>NW_028301620.1:619648-929473 GCF_987345545.1 Pholcus phalangioides | reverse complement strand
ATAGCCAGAAATAATCGATCATATCGGCTACAACGATGCGATGGATAACATATAAAACGACTGCTTAGGAATGCAGCCGGCTCGGAAAAACTCTTTGGGTGGAAGATCGTTACCGTTCAATGACGACCATTTTTTATTATCGGCGAATATCGAAGATCTTTCGGTGCTCGGGGGCTCTTTCGTTGAAACTCCAAAAGTGCATTTGGACAGAATCGAACTAATACGAATTCTTGCAAACAAAGAAACGTTCTTTCTCTTTGTTCGTTTTGAAAACGGGTTTCGGTATTTATTTTATGGAGGCTCGAGAAAATACCTTTTTTTATTTTCCCACAGACCATCGTATCACTAGTTAGTCCTCTGGGAAAACGGACGAAATGGAGAAACGTCGCAGTTAAAAATTATCTACGATCTGTTGGAAACGCTATTTCAACTGCGGCGAAACGTTCCAAGCTCTCGAAGACATTTAATAATATTTTCATCCCGTATCGTTTTTTTGTTGTCTGTTTAGTTTCAAAGTGAAACAAAAATGGAAATTATTCGTTATTATTATGCTTATTTCTAGACCCGTCCCGTATTCGCGATGGCACGAGTTTACTGAACAAAGAGCTATCAAAGTGTTTTGAATGCTGTATTAGTAATTGGTTTATAGGCTCATATATGTGTTAATTTCTAGAATTTTTGGATATTCAACTCTCATCACTAACCTTTTTTTATTCGAAGACTTTTGTAACGAATAGGAGATCCCTCATATTTTGATTCCGATTTTCGAGCCCATTCTCCATGTGTATATTTTACAGTAATCGTCATTTTTCGCACTGAGACATAGTAAGTGGTGATTGTCAAAGACCTGCATTTTCTCAATACGCTGATGGTGATTCGTTTAAAGGAAAAAAAGAAATCTCTGATTTTTGGAGTTCTGGAGTGGAATTCGGAGAGAGTTGTATGCATGGGCTTCGACGTCGATGAACGTTCATTAACGTCATAGTAAAGAAAAAAATTTGGGTGCTTGTCATTCAACCTCGGAATTAGGAGACCAAAATCCGGAGATGCAAAATTCAAAAGATAGCAAAAGGGAATTTAGCTTGTGGTCCCGTTTTCGGAAATCGGATGAAATTCAACTAAAACCTCAAATTGTTCATATACAGCGAAAAATTGTGTTCAACTAGGACGTAAGAAATTGTCAAAGGCACAGCTGAAGTTATATTCTTGACCGTTGAATAAGTCTCAGCAGCGCTGCTTTGTGGTTGAAGCTGGAAGTAGCCGTTGTGAAACCATTGTAAAGGGATAGACATCATCATCCTATTAATTTGTTTCTTGATAAGCAACTCTCACCACGTGATTGCGTGTTTGATATCTTTATTAAGTATTAAAATTGCAGCATATGGTTTTCAATGAGACAAGTTTAGCACTATGCTCGAAAGTACAATGTGTGAAATCGTTCACCTTATTACTAAAGTTGTAGTTAGCTCTCGACAAGACAAATCTTAAATAGGTGGCATTTTTAACATAGCATAGATTGGACCATGAATGAAACTCATTCAATTTCACCCCAAGAGTGTGTGAACTGGTTCATTCTGACAAACACGTGATTGCAATAGTATTCTGTCATATCTCTCTTTAATTCCTTTCATTCTTGCTCTCTTCAGATAAGTTGTCACTTTTCCATGTGTTCATAAGGTTGAATTTATAACACGATGTTTGTTTAACACTTTTTCCCACCTTTCGATTTTTTTTTTGTGGGGAGGGGGGAGGGTTGTTTATAGACCCAAACGTAAGGCATTGATTCAACGTTAAAAAACAAAAAAAAAGTTATTTTAACAGATGCGACAGATAAAAGAGTTAAGGATATATAAATGAGTAATTCTATCATGATCATCATGAAAGATTATTCCTCTGTAGACAGCAGTAGCTTTATTTTGTTGTTTCACTTACGCATAAATAACTGGAAGAAATTGTTTGTTCTTTATCTTCTCCACTTTTTTTTTGGCCATTCCTTTGTTAAATACTACGATTCAGTGGAAAAATCAGGAAACAAAACTAAATACACGACAATGAATGTAGAACAAAAAAAAACCCCTGCCGCGGGTCTTAAAAGTAGAAGAGAAGCGTGATTCCGGTGAAATGGGAACAAAAGTCTTCGCGAACGTCCGACGAATAAATAATCGACTCACGTAGAGACATTCAATGAAAACGAATTATTCACTTATTTATTTATCGCCCGATGACAAATTAGCCTCGATGTGCTGATTAAAGCGTTGCTAACGATCTCTCGATCCATCTTCAATGAGATCGTGAATAAGGGGGAAAAAAGGCACGAAACTGAATTGCGTTATCAGTGACGAAGCTTCGTTACTCTAACATAATAATGACGGTTTTGTTTTCTTCTTCGGCATCTTTTATTTAATAATCGAAGTCGTCTCCATTATATCGATCGGCAATTGCTATCGTTGATAGTGAATGGAAAGACATCGTTTTGCAGAGACATTGCAGCCTCTCTTAACTACAGCTAACAGCTTCCTGGGCGGCAGTAGAGATGATTGATGATTTTTGCTCGGCCAAGATAGATAGATAGAACCGCTCACAACCCCGGACTGATGCAAAGCATCTTACTTCCGTTACCTCGAAAGAGGCAGAGTTGTGTCAGAAAAGTTAGTAAAGATTTACAGCGGTGGCTCCCCTTGCTCGCACGTATTGAATAACTCGCGTCGTTCTCCCCATGAAGACAGCCATCAACTCTATGCAACGTACAAGACATTTGACTGAAATGGACAGATGAACCAAATGACTAGGGAGAAAAATTGCACGTGCCCCCAGTGACACATAAGGACCGGAGACCGCAGCCTGGGATTTCGAAAGAAGTGAGGAAAAGACTTGTGAGCAAGAAAGAAGAAGCTGGCATGTTGAAGTGGGAGAGATTTCAGTATGGTCTAAATACATAAGGGCCCTTTCACACGGAGCGGATGCGGATGCGGATGCGGATGCGGGTCCGGAAGAAGTTTTAACAATTGGAATATACTGCGCCTTTCAGACGAGCCGAAAAATCTCCGCACCTAGGAAATGTTCATGCGGGTCCGGACGTCGTCCACATGTGTCAAAACCTAAGTGCGGGCTCCGCATCCGCACATAGAAGTTTTGACAATAGGTTTATTCGGAGCTATTCAGACGATGCGGATGCGGAGCGAATTCGTCCGCATCTTTGGCTACTTTTTGAAGGTGATTTTGCACGGAATTTTTTTAATTATTTGCCATAAATACCCTTAAAAACACCATATGAGGGTCCCTGTTCATCAAATACGATGTACCCACATACGTCTATCCCTTTGTTTCCTTCTGAGATTGAGATATAGCAACTTTAACTGCCTTTTGTCCATATTTCACAATTTTATACAATAAAACCTGCCAACAACGGCCACTGACGGGACCAAAATTATAAGCCGTTCTGTTCATTATGAATATTTAATTGACTACATACTTTAATAACTTTTAAATTTAATTTAAAAATTTTAATTTTTTTCTTTTTAAATTTTTAAAATTATTTAAAAATATAAATATCTGAAATATTATTTTAAATATTTGTTATTTTTTTAAATTTTTTAACTGTTAATTTTTTTAAACTTTAAAAAAAAATACTTTTATTAAACAACGTTATCCACGTACGGTGTTCACTCAGGGCCGGATTAAGACGTTTGAAGACCCTAGCACTTGAATATTTTAGATACCTACAAGTTTATTTTACTCGATATTCAGTCTATAAACTGAAAAAATGAAATTTTATATTTCAGAAATGACTAATCTAAGGATGGGATTTCACTATAAAAGGTTTATGAAAGTTATTTTATAAAACTTGAAAAAAAGCAACTAATAAATTTATCGGTTGCATTTGCTCTAATGCAACCGATAAATTTATTAGTTGCTTTTTTTTAAATAATTGTTATAAAATTTTTATAGTGTAATCAGGCCGGGATTATACTATAAAGTTTTATAAAAGAACTTTGATGAAAGTTGAAAAATTCAACCAATAGGCGCATCGGTTGCATTCAAGAAAATGCAACCGGTGCACGCACACACACACATATTTCGCATTCAAAAAATTCAACCAATAAGATAATATTGGTTGAATTTTTCACGTTTTATCAAAGAGCTTTTACAAAACTTTTATAGTGTAATCCCGGCCTTAGGCTGGTATTACACTATAAAACTTGAAAAATGTAACCAATAAACACATCTGTTACATTCGAGCGAACTTAACTGATCGGCCTATCGGTTGCATTTTTCAAGTTTTATAAACTAACTTTTATAAAACTTTTATACTGTAATCCCGGCCTAAGACAGAATTGTGATGTGAATATTTCTAAGTACAGACATTTTGAACGTTCCCACCCCTCCCCTTTTTTTCTACTTGCAAATTCTTTGATATCTCCTGAATATTTTTTTAGGAACATATTAGTTTTGAATGTTTTTGGATTGGATTTTTCGAACATTGGATGTTTTTGGAATTTTTCTTTCATATTTTTCCGGAAAGACGGATTTTTTTTTCAAAATATTTTGAAAATATTTGAAGACATTTTCTCCCATCGACTACTTGTGAGGATCGGAATTAAGACATCTTTATTCCCATATTCTATGTGGCTCTAGACTAAACCACCAAAGAATACCTCTAGGCTGCATATGGGCACTGAATCAGGGATGAAGGAGAAAAACAGTTACAAAAATTGCGAAAAAATAGTTTTTATGCACGAATTTCAACCTGGTGTTCCCGCAACCGATGCGGGAACACCCGCATCTTCCCCGCATCTTCAGTGCTCGTGTGAAAGGGTATGCGGACCCGCTTCCGCATCCGCATCCGCTCCGTGTGAAAGGGGCCTTATGTATACATAATATATATATATATATACAGCGCCTCCACTGCGACGGGAAACGAAGAAACAAAGCCCCCGTCCACAGTGCTGTGCATTCACATTTGAATTACTCATATACATTATTTTACATTACAAAAATTTCCCTTTTTTATACTATTGGGAATGTACATAAACACTACTATGAAGGTAATACACATTAGAAACAAATATCACCATGAGCTCATAATACAAATATTCAAGGTTACAAAATACACTATCATACTATAAAAGTGCGGCGGAAATAATCAAACACAGCTTCCGTTCACAGTGCTGGGTGGCAGCGATCATATTTGAATTACCCACGCATATTTACATAATATAAATTTCCATTTTTATATAATTGTTGATACACATAAACATTACTATGCACGACACATATATTGGAAACAAATGCAATAATGAGTTCATACAAATATTCAAGGTTACTAAACCGCCATCATACTATGAAATTGTATATACAAAAACATTCATAAATTATACAGGGTGTATTACTTCAAGCATTGCCATTTTTCTTCAAGTTCATCTCGGCATAATATAAATAGCCTATTGATTTCATACATCTTGCCGAGAAAAAATCATCATCTATTCCTCTGAGGAATTTCTAATGAATTGGTGCATGCAGGAAAGTGCTATGCATGTGTTATGTATCCAACGCAATGGGAGAATATTTCGGGAGCACATGCTATTTGTTTGATAATTTCCGCCATTGGTCTTCAAAATTCGGCAGTTCGAAAACAGTGTGCAAGCCTTTCACTACTTATAAACTACAGTTCGTCCACGTGGCATATGGCTTTTATTGCCATCTGCAGAAGTTTGTAGTCATCTTTTCATAGAGGAAAATGTCTATTTTTACATTGGAATTTGATTTTGTTTTCATTTAGAAAGCACTGATATATAAGTTGAATACATTATTTTTCTTTCAACCTCTCAGCGGAAAAAAAACCCCGACGGAAACAGGCAGAGAGAGAGAGAGAGAGAGAGCAGTATTTCATCTGCGCCAAGAAAGATTATAACATATAGAGATATACACCGAGATTTTTGTAACATATACAGTGGAACTTCGGTTAACAAGCTTAATTCGTTCCACCAACGTGCTCGTTATTCGAATCAAACTTACCCGTAGGTAATAATAGAAACTCGGATAATTCGTTCCACAATTATTCCCATAAAAATGGCTAATAAAAACGGTGTTCAATCAATAATACAACACAATAATAATACGATAAATAATACAACAAAATATATATGATATACATAACGCCATAAATAAACATACAATACGATAATGTTTACAAATTAACATTAAACGATGAGAGAGAGCGGAGGACTATCGTTTAGGAAGATTTACAGACTTACTGTTGTCTGCAGACATTTTTTTATGACATTGAAAAAGAACCTTATCCATTCATATTTGCTTTTGCCTCCTTTTTAGGATTTCTGGGAAATGGTAAATTGCAATGGTTTTGTTGCTCCGATTTATTGCTCGCACACTTCTACAGCTTTATTTGGGTGGTTCTTTTCTGCAGAGTTTTACGCAGATTCCCACATATTTTACACATCAACTCTCCTAGGTATTTTTCACCACTAGTTCGTGAATGCCATCCTCATGCACCTTCAGTCCATGGTCCCCCTTCCCCAAGCACGCAATCTCTTTGATAAGTAGTGGCTCTTGTTCATGAGCTAGCCCAGGCATCTTGAACCCGTCGCTCTCGAGCACCACGGTGCTCTCTGAATCTCTCGAGAGGTTGCCCACAAGGATCATGCGGGGGAGGGGCCTCTCTCCTGGAACTTGGCACTAAATCCACTATTATCATTGTCAGATGACAATACGCATATCCAAGCATATGCAGATGATTTGGCCATTGTCATTGCAGATTCCAATTTGAAAAACATCAATGACCGAGCAAAAGTATCACTCAACCGAATATATGACTGGCTTTCCACACATCAATTACAGATTGAATGGTCAAAAACATATTGCCTCTGGCCGAACAAGAAAAGAAAACTTCCCAAACTAATCGTGAATAATGAAAGAATCAAGCACGTCACGACACTTAAAATTTTTGGGGTATACCTTGACGAGAAATTGAATTTCGTCAAACATACTTCTGAGCTCTCACGTAATTCCGACAGCCTTCTGAATAATTTACATCGTCTTGCTGGCCCAAAATGGGGTATATGTCGGACATTCAGGAACATGCTATACAGGACAATCTTCACTAAAATCTTTTCGTATTGCTCTTCCGTTTGGTACAAACAGCCATCTGCCAGGTTCCAAAGGAAATTGCGTAGCATCCAACGGCTATTCCTTCTGTATATAACGGGTGCCTATAGAACCACAGCTTCGACAGTATTATCAGTGGCAACTGGGAATCCCCCCACCCCCCTGGATCTATTACTCGACTACGAAAGAGCAATAGCCTGCCTGCTGAGACTCCAACAAAATGTAACCTATAACGAACAAAAACTTACATATGAAACATCTGAGAAACCCTCTCACGGCTGGCAACACCACCCAGCAGTACAGGTTCGTCCATACCAAATATCTCTCTCTGGTCTTCCTATCGAAGGTAACAAAGAAGCAATATTCACCGATGGTTCCAAAATGGAAACCGGAACAGCAGCGAATGTGAAGATCATCAACACATCAATTATTCATACATGGAGATTACGCCTAAACGACAGCAATTCAGTATTTCAAGCTGAGCTGGTAGCAATACTGTATGCATTGTACTTCAGCAAAAAAACTTCAACGAAGATTACAATTTACACCGATAGTTTCACCAGTTTAAAAGCAATTTATGATGTGAAATCTAAACATCCCCTTGTGATATTCATTAGAAATCTACTCATCAACAATCCGAATCTCACGCTCTCATGGGTAAAATCCCACCAAAGAAACTTCGGAAATGAAGCTGCAGATCAAGCTGCCAAAACAGCAACACAGTTCGAAGAGCTCACTGATTACCCGCTACCAACATCATATGCAAAAAAATTACTTCAATCTGTTCGTAAGAACTCTTGGCAGCAGGAATGGTCTCGGACCAACACCTCTACGAACGTCACAGAAGTTATACCTGAGGTAAATCTTACAAACCTAGTGTGGCCCAGAGAGAAAACTATCTTTATCACAGAGCGCAGCCCACTACCAACCTACTTTAAGAGATTCCATATCACTGGAAATAAGCACTGCAACTGTGGAGAGATTGGGGATCTCCTTCACTACTTTACCAGCTCTCTGTCAGTACACAAATTCACCCCAAACTAAAAAACGTTTGGAAGAAACCAATCATCCGATCGCAAGTTCTGTCGATCCAAGCCAGAACCCTCATCAAGCTTCTCGAACAAAACTTACAATTCTGGCATAATAAACATCTTACACACCCATCTACAGCCGACGACTTCATATCTTCCTCGGAAATAGACATAGATTACTCCCCACCAATAACTCGCAGTAAATACAAATGCAAATACAACGCCAAAACAGGCAAAATGCCCAACGAGGTGGCTGATAAAAAGATGCCCATAAAAATATGGATGTCATATATTTCAAAAAAAAAAAACAGCACCCCAATTAAAAATGCAATTAACACAAATTATAAACAATATATACACATGATAAAATATTATACAACGCCCATAAAGAATACTTATGGTTGTCTTATTCTAAGAATGGATAGCTTTTCGATTTACCCCAACATGTTTATCGTATTCCTTTTTAAACGTGTCAATTGTGTTACAATTTACTACCTCCGGGGGTAAGCTATTCCATTTATTGACAACCCTATTCGAGAAAAATTCCCTGCGACACCATAACCTTGCATTGTCCCTCACCAATCGATACTGGTGTCCTCTTGTAAAAGCAGTCGATTGGCGGTGTACTAAAAGTTCATGGTCCATCCTATTCAATGTAAACATATTCAAAAAATGAAATCTCTCTTCCTAACTCAAGCCCTGTGTGCCAACAAGGGCACGCGTAGCTCTTCTCTTCACCCCTTCAACCAATTCTATGTCCCAGCTGCAGGTATGGTCTCCAAAACCTTACAGCATACAGTAAGAGCCGAAATAGCAACAATGATTGTTTAATATTGTACAGACGAGATATTAAAGATATATATATTGTATTTTTCTCCGAAACGTCCTCAGTATTTTTCGATGTATTCACATTTTTAACTGAAACAAATTACTTTTCTTACTTGTGCTGTAACTGCATATGACGTGGCCACAATGGTCATACCCTACTTTAACCTCTATAATTTTGTGTTTCGTACAATTTGTAACTGGATTGTTTTTCTATCTATTTTCATGTAAAAATTGTGTATTCTATGATGTTTGGAAAGCAACAGACTGGCGTATGTACTGATCTCCTTGTACCTCATTTTGTATCGCATCCGCAGATACACAACGACATCTTTTCTCAATGTAGATTTTTTTTTTCTTTTGATACTTTGGTCCTATCACATTTAAAGATATATTCGATGTATTCACATTGTTAACTGAAACCTACTTCTCACTTTTCTTACTTTGTGTAGTTTTGAAACTTTGCATGCGTATATATATATTCTTTGTATACTCCCTTGTAACTATGTATCTATGGATCTTGCGACCACACATTCTTTTTTCCCCTATAGTTACTCATGGACTAGGAAGTGCGTAACGCTTCCCCCAGCCGTTTGCGTTTTACAAATAATTTGTAACAAGATTGTTTTTTTTTATTATGTATTTTCATGTAAAAATTATGTATTGTATGATACTTGGAATGCAACGGTCTACCATTCATACTCTTCTCCTAGTCATTACATTTGTATCCATTCCGCATTTTTTTTTCAGTAGTGTCAGGTGTAATTTCATGTATAGCCAATTTTGCAAGAATACATTTCTTTTCTCCTGCCCTTGTTTTAAACTGTACGTGTATTTTTCGATACGCATTCAAAGACATATTGTATTTTTCTCCAAAACACCTTCAAAGACATATTGTATTTTTCTCCAAAACACCTTCAAAGACATATTGTATTTTTCTCCAAAACACCTTCAAAATATTCTCGATGTATTCACATTGTTAACAAACCCGTTTCTCACTTTTCTTCTTTGTGTAATTTTGAGACGATTCGCGTACATGTATTCCGCCCTGTAACTGTGCATCATGCGACCATTGTATTCATACCCCACACATTATTCTATTATTCTGATATACTGGGGAGTGCGTGGCGCTTCCTCCGGCTGTTCATATAGTTTGTAAGTGGATTGTTTTTTCATATATTTTCATGAAGAGGTGTAGTGTTGGATATTTGAGGTGCGGCGGACCTGCGTGTGGGTTCTTCCCATGTGTGACCGCTGATTTTCTGTTCCTTCCGCAGGTTGCATTTCGGCGTAGTTTCTTTTTTTGTACAGTATGTCACACACTTTTTCCCCCTTCCGGTGGTGCCAGGTGTAATTTCATGCATCCAAATTTTGTAAGCAATGTACATTTCTTCCCAGCAGCCCTTGCTTTTAACTGTACGCGTGTATTTTTCGATACGATACTCTGATTTTTCACACCATCTTGACTCTTCCTGCCCCTATCATACTCTTTTTACCCCGGCGGGTACGTATCGGTTAGAAATTCTTCGGAATATGGACTGGGTCGCCGTTTCGGTTAGTAAGTAAGTAAGGTGCTCTCTGAAGCATCCAGAGTTCCCGATGCTTGTGTTCAATTTTGTGCTCGCGAGCACTTGGTCAACGTTACAATCAAACATCTTGCGCAAATTGCACTCAAGAATTGAAAACAGCCTGATCACATGCATTCGTATTGTTACGAACTATCGACGATAGATGGCGCGATTCGTTCGATGGCTCTCAAAATGCCGAAATCAGCCGATACCGGTTTCGGTCTAAGCGCAGAGACATGCGATTGGCGGAGAACTGGCAGGGCGTGTAGAGAAACATCTAGAAAGTCCCGCCCCTCCATACGGTAGCGCCGCCGACTAGGAAACTGTGAAATAGAATTTTGGGGAATGTTCTATTTCTCGAAGTTTCTGTCGTGGTTATAAATACCGTGGCGCTCACAAGATGGCAGACTGAGAGAGACTAGATAGGCTCAAAAAGATTCAGTCAGTTGTGTTTAAACGCTGAGAGAAAGTTGTTAGCTCTCTGATTAGCCTGTAAATACGTGTAAATTGCTGTTCTGTAAATAAATCTGTGTTTGTCCGTCGAACCGCTTCTTGTTTTGCAACCTCGAAGTCTTGTGGAAAATTATCCGGAACAGTATATATGGTCAAACTTGCCTTAATGGTGCTCTCCTTTTGTTGATTGGTACAGGCAGTGCTTGCGACTGAGAAAAGGTTGAAGACCTCTGGTGTAGAATTTCAAAATAACATGCCACGTTAAGGGAAATTTCTTTCTGTGCGCAGCAAAAAAATCTCTATATACTATATATACATGGAACCATATTCATTCTTAGTTTCGTTCCCAGATACTAAACGTGCATATGTTGTAAACTTACTAATCGTGAAAAAAAAATGTCATTCTTAGTTACTTTCGTTCATAACACAAACGGGGGGGGGAGGGGGGGTGATACTAAACTTTTATCAGCCACAAAATATGCTTTTCAGAAAACAACTACACAATACAGTATGTATTGTACCGAGAAATATCATTTTACTGGAACCCTTTCCGCCACCTACCAAATAAAAAACACAACTGTTATGATTCAAACTGGGGACTGGTTTTTAATTAATGTATTGCATGAGAAAATCAATATAGTATTACACACACATCAATAAATATTTTATAAATAAAATATTAATGAAATTATTGAATTTGCTCCAAAAGTTTAAAGTTAGTTAATGTTTGTATGGAGTAAAATAATATTTATAACATTCGCAGAGTAAATGCCAGGAGCCAATTAATTCATCAGAAATAAAAGTATAAGAAACGATATAGGAATGCCCACCATACACGCCTTTGCTCAAAAGCTGGCTAATGATCTCTTCCAAACACTTGGAGTCAGAATACCAACATCTTATGGCCGTATTCACGGAGCGACTGTTAAACGGCCGGTCGAATAACATGCGGATGAATGCTATCGCGTATGTTAGAAAAAATCGGTATTCTCGGCTAACCAGTGAGCGGCTGTGACAAGGCCACGGCGTTTAACAAGTGATGATGATGATCTTGATGCTGATTCGTCAACATCGATCACGTGTTTATTCTTTTTTCCTCTGCTGCTACGAGTGTTTTTGAAAACAAGATGGAGGACGATCGCACTGGCTATCGCCGCATGATGTTATTTATTTTTGTTATTGGCAGTTTTATTTTATTGAATAAAGTAACGAATTAGAGAAATTTCAAAAAACAGATGTTTAGGACGTTGGTACGTTTTGACCTCGTCACAAGAAACATGCTCGATCGCATTTCTGGGAGATGGAGGAATCTGATTATGATTCTCAAGCAGTTAATGAGGTATGTGTAAAGCTTTATTTAACAGTTATTTATATTTCCTTTTATAAAATTATTATATAAACAAATTGAAGTATCCAAAGTGTGATATATAATGTTGCTGAGCGGTCCCTGATTATCCCTCAACCAAGGTCCCCCACATCCTGAAGCCGGGCCCCCATGCCAGGATTTTTTGTGGGCCCTTTGATGTAAATTTAGAATGTAAAAACAAAAAATTACGATCAACCCATGCCAGGGCTGAAGCTCTGTCAACATCCCCACCTCATTTTCCTATGTGACGACTAGTGCTTTTTTTAATATCACAAATGCTGAAAAAATATTAATGTCCGATTTCACGAAAAAAAAGTAGATTTCTATTTTTTCCATATAAAATTACAAATACTTTTCTATTCAAAAGCAGAGGTTTATGTATGTGTATTCGATTGAGCCATCAAAGAAATGCCAGTTTGTAAACAATACTCTGCATTGTTTGTAAACAGTGCCAATGGGGATGGGAAGAGAATATGCTATTTAATTGTGAAACATCATTTGCAAGTGTATAAGTACTATCAAAAATGTAGAAAAAATTACATTCCGAGAAAAATTTGTGCAACTTATTGATGACATGGTTAATTTAAAGCAGTTATGAAATCATTTGATAAATTCTACCCTTTATTTTATGACCCCGTGTCGAGCATACAAATAGTTTAATTTTCGTGAATGATTTTTGTTTCAATTTATGATTTTCACATGGGACTGAATTCCACAACTTTTAAAGAAAAGTGAGTGATACAGAATATTTAAGTGTATGTGCATTGAAGAAAACAGTTCTTATCTTCTTAGAATGAAGGTGATTATATAATAGCTTCCTTTATCAATCAACTTTGGTTTAATTTCTTTTGTTGTGAACTTATTTCTGAAAATTTATCTAATTTTAAAATAATTGTTTATATAAGGTTTTAATCTAAAGGTTTCTAAAATCTCTATAACCAAACTTTTAAAATCTCTCATCATGACCAGGATTAATAGGGGGGTGATTATACCAAAAATTGTTTTGTTGTAATGTTTCAGGCAACTTATATTTCACAATATACACGAAATTAGTAAAAAAATGTAAATTATTTGAAAGAAAAAAGAATATTCTCACCTCACATCTCCAATAAAATTATATGGAATAAAAAAATACGTTTAGAAAGAGTTTAACGTAAATAAGTGTTGTGCAAACCGAAAAAAATAGGTTAAGAGTTTATGAGTATTAGATTATTTCTTATTTGTAGTTATTTTCATTGGTTTTGAGTTTTAAATAAGCTATAAAAATTGTATTCTACATTATTGTTTCACTGTCATTGTTCCATGTGTAAAGTAAAATTTCTGAAGTAGTATGAAATATAGTTGATACTTCAAAAGTTGACACACACACATTAATTTCTGGCTACTGTACTTTATTACAGAATTTGATCAAATCAAGTAAACCTCTCAACTCCTAAGCAAGCAGTCTACAGGCAACATTCTTGGGGGTTCTGCACTTCTTTTCACAAAAGATAATTCGACAATTTGTCTGAGATGATCATACAACAAGACGGGCTCATGCAATTTTTTTTTCTGCCTTTTAATTATTCTATCAATACATTTATGAGTACAATAAATAGCAATTATAGTTTTGAAAGTTTGATTGACTTTTTTTTCGAAATTGTCAATTTTTTTTTCAATTGATTTTTAAATATTATTTCAGAGTACAGTGTCTTTACAAAAACATGTTTTATATGTTCACCATTTTGCAGGAAAAATTTAAACGTCTCTATGTTCAAGGTATTCGAAAACATGCCGCCCGCCTCGTATGAGATTTGTGTGCTGACAAAATATGGAAATACATTTTCTCATCTGTGCATTAGATTACTAATAATAACATTGGACTACGAACAGATTGTATCAAGAAGCACCATTTATCTTTGCATTGAGAAGCTGAGTTTGACAAAAAAAAAAATTATATCAAGAGTTATGCTCGAAAAATGCTATATGAATGCACACTCATATTGAGCATCCAGAAGTACATAATTTATATAGTTACCCACATTTTGCAGTTATGCAGACTTGCAGTTATGCAAAATATATACTGTGCTGTGTAATATTCAAATACATAATGAAACTGCACAGTATAACTACAGTACACTGCTCCATCATGACATTAGCAACAGAACAAATAATTTGAAAAACACATGAGAAGTTATGTGCCATATGAAATTTATAATGTGGCTCTGAAAAAAACACCTAGAAATTTTAATCAGTGTATGAACTTCGAATCATCAAAAATACAGGAAAAAAAATTAGTGATCAATTCTTTTTCTTTCAATAGTTTAAAGCAGCGGTTCTCAACCGGTGCTCCGCGGAGCCCTTGTGCACTCCCTAGGGCTCCGCGGCTCGAGGAAAATAATAAAAAACAGTAAAATTTAAAAAAATGATTATAAATATTTTTAAATAGTAAAAATAAATCAGTTACTTTGATCAGTAATTAAATTTTCCCACAGGGCTCCACGAGTCAGAAAAGGGGGTTGAGAACCGATGGTTTAAAGTATATTTTTTTAAATTACCAAATGAACAGAAAAAATTGAATGCAGAGACAATGAAATAGAATTCGTTTCTAATATATATGTATATATATATATATATATATATACGAATATAGATTCAACGTCCAGAAAATGAAATTTAAATGTCTTCATTATTATTAATATTACATATACAGCCGATACGCTTATAACATCCCCACAATGTTTTCTCGATTATTAAGACTAATTATTTTCATCTCCCCGCATCCTTCAGCAGGGCCCCTAGGCTGGGATCTGGCTGGCCCTTCTATAGTGCATTTATAGCGTGAAAAAATTATAGTAATTGTCCCGGGACAGGAGCCTTGTCAGCCCCGTCCTTGTGGAAACATGGGCGGGGAGGCATTCCTCTCCCCTCCCCCCAACGTCAAAGGTCTATATGAATTAACATCATCGTGTCCCCCCCCCCCCCCAGACTTCCAAGTCTATCTCCGCCTATGTGTGCGGGCCACGGTTCCAATCATTCTCAACAATAAGATTTTCCGTTTAAAGCGTTTTCCCATGATGGTTTATGAAAAATGTTATATAGGCGGATCCAACTGTATAAATATATATTTGGTAATTCAAACGTCCGTGAAATTTAACTTCGAATTGCCCAAAAGCGCGATATGCATTTCAGAGTTCATGAAACTATGAAGTACCCAAGAAAAAAACCGAAAAAAAGGAATTTGAATTCCGCAAAAGAAATTACCAAAAAAAAAAAAAATTCAAGTCTGAAATTGTACAGTCGAATTCCGTTATAACGAACTACAAGATACCGGAGAAATCACTTCGTTATAACGAAATTTCGTTATGAAGTTATTGCAGGTTTTAGCATTGCTCCTACGTAAACTTAGCTGGGGGATGAGAAAAGTGTTCATTAAAACGAGATTTTCGCTATAACGGTATTCGTTAAAACGGGATTCGACTGCATTAGAATTTTCAAAAATATTGAAAAAAAAATTTTTTTAGTCCGCAAAACGGACTTTGAATTACCAAGAGAAAGAAAGAAAAAACGAAACTTCAGAGCGCGAATAAAATTCGAATTTTCGGAAAAATACCCTAAAAAAATCGAAGTCCACGAAATAAACATTAAAGAAAAGTGGCAAGTCCGAAAACACACTAATCGCGCATGCGTTAACATGCCTGTCATTTTTTAACAGCCCAAATAGCAGTGGCTACATTTTAACGAAAAAACCGACTGCTAACCGGTCTGTGAAGCGCGGAGAATACCGTTTTCCAAATAACCATCATTTTAGCAGGCGCTTGCATGTTAACAGCCGTCGGTGAATACGGCCATTAGGGAAATATCCAATTACCCAAAAGATCAGATATCAGCTTTTTCCAGACCCAAAAACTTTCTGGTCTAATATGAAAAGACCGGAGGTACCGGGATTGTGAAAAATGTATATAAGAAACTATATATAGTTTAAATAATTAGACCAACTGCAAAATATCAAATTTTGTAGATAATATATATTTAATCAAATAATCATAATTAACGGCATTTAATAACATATAATCGCATTTATTAATATGATATATAGTTGACGCTAAACATAAAAATTAGAGTAGGTAATATATACATTATCATGAATGATTAGTGTTAAAAGAATAGCATTAATTATAACTTAATGACGTCCTAACAGGCTGATGAAGTGACATTCTGTCACTGCCCTGTTGAGTGACACTTTCTGCTTTCTATTTCCCCTCCAGCCTACTTAAGCTTTCTTTTCCCCCTAGATTAATAACCCAATATGGGTAATATTAAACTCTAAGTAGTTTAAAAATAAAACATATACAACCATGGCGAAAATCGCACTACTAGTCCAGGATGGCTAAGAAATGACTCAGGGGTATGCACTGTTTGCCAATTTCAGTCGGAACCCGCAGGTCACTATGTCACATTTAGGATTTAGGATAATGAAAAATACACAAAAGCAAAAGCAACTGTTCCACCGATTACACTTTGCATATTTTAATCAAATTATTTTACTACATACATTAACTATTAAAGTTTTGCTGCAAACTTGCTAATTCAATTTATATTATTGCTTAAAAAATAATTATAATTATCATATTGCATTGTGTTCTATGAACAAATTATTTTTAATGATTCTATTTTGAAGGATCATTATCAGTTGGGTTTTTTATTTGATAGATGGCAGAAGGGTTCTATAATTAAAGGATGTTTCTCAATAAAATACATACTGTACTGTACCTTCTAAAAGGGATATTTTGGGTGATGAAATTTTATTTTTACCCGTTTTTTGGTTATCGACAAAAATAACTAAGAAAGTCTTTGTTTTTTCATGATTAATAAGTTTACAAAATACGGGCATTTAGAGTCTGAGAAAACGACTAAGAATGAGAGTACACCCGAGTACACAGAGTTTCTGCTAAGCAGGAAAAAAGGCTTATATTGTATGAGGTAGTATATTATATATGAGAGATACTTTTTTCATTACGCGCAGCTATCGAAATACTGTGCAGATGAAATTAAAGAGAATGTGCCCACTATCCGGGAAATAAAAAGGATCGTTCGTACCACCGAAATAAAAATTATTCAGTACAGCATCATTTTTTTCCTCATTTCAGCTTCATTTTCCCACGAAATTCCAGCAATTGACAAGGACCGCATAATTTTAGGCCCTCCGATGAGGGCTTTGTGCACCCATCCCCCCCGGATGCGGATTTACCGTTTTGTGCCTATAGAAATTTTGCTGCAATTCATTCATCCGTTCTAGACTAATATTCTTGACTTTTCATTCCCATAAATTAGCTGCCTTGGACTATAGCCAGCGTAAACCCCCCCCCCCTCTCTCCCGTATGGTAAATATGTCTATGTGTGACTATCTTTCGGTCGTTCACATGCTTTCACATCCTCTAGGTCAGTCATCTTCAAATGGTTGCTTGAGAGCACCACTTTGCTCCCTGAAACACTCAGAGTGTTCGATGTTCATGTCCGATTTCATGCTCGTGAGCACTTGATCAACTTTTCAATTGAACTCCTTGTACAAATAACACACATTCAAGGAATGAAATCATCCTCCCTTCAGGGAAAGCTTTTTATGATAGGAACAGGCAGTGTTCGCGACTATAGAAATGGTGAAGGACTCTGAGCTAGCGCCTCTAAGTCACGTTCAGTGATGCAATCAATCCACAGTTTTCTCCAAGCAGAATTAAAAAAAAAGACTTCGAGTGCACATACGCTAGGCTGTAATGCTACATTTAGTTTCAAATACAAATACAACGCCACAACAGGCAAAATGCCCAACCAGGTGGCTGATAAAAAGATGCCCATAAAAATATGGATGTCATATATTTCAAAAAAAACTGCAACCCAATTAAAAATGCAATTAACACAAATTATAAACAATATATACACATGAAAAAATATTATACAATGCCCGTAAAGAATACTTATGGTTGTCTTATTCTAAGAATGGATAGGTTCTTGATTTACCCCAACATTTTTATCGTATTTCTTTTTAAACGTGTCAATTGTGTTACAATTTACTCCCTCCGGGGGTAAGCTATTCCATTTATTAACAACCCTATTAGAGAAAAATTCCCTGCGACACCATAACCTTGCATTGTCCCTCACCAATCGATACTGGTGTCCCCTTGTAAAAGCAGTCGATTGGTGGTGTACTAAAAGTTCATGGTCCATCCTATCCATCCCATTGAAAATTTTAAACACTTCGATCATATCTCCTCGACACCTGCGTTCATCCAATGTAAACATATTCAAAAAATGAAGTCTCTCTTCATAACTCAAGCCCTGTGTGCCAATAAGGACACGCGTAGCTCTTCTCTGCACCCCTTCAACCAATTCTATGTCCCTCTGTAGGTATGGTCTCCAAAACCTTACAGCATACTCCAGCCCAGGACGAACTAATCATCCGAAAAGCGGAAGAATGACTTCAGGAGAACGCGAAGAGACTTTTTTGAAAATGAGACCAGGCATTCTATTCGATTTTTTGACCACCGTTGAACAATATTCAGAAAACCTAAGTCGATCATCAATGAGAATTCCCATATCGGTGAACCTAGTTGCATCCGGGATAGTGACACCATTCAACTCGTAAGAGAACCGTGGGTTGTTCGAACCAAAATGAGCGACCATGCACTTATCAACGCTAAACAACATGCTCCATTCGTTTGCCCATGCTGCAATCCTGTTTTAGTTGGTCTGGAGCAACTCCCTATCGCTTTCATTCCCGATTACCCCCATTAGCTTCACATCATCTGCGAATTTGCTAGTAATCCCATCGATACCCTGATCGAGTTTATCGATAAAAAGTGAAAAAAGCATGGGGCCAAGGACACTTCCTTGAGGAACTCCACTTGTGACGTCTGTCCAACCAGAGAATTCCCCGTTCACCATAACTCGTTGCGACCTATCTCTTAACCACGATTCTATCCAATTCAGCAAGTTGCCCCCAATTCCAATCTCGTGTAAACGCTCCAAGAGTTTGCCGTGTTAAACCCGATCGAATGCCTTCTGGAAACCAAGGTAAACAACGTCTACATTTTTGCTCTTACCCAAAGCCTTAGTCACGTGATCATAGAAGCAAAGGAGGTTAGTTATATAGCTATGTGAGCTGGTTTTGAGACATAACTATATTATTCGAAGCAGTAGATTAAACAATAAAACAATTATTTATTTACAAATATAAACGAAGGTAAAATAATACACGATTCGGACGAAAGCAGGGACATGTACAAAGATGCGACCGGTGAATGTAAACAACAAAAGCTCTCTGGCCAGACGGCCTTGACATTGGATTTTTGTGGTGTTGCCACAAAGAGGAAAATAATTTTTTGTAAGTACCGGGAAGACACTACATTACTCCCCCTCTAGTGAACAGAAGAGAACGATTCGTAACGAGAAGGTGGTTTGATGGGTCTTCCAGAACGAGTCTGTCGTTGAAGTTTCGATTTATCAGTCTCACTCGAAGTCTTCACTGTCGTGTTGAAATGAACCTTTTTCTTCGTACGAAGAGGTTGTGAAGTCTTCCATTGACTTGAGATGAGTCGAAGTTCTCTGTGAAGCAGGGTTTCAACCGGTTTGTGGAGATGTTTTTTTCTTTACCGTTTACTGAGAGAGTATAATATTGGTCTGCCCTTTGGATGATTTTGTATGGACCTTCATATGGAGCTTGGAAGGGTTTTCTCACAGCGTCCGTACGAATAAATACACTAGGACAGGTGTTTAACGCTGAAGAGACAAAAACATGCGGTGTTGAATGCCTTGACGGCGGAGCTGGTCTAAGGTCGTTGGAATGGTCACGAATATGTTGAATGAAATCGGAAGAACATGGTGATGAGGTAGATGTATCTAGAAAATCCCCTGGCAGTCGGATGTTCGTGCCGTAAACCATTTCAGCTGAGGTTGAGTCGAACTCTTCCCGGAATGTGGACCTTAATCCCAGGAGGACAGTAGGTAACACTCGAGTCCACTGCTTGTGGCTGTGACATCTGATTGCTGTTTTCAAAGTTCGATGCCATCTTTCGATGAAGCCGTTGCATTTTGGATTGTAAGCGGTGGTGCGCCGTCTTTGGAATCCGATTATGTGTGACAGTTCTGTAAAGAGGTGGAACTCAAATTGGGAACCTTGGTCGGTAATAATGACACTAGGAACACCAAAACGAGCGATCCATCCGTAGTATATCGCAGCTGCCACTGTGTCGGCTCGAATATCTGCAACTGGTATGGCTTCAGGCCATCTCGTGAACCTGTCAATCAAGGTTACGCAATACTGATGTCCTTCTGAAGAGGATAAGGGACCGATGATATCCAAATGTATTTCGTCAAAGCGCTTGGAAACTGGTAGATAATGTCCCACAGGTGCTCTGGTATGCTTGTGTATCTTGGACTTCTGACATGTCAGACAGGATTTTGCCCATGTTTTGCAATCTTTTTTGATTGATGGCCAAACAAATTTTTTGGCAGTAGTTGTGGCAGTAGCTTGGATGCCAGGATGTGAAAGTCCATGAACAGAGTTGAAAACAGTTTTTCGGAAGGACTCTGGAACATATGGTCTGCTTTGTCCAGTGGAAACATCACAATAGATTTGTAAGTTGGAACCAAAAACTAGAAATTTTTGAAGTTTGAGACTTGTGTTTGAAGAAAGTATTTTGATCAGTTCATCGTCATGTTCCTGTGCTTTAGCCATTTCAGTGTAGTCAACAGTTTGAGGCATATGAATTTCGTCGAGTCTGGACAAGGTATCAGCTACCACATTGTCTTTACCCGAGATATGTTGTATGTCTGTTGTGAACTGAAATACGAAATCCAGATGGCGTATTTGACGAGGAGAAGCTTTTTCTGCTTTTTGCTGAGTAGCAAAAATGAGAGGACGGTGATCAGTGTAAAGTGCGAATTTTCTGCCTTCAAGGAAGTAACGGAAATGCTTTACTGTTGAATACGCAGCGAGAAGTTCTCGGTCGTACGTGCTGTAATGAGTCTGAGTTGCAGTCAGCCGTTGAGAGAAGAAGCTTAGAGGTTGCCAATCATTCTTGACTTTTTGTTGAACAACTCCCCTAACAGCCATATCGGATGCGTCGACCATTACAGCAAGTTCCGCATCAGGAGACGGATGAGCGAGAATGGTAACATCAATGAGCTGTTGCTTGGTTGACTCAAATGCTGCAATAGCTTCTTCAGACCACTCGATTGGAGATTTGTCGTTTTTCTTGCTGCCTTTGAGGTAGTCGTTAAGAATAGCTTGAGTTTTGGCAGCACTGGGAATAAATCGCCGGTAAAAATTGATTATTCCGAGATATTTTCGTAGATCTTTTACAGTCTCTGGTCTCTCGTAGTCTTGGATGACATTGATTCGTTCGGATGTTGGACGGATACCTTCAGCAGTGATGTGATGACCAAGATAGGTGATTTCAGGTTGAGCGAACGAGCATTTTTCGAGATTGATTACAAGACCAGCATCTTTGAGTCTCTCGAAAACTTGTCGTAAATGGATGTGATGCTCGTCTACACTTTTTGAAGCAATTAAGAGGTCATCAATGTATACGAAACAGAAGTCTAAGCCTCTGAGCACACAATGGAGAAAACGTTGGAAGGTCTGGGCCGCATTTCGTAGGCCGAATGTCATTCTGGTGAATTCGAATAAGCCGAATGGTGTTGTGATGGCAGTTTTTTCAATGTCCTCTGGTGCAACTGGTATGTGATGATATGCACGAATCAAGTCGATAGTGGAGAAGATCGTGCAACCGTGCAAGTTTGATGAAAAGTCTTGCAGATTTGGAATCGGGTATCGATCCGGTTGAGTGATGGCGTTGAGACCTCTGTAATCACCACATGGTCTCCAACCACCAGTCTTCTTTGGCACCAGGTGTAAAGGACTGGCCCATGAGCTCTGGGAGGGTCTGCATATGCCTTGTCGCAGCATATAGTGGGACCCTCTATGTGGGACCCTCTACAGTGGGACCCCTTGTCGCAGCATATAGACGCCTCGAATTCACGAGGCGTCGGCGTTTGATGTCTACGAGTAAGCCGAATTCTTTGAGAAAGTCCGCGCCGAGTATTGGCTTGGATACGTCTGCCACGATGAAAGTCCAGAGAAACCTTCGTCTTAAACCAAGATCGAGGTATAGACGTTCGGTGCCGAAAGTGAGAACTTTGGTAGAGTTTGCAGCATACAAGGAAAAATTTTTGTCTGAAAAGGGTCGTCGATTTGCATTTACCGGTATCACGGAAACGTCCGCTCCTGTGTCGACCAAGAAATGTCTATTACAAGAGCGATCAAATAGAAAAAGACGACTGGAGACTTGGTTGGCATCACAAGTCGTCATCAGTGATGCCCCGGGTCGTTTCCCTGATTAGATGAACTGACATATGCACAGGGCTTTGTACATCTCCAGGCGTCATCTCCGTAGCGCCTATGGTACCAGCAAATGTCCTTTCCGCAATGGGTCACATCTCTGCTACTGCTCCGTTGAAATCGCGATCGACTGGTCGAGCGTTGTCGACTTTTAGCTCGTTTGAGTTCTTGCACCTCATTAGTTAATTTTTCAATTTGAGACGAAAGAGAGGCGAGGCACATTTCATGCGATGACTGAGACGCGTCATTTTCTGGTTTCGCGATCGCCATGATATTCGGATTCGCGTAATCACAAGTTTCGAGAATTTTATCGGCCATGTCAGCTAATTTTGACAACGATTCTGAGCTCACCGACAAGATTGCTTGCGCATGCTGTGGCAAAAGTTTCAGCCATAAAGATTTGAGAATGTCGTCGCTTACCTTGTTTGCCGCGAGGTTTCTCATCTCCCTAAGCAGCTGTGATGGTCGACGATCGCCCAAATCTAAACCGGAGAGTAATTTCTTGATTTGGGTGCTCTCTGATTCGGACATTCTTGATGTGAGAGCCTCTTTCAGCGCAGCATATGGACGATCATTAGGCGGAGACATGACGATGTCACTGACCACGTTGAGGAGTCGTTGGTCCATGGCGCCGACCACGATGTTGTACTTAGTTTCTTCACTGGTCACTCTTGCCGTTTTGAACTGGGCCTCCAAGTGCACGAACCACAACGCTGGCGTCTCACACCAGAAAGGGGGTGGCTTGATTGCCACGCTGTCTGTTTGCAGGCCTTGCGTGGTGGACCCATCAGTAGAATCGGTTGCCATATCGAGCGGGTTCGAGTAAACAATGGTCACCAATATATAACTATGTGAGCTGGTTTTGAGACATAACTATATTATTCGAAGCAGTAGATTAAACAATAAAACAATTATTTATTTACAAATATAAACGAAGGTAAAATAATACACGATTCAGACGAAAGCAGGGACATGTACAAAGATGCGACCGGTGAATGGAGACAACAAAAGCTCTCTGGCCAGACGGCCTTGACATTGGATTTTTGTGGTGTTGCCACAAAGAGGAAAATAATTTTTTGTAAGTACCGGGAAGACACTACAGTTACACATGAATTCCCCTTCTTTAACCCATGTTGATTATCCGACAATACATTATTCTCGTCTATCCACTTCACAAACTGCCTTTTGATGATAATTTCCAAAATTTTCGACAGGGAGCTCGTCAAACTCGTCAAACTCACTGGACGATAATTTGACACCGCTTCTCTACTACCCTTCTTAAATATCGGAACAACGTTAGGAAGTTTCCAATCTCTTGAGACGATACCCTCAGCAACACTACTCCACTACTCCCTTACATCCATTATTGACGTATCGAAAAAAATGATTTTGGGTCAGAGCCAATGTTATCTGCCAACCTAGATTCAACTTCCTTTTTACTATCCCTTATCGCTTTCTTCAACAGTCTTCTTTTATCAGTAAACAAAGATAGGCCACCTCGTCCACTTTGATACTCTCTGGACGGCCTTTTCTTTTCAAGATAAAAGTTCCGCACGCTATCCGTGAACCATAGAGGGTGCGATGTACAAACACACTTTTTTCGAACAAAAGGTATGACGTCATGCAAAACAGAGGACGGCTTCGTACTACATTCTTCCCATTGACTTACCACCCCTACTGATTTCAACCGGTCTTTGAAAACTTCCGCTAACCTTTCTCTCAAACATCAAAGTTAGTTCTTCGAAAACAAGGAACCAGTCTTTTGTTATCAACCTTACCCGAGGAAAAGTTACAGTGAAATCTGACGATACGATGATCACTGGAAGAAAACTCTTCCCCCACCGAAACATGTTCAACTAGATCCTCAGAACTAGTAAGAACTAAATCCAAAATAGCAGTACCCCTAGTGGCGTCTGATACATGCTGATACAAAAAATTTTCGAGCACCAAATTAAGAAAGTCTCTTTCATACCGATTTCCAGATGAAAGGTTCTCCCAATCAATACCCAGGTAATTGAAATCCCCTAGTATGAGAACCCTCTTACGCTTACACATGTAGGAAATTTCATCATGCAATTTGGCGAAGTAGTTTGGATCCCTATTCGGTGGATTGTAACAAACCCCAACAATAAGTTTATGGTGTCTTTTGTTTTCAAGCTCAACCCATATGGTTTAAATATCACTTCTCTGCACGTTACACTCTCTAGTCTTCAAACAAGATTTCACGTATATCAACACTCCACCCCCTTTCCTATCAGATCTATTTCTGAAAAAAGTATCGTATCCTGAGATGTGTAAGAAAGATTCATCCCCATCGTTTGCCCAAGATTCTGTAATGGCTAGAAGATATAGGCCCTTCACATTTATCAAAGTTTCTAAATAATCTTTCTTATTGCCCAAGCTCCTGGCATTTGTTAAAACACATTTTAATTTGCCCGGTGGTTTAGTGTCAATCGAAAAGCCATCCAAGTCAGAGGTGGGTAATTCCCCCTCAGTACTGTTGTGATTATCATTAACTAACCCGCATTCTCGACTACGTGGTCTGGGAGTAAAAAACCTGACCTAAGACTATCGTAAACCTCCCAGACCCCCCTCTCATTTAGATGGATCCCATCCGAACGAAGCCACCTATCGGTAAATGCGGGAAGCTCCAAGAACGTAACCCCAAGTGAGGAGCAAATGTCCTTCAAGCCTATATTGAATTGGTGGATCCTACTCCTATATCCCCTACTACCCCTTGGCAGCACTGGAATCACTGCCACATCTGAACCCCCCGCCCTAGCGGATAATAGTAAATCCCGGTACTCTGACAGAGACTCTCTAATATTCGCTCCTACCTGATTTGTTCCCACCCACAGAATCACCCGCAAGGGCAACTTTCGGCGATGAAAAACGTCTCGAACGTTGCCAATCTTCCCCCCAGGAAGGCAACAGCGCTCGAAACCCCGAAAATCCCTACACACTCGGTTCCCAAGTTTCCTAACCATAGAATCGCCGATGATTAAACCCCTATCACTATCCCCCTCTACCTCGTCCACGACCACCCATTCGCCCTCTAAACTGTCATTGTTCGAGGAGATTGCTTCTTCATCAACAGGTGGCTCGACGACCAGAGGCTCCGTTATAACCGGGCCCTCTAGCACCCTAACTTTTTCCCGTAAAGCTTCGACCTCGATTTCCAGCGTTTTCCTATCCAAGCACCCTTTGCAGTTGAAACTATCAGCTACTATACCCCTAGACCAGGGAAACCTCCCGGCAAGCTCTACAGAACACTAGTCGAGGTCGAGGCATACTAACACTATTGCTAAAGCTAGATAATAATAATTAAAAAATAGGAAAATGAAAAACATTAACAGGAAATTAAAATAATGTAAAATACATTACTATTCGAAACATACGTAAGAGATTGTACGAAAAAATTACGTAAAATAGAATGTACGAAAAAATTACGTAAAATAGAATTCCCAACACTAAATCACGAAGAATAAAATAAATATGTAAATAAAGAATACAACACACTCTAAAAAAAGTATTAAGCTACAAAGTACAATTTTTACTTCTTAGAATTAGCTAACTATCTCAAATCACACTCACACTACAACTAAAGGCACAAGTGGAAGGAAAACAAAGTTATTGAGAGAACCTGGGAAAAAATATACACTGTTTGCTAACCCTAACGTCCAAAAAACCTACGAATTTATATCAGAGAAGCGAGAAAACACAAGCCTGGCAAAAATTCAATGAAAATGAAATGCGAACGAGGAAAAAAAAATTTAAGTCGATCGAAAATACACAACGAAAATTAAAAAATAATTGAGAGCAATATATTAAAAAAAACCACTTATCTCGCAATCCAGCGTGTGCTAGAAAAAAAAGAGAACGCCGCAGATTACGACCCAAAAATGAACAACACGATAAGTAAAACTCACGAGAACGAAGAAAAACACAAAGAAAGACCCAAAATGGCGCACTGACGTGGCGGATAATCCTTCGGTAATACCCCGGCAACGGTTTCGGATAAAACCTCTTCTATTGGTCGGTGAGCGGAGCGCGATAAAAGCACGTCCGTTCCCAACCACGGCGAAGACGAGAATGACCGTGACGTTTCGTGCCGTGAATATTCACATTAGCACGTGTGTTCATTTTCCGAGTGAGGCATGCTTACCGGAGACTATAGGGGAGCATATTACTCACAATTCCATAAGTCTGTGGGCGAAAGTAAAAAACCATCAGCTCAGTTGTAATAACAGCCCAATTTTTTTTCTCGTAATGCGAATCATTGCTCGTTACCCGAGTCAAAATTATTTCTAAATTTTTGCTCGTTATGCGAATTGCTCGTTAACCGAAGTTCCACTGTAAACATTTATTAAAGTGAGGAATTTACTACCATATTATAAATTTTTTCCCATTTTTACATAAGATTTCTTAGTTTCACTGTATCAAATTTAGCGAGTTATTTGGCGGAACGCGGTTTCGACAAGAGCTCCGCCCTTCGTGATGTTTTGCTATCATCTTTACCAATCACTGCGTGCTAATTCCTCTAGTAGAACTAAGAATGTAAGCTTTTTAATTGCGCAGTCTGTGGTATCGTAGCTCTGATATTCGGCTACTCCAAGAGTGTAATATTTTAAGTTAAATATCACATGGCCAGAACATGTTGCTGTACCTGCGTAGTATTTCAATACGTGGTGTTACAACTCTATCGGCAAGGAACGAGAAACAATCATCACAGAATTTCTAGAAAGAAATAATTTTTTTTCCACATTCAATATAATGTCTAAGAATTGGTCTAAGCAATATTACTTGATCCTTGTGTCACTATCAGAATAGCATTTAACACACACTCTTTGCGCCTGCAGAGTGATGCAATGTGCTACGAGCATCATTTCTTTCTTGGCAATAATTCATGTGGATTCTGTCTCCCAGATGCAACCCTAACTCACAACTAACTTCATTGGTGTTGAAACGGTTTTGAAAGATCAAAATTCTTATACCGTCTGTCAGAAATATTCGAATCGTGTTATTACCCGGGATAGTTCGAGACGTGTTTCTCGTTCCCGTGTTCGAGAACAGATCAGTTGCAGTGTGAGGATTTTCAAGATGAATTTCGATCACAATAATGATGGATGCGTTCTATCGCAGATTTGAGCTCAACTCGTCATTACGCCGATTTTAGAGAACGATAAACTCGTTCTCTCTGGTGGAAACATATATTTTTTGCTATTTCATCGAAGGACATAATATATATCGCGCCGTGCATACATACATACGTATAAGAGTTGCATTTGAAGTCGGCAATTTATAACGCACCTTTTGACAGCAACCGCTCGATGATGATGATGAAGAGGGAAGTGAATCAAACTCTTTTCATAGATGGATGAGATCCTCGGCCAAGTAAATTGGGCGCGATCCAAATGCAACGAAAATCCCTGCATCGTCCGTGTGTACTTCTCTTTCCACAACAGAATTCATCCTGTGCTTATCTTTTTTCCACGGTTGCCCTGAGCTTTTCCCTCAGGCACTGGCCGCACGTATGTCAAACAGAAGGCCGTCATTATCTCCACATTTACTTTATTGTTGGTATTTTATTTTTTGGGCGAAACCCTTCGTTCACGAAGGACATCGAAGCAGTAATTACTCTCAGGATGAACGTAAACTTCGAACTGTTCCTTTAAATTCTGAACCACCTGCGAATGGCACATGATGCGGTCTCTTCTATTTCAGCATGTGCTTTTTTTTCAAATATGCTTCGTTCTTTGGTTACGATTTTCTCGAATCGCTAAGAATAAATTTTATGCGAGTATTTTGCATAATCATCGATTTTTAAATTATACCGAAAAGCAGGCTACTTTGGTCCCTTCCCCCTTTTTTAAAAAATTCGAATTCTCTTTCCAATAAACCCAATATTATCACTACTTTGAAGCTCTGGTAACCTTTGTATGTCGATAGGTTATCTTATATTATGTATATGTGAATAAAAAACAGATTTTTTTGTTAACTTAAGCTAATTTAAAAAAAACCAGAACATATTGGGCCAATTTCACCTTTGTATGTGCATAACTTAGGTCCACTTCACTTTTTCCTATCTTCAAGCATTGAATAATAAGTTAGGGTATTTTTTGAACCTCTTAGGGGATTTTTATAACCTGGGGGGTTCTCGTAATACAACTTCAATTTTTTTTAAATTTATACTTCAACTTGTATTGATTATAAAAATAGCAATATATATATATATAACTACTTTTTTTTTTTTTTTGAATTTTTTCTTAATAGTATTATGATTTACAAATTGACCAAAAAGATCTCTTTTAACAGGTTTTGAAGGCTTAACTATTAGGAACCAATAATTATATATTTTGCCACGTGACTAGCGAAGCTGTTCTTCCTCGGCACTGAAAACCTTGGGATGATTTTTAATGCGAACCCTGGTTTGTTTGTGCTAGGGAATGCATTTTTAAGTTTGTTTTTAATGGTGCTTCGAGGTATTTTAAAGTTATCTGCAGCTTGTGCCTTTGGTTCATCTCAACAGATCTAGTTGCATTTAAACAGTTTTTGAGGGGGTCATTGCTGCAGTCTACATAACTTCGATTTCCAGGCTCACGCTTGTATTTATACGCCATCTTTCCAGTTTGGAAAGAAAAACTTGAAATAAGATAGGAATTAAAAAAATTGAACAATATTATTCAATGGATAATTCTGTTTTTATGTGTACTCACAAAAAATTACCAATTGTTGCATAAATAGGACCCACTCTCGCCCATCAAAATAGGGTGCATTTTTGATGTTTTTTTACCAAAACTTAAATTTTCAATTAATGTGTTTTCGGAAAAAATGAAAGAAATTTTAATCATGCTGCAGTTAAAAGCATTGAATTGTGTTTCTAATCAGGCACTTACCTAACTTGACAAAGTGGGATTACAAAACCCACAATTGAAAGATTGAGAAATGAAACACCACGTGCAACCACAGCATACAAAACCATCACTGTTTCTGCCTGGTCAGTCATTCGTGAACTATCCGAAGCACACAGTTGCCACTATTTACAAAAACTATAAAAAATAATTCCGATTTCGATTTTTTTTACAGTAATCAAGGTACGTTTTATTATTTTACGGTTTTTAGCCAAACACTAAGGCCAAAGTAGCCCGTCAGATCAGAATTCATTACTTCTCTGATACTTTTCTTTCTTCTCTCGTCGAAACACCCATTAATTTTCTAAAATATTCTCGTTAGTTTATTTGGATTAGTTCTGTGACATCTTCGAAATTAAGAAATTTCATGCGGACATGCATTTTTTTCGCATGAAAATCCACATCGTTAAAACGTGGGGCGACTGAGGACTCACTCGGGTTGCGGGTGCCTGGGACGTTCAAAGTTTTCCTATATTTCATGCTGTTATTCATTAATCTCCACGTGAGTCGTCACATTCCCTCTCTGTACGCGAAAATCATTTGAACAACCGATAATTTCTCGATTCATCTACAATGGTATAAATCGAAGCCGTGGAATTTCATTAGAGAAACGCGTATTTTTTGGGAGATAATACGAATACGAGAATAGAAGATGCAGGGGCTTGCAATAAGAGAAGATACAGGGGTATCCACGAAATTGGGTTCCCGAAATGTGTCCGTGTCTAATAAGAATTATATTTTAGAGGCTTTATATTTTCTTCTGTGTGCTGTTAAAAGCGCACGTGTATTGCGTACCTGAAAGAGGTATCGACTTTTATTTACTTCATGCTTCTCATTCTTTACGACACTTCTCTTCGAAACTCGTCGTGTTTTGGCTGGAAAACGACTTCACAACGAGATCTAAATTTTTATAGCCGCGTCTCTGTCTTTCTTTTTCTTTGGTAAATTTATGAAGGCGTTTATATCAGAGCTTTTACATCAACTCCCATGATTTGCTTTCTTTCCTATTTTCTCGAGCGATTCGTTTCAACCTCGGCAAAAGAAGAAAACAAATTGTGAAATTCTTTCGTTTCGAAACAATTATTCTTTGTTCAATTGTTCCCATCGTTTTTTATTATTTTGCGGTGAACGTATAATATTTTATGTGTAACTATCTTTTTTTCTTTAAAAAAATTCTTCGAAAGGCTGGTTATATATTTGGAGATGATGATTTTAGGAAGAAAATTCATGTCTGCGTCCACGGGAACTCGAACCCCGGTTTCTCGTTTGTCGTTCAAGTGTTCTATCTCTTAGCTATGGAAATAGAATATTCCACTTGTTTCGCCATCTGGTGGCCTATGGCATTCATGCGCTATTAATTGATTGCAACCGTCCGTGTGCGGAACCATTCGACATATACAGGGTGATTATAGTTAAGATCCTGCATTCTGATTAGTTTTTCTCAAAAACTACTTATTCGAATACAGCCAAAATTTTAGTATGTCTCAATGAGACATAGGAGAGAGATTTATGGAAAAAGTTAAATTTTCGACCACCAAATGAAAAATTGGTGCTTTTTTAAATTAAATTTTCTTTTTTTTCCATGAACCATGTAGCGTATGTACCAAGATTCAATGAGATACGTCTTCCGGAACGGACGTTGCATATGTCGGAGTAGTGTCAGTATACTAACGGGTGCTACATTGTTCCGAGCAGTGTCAGTAAACTGAAACTACTCAGACCTATGTAGCGCCCGTTATGGTAGACGTATTCCATTGAAACTTGGTATATACGCTATATGTTTTAAATTACCGACCTATAGTTAAATTAATTCTATTTGTAAGGTATTTGAACTTATCATCCATGAAAGAATTTATGGCCATGTTCGTTCTTGGTTTTCTAGCTGTCAACATGGTTTTATTGCTAAGAGATCATCATTAACTAATTTTGTTGAATTTTCTGAAGTTATAGCTCAAACAATAGATAAAAAGCAGCAAATTGATGTTGTTTATACTGATTTCTCAAAGGCTTTCGATTCAATCAATCATATTATTCTTCTTCAGAAGATCAGGGATTGAGGCTTTTCTGGACATCTGCTCATGTGGATTGAGTCATGCCTTACCTCAGAGAGTAATTTTTAATGATTGTAAATTCTTTTTTATGGTGTTCCCCAGGAGTCGATTTTGGGTCCCTTACTTTTTATTTTATTTATAAATGATTTACTTGATTGTATATTGATACTAAATGGTTAATGTTTGCTGATGATGCAAAAATTTTTCATGTTATTAATAATGCTGCTAAATTACAACTCTATTAACAAACTGAATTTATGGTGTGTAAATAATAAGTTGTATTTAAACATTGATAAGTGTAAATTTATTATCTATAGTAGGACGCATTCTCCACATATATATGATTACAGTATTGATGGTCAATTACTTCTAAGGGTTGATTGTGTGAAGGATTTAGGTGTAATATTTCACACGTCTTTTTCATTTAACCAACATACTAATTATATTGTGCCTAAAGCATCCAGATGTCCTGTTTTTATAATTCGTAATAGTAAGCTTTTTCACAATGTTGAAACTATTTTGTTACTTTTCAATTCCTATGTTCGATCTGTTTTGGAATGCTGTCGCATAATTTGAAATCCAAATTGCTTATTTAATATAATTAAAATTGAACGTGTTCAAAACAGGTTTTTACGCTATGTGTATTTTAAGAAACATCAGTCATATAATCATTACTTACCAAACGAAATACTTCGCTCATCGATCAGTTATGATTCCCTTGAAACTCGCCGTCTCAGGGCCCTTACCAGGTCTTTGTAAAAGTTCTTCACTCTGATATTGATGCCCCTGATATTCTAAACCTTATTACTTTTTACTGCCCACGAATCAATCTTAGATGCCGTGATCTTTTTTATGCTCCTCCATATCGTTCAAATGTTTTGAAAAATTCTCCATTGTACCGATTTCGAAGATGCAGTAATTTTTTTACTGCATTTATTTTTTTATTTGCTTTTATTTTGTATACACAAATGTTTTTATCTTTATCTTGTATTCATATACGCAAACTGTAACTGGGCTTTTGCCTGCAGTCTGTATTTTTAAATAAATAAATAAATATACACCGTGAGAAAATGTAAAATGCTTTAAAAAAGCGCCACTTTTCCACGCGATGGTCGAAAATCACCCTGTATATACTACACTCCGAGAAAGAAATATCCTATCTGTTTCCGTAGTTTAGGGGTAGAGCACTCGTTCGGCAAACGAGAGACCGAGATTCGAGTCCCTGCTGAGGCTGACGTGAATTTTCTTCTTAATGTCATCATCTCCAAATATAACCAGTCTTTCGAGGGATCTCGTATTAAAAAGTGGAGAGGACATCTTTATCATCACATTTCTTGCTCTAAAGCATTATTGGTGCTCCGCGGGACCCTAAGTTTCCATGACAATTTTTTTTTCGAGTTCCATATAATCAGAAGCATGATCAACGGAATCCTTAATATTCCGACATCCGCTTTCAAAGCAGGAAACTTTATTGCCACTAATATTCTGTTCTTTTTTTTTTCTGAATTTTTAACTAGACAGTGCTGTGTGTTTAAAAAAAATCTGGGTGACTTGGATAACTAATCAACTTCAAAACAGCAACATTACAGTTGTTTTCACATCTAAGTTTAGAACCCGAAGTTCATGAATGTCATTTTCCGTTTCATCAGATACTATAAAAACATGAGTAATATGAATACAACTATAAAAAACTACGTTTTTTGGAATTCTTTTATCCACTAGAAGTTGCTTTGGAAAAGAGGATTCTTGAATATCAACATTCACGGAAACTTTACGGGACACCCAGGGCTGTCTTAAAACACGAGTCCCACCCGGGCACGGCACGGGAACTTCAGTGGCATAGGAGCTTCCTCCGATAAAATTTGGCCAAATGATTTATAATAATAAATATGTAAATTAAGATATTGTGCGTAAGGCCTCTAATTTTGCCTTGGGGCTATGATGCTGTTGTAGTGCGGATACACTTTTTTTCGATAAATATTCGAAATTTGTTTGAGTTCCATGGGACAGCCTCATTATCGCCAAGAGTTCCGTGAAACAGCCTTATAACTATCGAGGGTTCCGCGAAAAGTTTCATGTTGGAAACCCCTGCTCTGCCGGCTGAACCTGAACTCCCTGCTAAAAAGAAATACGATAAACATGTGGGGTAAATCGAGAAGCTATCCATTCTTAGAATAAATCAGCCATAAGTATTCGTTATGGGCGTTGTATAATATGTTATGATGTGTATATATTGTTTATAATTTGTGTTAATTGCATTTTTAATTGGGTTGCTGTATTTTTGAAATATATGACATCCATATTTTTATGGGCATCTTTTTATCAGCCACCTCATTGGGCATTTTGCCGGTTGTGGCGTTGTATTTGTATTTGTATTTCTCTCTCTCGAAAATGATAGCTCTTCAGATTTACTCGTATAGCTCGCGCATTGTTTCAAAGTGGGTGCAAAATTTTAAATACTGAAAGTGGATTACGCAATAATTTATTTGGAATTATACCTTATCCAAAGAGTGCGTTTCATTTCCTATCAAAGAATCGACATTAATTGGATTTCAAAGTTCTTTTCATCAATATTTTTCATCTAAGATAAATCGTTTTAGGAAGGTCATCATTCATTTTGAATATGGAATCTCGTTTGACTTGGTTACACAAGCCGTATTTCGTGTTTAATATGGTTTGAAATTACAATCTCAAAATTTGATTATACTTTCTAAATCATGTTGTCCTTATATGCGCATGTTTATACAACGAGTCACCAAATGCTTAGATGCCGCATTATTAAGAGCAATTCTTGGAAGCCATTGCCATCGCTTTTCGAAATGGCATTGATTTTCCAAGGCGATTGTATAAAGACATTATGAGCCATAGGATTTTATGCAATTCTCGAGTGTCAAAAGCTGAACTGAAGAGCGTCGTAATTATCCCTTAAACTAGTGCCGAAGTGGCTCTCGGTCACTCGAGTTCATAAAGAGAAGAAACTGTTTTTCTCATTGGCTGCGATCGTGAGAACATGCGATTTTCAGGCCAAACCGGTCTTACACACGTGGGATCGAACAAACTCAATTTGTTACTTTGTTGACTCGTCCTCTCAACCAACGGGCGTGAGCTCCCTCATTCTTTCAGCAACTCGGTTTAAAGCCCAAGTGCTGATAAAAAAAAATACATAATATTCTTTTTTTGGTAAGGAAAACAATTTAAAATCAAGCAACCCAATGCACATTTTTAGGAGATTTTCAGAAAAATGTCTGAAGAGATTGGTTTAAAACGGCTTCTATGAAGATAAATTGTGGCACTGAAATTTTGGCTGCCTAAAATGGTGCAGGCGAAAGAATTCCCGAATACAATGCAATGTAAGTGATAAAGTATTTAGCGACCATGACGCTGATTCAGAGAATGCGACAGAACAGATGTAAGTAAAATGAACACTAGGGTTTCATAGATCTCAGGCTCATCCTCTAGTCCAAATTTTAATGAGGTCTTTGCTGCATTAAAGCATCTGTCAAACTCGAGCTTACCGAAAGAAGCTAGAATCGGCATTTAGCTCTTACGTGTTAAGAAAAAAAACTGACTACACCCCACCTAACGAAGCTTGGTCAGGTGCTTTCATCAATGAATATCACACTTGATATTCAGAAAACTCCAAAACCAGGAAGAACGAACCGAGAACTAATTTTTATAAATTTTTCTAATTTTTTAAACCCCCATAACGGTGAACCTTCTGTTCTTCGGCCAAAAAAAGAGGAAAAAATTCTCCCTTCTTCATATATTCAGACAATATATCATAAATAACGGAAATTTCGGGAAATATAAAACAGCGACAAATTTTTTACTGCGAATCGGGAGAAATAGAATGAAAATGTAGAAATCTAGGTCATGAAAATAATAAACTCTTATTGAATGTTTCGGTTTCTTAAAAACTGCCTCAGTAACGTGCGGAAATATCAGTTAGATAACGCAAAGAATATTATGATAATAGCTAAAGCGATAATAAGAAAACTGGGAGCTCGTATATGCATACACACACGTTACAAACTTATACAAAGATGCAAGTTCTGCTTGAAACGAGCACCGAATATGGAGCTCTTTTTGAAAATTGAATATTGAAAAACCGTGGAGTAATATGGCGGTTGCTTGATGGCCCCAGAATGCGGCCATGGATGAAATGGGCGGCAAAGATTTCTTTTTTTTTCAACCTCAGATGCACTACTAAATGGTGGAATGTCCTGTTTGTTTAATGCCTACTTCTCTCTCGATGGTGAATGATGTTTCCGCGTTACGGTATACGCAAATTGCGCATTCTGCGAAATGGAAGACGAGAAAGGCTTTACAAACAGAAATGATCGCACACGCTCATGAGCAAAATAAAAAGTAGGCAGATGGAAAATAAACGCGGCCTCCTCTTACGAAACACATTCCTACCGTATCGCCATTTATTTCACGTATATGAATATTATAATAGTTTTCTCTTCTTTATCGATCGCGCATTTTAAGATGAGATCGCCTGTGTGCATGTATATCCGCATCTTCGCTTCATTTCTTGCCTGCTTTTAAAATGTGTGTATATTTTGATGTAAATCCGCGTTTCTATTTAATTAAAATTGAATTCGTTAAAAACAAATGATGTATTGCAGGAAAAAGGATCGTGACTTGTGGCAGGGATATCAAATGTATAATATCGAGTAAAGTAAGTATACCTCGGATAGAAACGCGCAGTTGAAGGAAAAGAATCAATTTATTTCTTCTTTTTTTATTTTTATGTTTGCCTATAGCTTTCCTCTAATTTGATTTCGGTGAGTTTTCATAACTTTCTCACGCGTTGCATTTGGTTACCAATAGGTTATTTTATTTGAAGATAGTCTGTGAACACATAACCGAATATACAGCTCAGGCAGGCAAAGATTTTAGATGAGTTACGCGTCCTTTTGAAAAAATTCGAACACCCCACAAATTTACTTGAGCAGTTTATGAAATGCTCACGCTGCAAAGCCCATTATTCTTTTATGTGTACAATACAAATCGGCCTGGTCAACCATGCGCCTGCTTTCGAGGATGTCAACCATGCGCCTGTTTTGGAGGATGTATCTTTCTTAAAGCAGAGAGAGAGAGAGAGAATGAGAGAGAATCGAAAGATGAATAAAAAATCTTATCTCTCAGCAATTACTTCCAATGTTTACCCTTTTTTCAGTAACATTTACATGATGTACTCATGATTAAAAATTTCAATAATCTGGCCTGAGTATTTTCCCACCATATTTGACTAAAACAAAATCCAAATATTATTATGAGAGCAGGCCCGTCATTTAGGGGGGGGGGCAGGGGAGGGCCGTTGCCCCCACCCTGGCTTTTGAAAATACACTAAAAAATGATATATATATATATATATACACATACATACATTGCTTTGCTCCCCCCTCCCCCCTGGAAAAAGTTGAAATGACGGCCCTGTATGAGAGATTTGGGCCCAATTTTTAATTACGAAGGCTCACACTTGCGGTTGGACCGAGAAAAATTTCTCTGTTCCATTCGCAATGGTTATGGCGTTATGTAAAATAAAAAATTAGAACATGTACCCAAGTCACCACCCCATTTGACGATACTAGATTAAAAAAAACCCTTTTGCCTCTTATTTCTACTATTGTAAGCCCACAAAATAAAAATCAATTACCTCTTTAAATTCACGAAGACTGTTATGAATATTTATTGTTGTTATATCATTTATTTAAATAGTCTTTTTTAACTCAATTGTAACTATTTCCATATTTCTATTCTTTTGATAAATATATTGTTTAGGAGCGAAAAAAAATTTGTTGGTTAGGAAAGCAAATTAACTGCTTTTCATACATTTTTCTATAACTTTTGAAAAGACCAAGAGAATAATAATAATCTTTATATGGAAGAGAGAGAGAGAGAGATGATTAAAACTTGGTCCTCATCCACTTACGACGAGGTTAATACCGATGAAATGGTCGCGCAAACAAGCAACGTTTTGAGATATTGAAATCGTGTTTATCCTGTTTACAGGCTCATAAATATGTTTCAATATTTTCTACCAGAGAAAGAAAAAAAAACTACGGACAAATCCTAACTGTGAGTGGGAAAGAAGAGATAAAGCCAACAAATAGAACTAATTTTATGATGAAAATGAAAAGAAAAATTTAAGCCTATTTTTTACTAGAAATTTTAATTACAGCGAAAGATCCCCCAAATCACGGTGCGTTCTTATCTGGCAATGCAGAAAGCTCAAACCATAGAATATTAAGAGACAGAGAGAGAGAGAGATTTAAATTCGAAGAGAGATATGCTTCCGAGGAATATTCTGTGCCAGGTGCTGTTGATATCAGGGATGCCATTCCTTAGAAATTTCCGTTCTAATTTACGGGCATTCTTATTAAAGGAGTGGCGCCCCGCTATGTCTTGATTACTGCCCGAGCGATAAAAACAACGAACACTTGAACCGCCGACGCGAGAAACATTTTCGCGCGTTTCGTAATGACTATAATATAATAGTCATAATAGTGAGTGTGTTTCGCCTCTTTCTTTAAATGTTCCGAGTGTTATTACGCGTACACAATAACGCGCCTGGCATTCATTCTGATATTACCGAATAACATTGATGCTGCAGTAGCTCTGTTTGGTTTTTCCTTCCTCGAATTCGTGTTTACAGCAATTACAGAACGAATATTCTTCCAGATAAGTTCCCTTTCTTTGTAACGCGAATACATACTCTCTTGTACACGTTCTCACGAAATTCGAATCCAATTATATCTCGAATAGCTACTGGAAACGCTTAAATAAAGGAATTTGCGGAAACTAACACAATTAAATGCACTAATATCAGTTGATGAATGCGATATCTCAAGCCTCCTGAGTTAAGAGTGAATTACATGAGAAACATTCGTACTTTCGTTCTACCCTTTGCATTTAATTACTTTATTTTTGACTCGAGTATATAAAATGTTCACCACCCTTTTTTTCCTACAACAACTTTTGAGATTATTTGCATCATTTTATCAATTATGTTAATTTTATCAAAATGCTATTCGCAATTCCTTCATATATCTATCTGTATTTTTTGACTGACCTCATACACCCGATAGTCTTAAAAACTAGTGATTCTCAACCTGTGGGTGTTATCCCTTAGTGAAGAGGGCACGAAGACGTAAAAATGAAAACAGCTGGCTGATGAAAAGATATATTTAGGAAAGAGAGAAAATTCAACTGCTCTTGCGGGGAATCGGACTCACGTTCTCTGTGTAGTCAAGTAGTGGTCTAAGGGCCGTATTCACCGACAGGGTTTAAACTGCAGTCACAATTTTTTGATAAGAGATCGACACGGATTGGTTAAATTCAGGTTTTTAACCAATATATGTTGATTTCTTATCCAAAAATTGTGACTACAGTTTAAACCATGTCGGAGAACACGGCCCTTAGGCACTCACCCGGAAAGTGAGATATGTTAAAAACCTTCGTATATGGATAGTGAAGAGTGACATCATCCTCGGACCCTAAAGTTATCCAATCATTTCGAAATAATCCAAAATAGTTTGAAAATGCTCAAGAGAGAAATCGTAAATTGTGTCTTTGTGAGTTATCTTCATTTATCCATTAAGCATCTTGATATTTGGTAAGTTAAGGAATGAACATAAATGCATCAATATACTATTTTAATTAAAATTCTCTCAACAAATTCAAATGAAAACCACGCCTACCTCATTATGTATAAAAGCTGTTTTTCGCTACAATCTTAGATTTACACTGAATTTTATGAGACGTAGTTTCAAATGTTGAAAAAAAAACAGTTAATGTATAGTTTTTTTCTAAGAAATATTTCAGGAAACTACTTTTTTTGCGACGGTTTTTTTAATTCTATAAACGTTTCCAGATGGAGCAATATTTCAAGAAGGCTTGTCGTGAAACAGACGTTTTTTAGTTTCCACAATCTTGTTGACCGTTCCTCAATTTGAATTGCAATGTGGTCTGTACATTAAATCGGTTTTGTGCTGGAACTTTTAACATATTTTTAATAAAATTAAATACAGTGGTACCATCGATTCTTCTTTTAAACCGAGCCTAACTCAACTCCGGCCTACTGCCATTTTATCAGCTTTCAGATGTAAGTTGAGCCGAAAGTGTGTGTGTATGTTCTATACTTAACTGACAGCTGATATAGCCAAATATTCTCCTCAAATTCCTGGAAAAAATTCCGTAGCTTTTCTTCTGAACACTCAACTTCAGGCAGTGCCAGAATTGAAGAAAGGGATAAAGGGTTAGGGGGGCAACTACTAAACTTGAGGGAGTAGCAATTTGAAGGGGAAATTAAAAAAAAATTACTTCAGAAGATAATGCAAAAAACCTTGATGTAGAGCTTTGGAATTTTACCAAGTTTGCCCTCCCTGACGAAAATCCCTGTGTTTTGAAAATGCATCGGACACAAAGATTTCGAGTGTCCAAATGAATAAGATCGCATGTGCTTGGCGTGGCATTCACAAACATACGAGCCTGTTTAAACATCACCTTTTACCAGTTTTGAGAGAAAAAACACAGTGTGTCACAAAATAAAAATGTTAAATTTTTATAATGACACTCTATTCTAAAAAAACCTAGTTAGAAAAATATTTCCCTGTTTCTTTTCAACCCCATAAAAAAATTCCACGTTTCCTAATGAAATATTCACTGAGATATTTGAATTCTCTCTCTCAAACATCGGAGAAAAATTGGCGAAGAACAGCATAAGAGCTATAGGACCAGGCTCCTTTCCCTCTTTTATGCTGTTCTTTCCCAACTTTTCCCCAATTTTCGGATTCAATTGTCTTAGTGAATATTGCAGTTGGTAATTTTTGTTGTCGTTGTTGTTGGGCTGAGAAGAGGAAGTGTAACAACTTTCTAATTGGTGATTTCTGAACACATTTTGAGCATTTCTTAAATTGGAGCCATACCTCTACGACGAACGGTTGATGAGATGAAAGCCGAATCAGGACTTACAGAACAAACACGCTGTATAGTGACTCTTCGCAGAGAGCAGGCAGACCTTCAACGTGATATTAACATAATATAAAAAATAAAGCATTTACCATCTTACCGATCGAAATATGGAAAACAGATTGCAGCACTAGCAAGAAAGTGAAAGAAGTGCAACTCTAGTCTAGCAACATAAATACGTTACAGCCATTCATAAACATACAATCGCATGTTCATTAGAAATTCCGCAGAGAAATTTGTGTAAGATGCATTAATAGTTAAGTAGTAGTAGTTCATATACAATCGAATTCCGATTCAACGCCCACTTTCTCATTTCACGAGTTTGAGGTTATATCGAATCGCGGAGAAACTGAAGGAATGTCCGAAGAAAGTGACGAAAATAATCGAAATACCGATTTGAGGAAACAATCCCTTATCATTCAGTCAGTTTTTCAAGTAACTGAAATTACCGCTAACTGTAACACCGATACCTTTTTGAATTTAATCGGATTGTATCGTGTAAACTCAATAAATATAGAAGACGTGTTCACTGTAATTTTCTGGCGCTGAGCGTTGGTTGGTTGGTTGGGGCGTATAGCTACCCCCCCCCCCCCCCCATCGAAACACTATAAGTGATCTTGGCTGTACTTTGGAAATTCTGGTTTTGCAAAGATAAGGTACGATTGCATAATGAATAATTGTGGGGGGGGGGGGAAGTGATTGGTGAACTGATATGTAAATTTAGTCGCGGTAGTACGTACTAAAACGGCGAGATACTGCTAGAGAAATTTCAGTACCTGTCCTTGACTTTGGTGACCATCGTTACCGTATAGTAGAATATTTAATCGGGGACGAGCATATACATATTTATAAAATATCCCATGAATTCAAAGACTCGGAGGAATCAAGAGCATTCACACGTCTCAACGAATGCAAGACAACTTCAATCGTATGCTCCTTTCGGTGTTGCTTTGATACGATGAATCACTATCATTCAATGAATCGATTGCCAAGTTTTTGGTGAACACAATGCTAAAGTATTTGTGATCTCTTTGTTCGCAGATTGTATTATTGCAGCCGCTGTTTAATTGTAGGCGATAGAGAACATAAGCTTGTCCGAAGAAATTATTCAACAACATGACGTGATTCGTCCTCTGCACAGTTATTCTAGCTATTTCACAGTCATCCATATTAACACAGACAACCGGAGATCACGTTTACTTAGACAATCTTCCAATGTATTCCTTGACATCACTAATTTCTCGAGATCATAAAGCGGCTCGTTTATTCCATCGCATCGAATTTGAAACTTTTAGGGAAATTTAAGCAAGAGTAAGTATTTTTTCCCATTTTCTTTAATAAATATTATATCTTTTTGAACAATCTTCTGAAGGGAATTCCAAGATTTATGGTTAAATAGTGAAGAAAAATCGTAAATCGTTCTGAATTATTTCAGGAATAAGCATCACTAAGCTACTTATTAAACTGTATACGAGAGAGGATTCTCTCTGCAGTACACATCGAACGTCTTTCTCTAAAATAACGAGGAGTATTTGAACCTTAGCGTAGATTTTTCGTGTTTAAAGAGCCATATGCATTGAATCGTGAAACTGTGCCGCACTCAAGTTTGTGTGTGTTTAGTATTTACTTGAGAGAAATGCACTTAGAGGAAAACTTCGTCGCAACGATTCGTAATTGGGTGTTCAACAGGAAACATTCTAGTAGAAAAGCTCCCATAACGTGGAAAACCTATAAATTTCATGATCGCAAAATAAGAGAACAAATAAATTTCCCGTGTGCATTTCGTTTGAAGGAGGGCAGACCTTTTTTTCTAAATGTAACGCTTCTTTTGCATTTTAGTTTGAAAAAAAAAAGGATTTTGAGGTAAAAGGGGTTTTGAAATGAGAGAAGATAACTTTATCTTTGTTTTGGAAATGTTTGGAGTGTGTTTTTCCTCTTCAAAATTCGAACGTTTTTGTTTTATTCAGAAGTATCCGGGTTGTGTGTGTGTTCACGAAACATCATCATACGAGTAGTTGCGACATCGTGTTCCGGACCTAACATTGGGTTTTAAGAATTTAAGGAAACGGGTGACGTTACAAGTTTCTCATCGAACCCTTCATACAATAAAATAATTTTTTAGTCAATAATTCTATGAACAGAGTGCAATTCAAAAAGAAAAAAATTGCTTTTCGAGCATTTTTCAGATTTTTTCGTACGAGATCACTATAATTGTAGCGTTGACACGAAAAGCATATAAGTCACATAAATCAATTTTACATGACAATCCAAAGTCTCTGTGCCGAAGCCATAAACACTCATTGCTAACCCCATCTTTGATCTTTGGAGAGCTGCAGAAACTGAACTATTTCTTCGAGCGACTTACTTGCTTCACATATGCCATGCCAATGGCACGGGTTCTTTATCTTATCCACGAAAGAAGTAATTTTCGATTTTTGTGACTTACATGCTTCTCCATGTCAATGCTATACGAATGGTCATTTCTGTTTGTGGAAGCCGCAAGTTAGCGTACAAAACTACAGCTAATACGCATATGAGGGTTAATGGTGGCGTTTTATTATTTATAGCGGTTTCATTAACCAGACAAAAATATTTGTCACCATATAGGAGAAAATGTACGCCACATTTACGCTGTGTTTGGAAACGTTGCAGAATTGATACGTATTATTTTGCGACCTTATTAATTAGACACCTGTTATTTAACGATTAACGATACCTATTGTGGGTTAAATCCAATTTATCAACAATGTATACGTATACGATATGGACAGATTCTGGGCATTTTTACGGACATAATACACGTATCTTTTAAAAAAAAATTATACACACATGTCTTAGACAAAAATCCTAAACATTAACATTAGCTTTTAATTTTCATTAGGACATGGTTGATTTATTTATTAGTGCCCCATAAATTATGTTCGGTTTTTTGCCGTTATTCTCTCGAGAGATTATGTAGTGGATGGGGGATAAGCACTGGCAAAAAAATAGAAAAAAAAAAGCATTGATTCAGGGAGGGTCTATCTCGATTTTTAAATAGTGCCGACGGGGTTCGCGTTCTCCCCCTAAAGTGATCCATCCAATTTCCAGGGTATTAATTCATCCTGTAGACTGGGGTATGCCGTACGGTTCTGGAGACTAAATCTTCAGAACCGTACATAGACTTGATTGAAGGGGCTGCAGAGAAGAGCCATGCGTGCTCTTGTTGGCGCACGGGCCTTGGGCTATGAAGAGAGACACGCTTTTTTTTAAATATGTACATTGCAAGAACGCAGGTGTTGTGTGAAGGGGATAATATTGAGGTAACGTGAAAATTTTCCGTCCATCTACCGCGTGGATAAGATGTACATCAAGTTATTAGTATACCGTCAACTGAGTGCTTCGACAAGGGGATATAGATTGATCTCTTCCTTCTTCGGGGTAATGACAGAAATTGGCGATCGGCAATAGAGTCTGGACATTGTTCTTTTCAGAAGGAAAACGGAAAAAGTATCGTATACAACTTCAGATTAAGATGTCGCAGATGTTTCTCCAACACTATTGGGAATAAATGGAATAGCTCACCTTCGGGAGTCGTCAATTTTAACACAATTGACACGTTAAAAACTGGACCGTGAGTTATCATCATTATGTGGTGTCCCATGTGGGAAGAGATTAGGCATTTTGCCTATTGCTCACTAAGTAGTATAAGATGAATAGTGGAACACGTGGAGGTGAAGCAACATCATACTGTAGAGATCTCTCAGAGGTTTTGCAGCAGCATTAGGAATGGAAGGTATGGTAACTGCCACCATTTTACTGAACCCTATACATAGGATATTATAGTAAAACTGCAACCTATTTAAAGGCCATACCTAATTAAATGAAGAGGCTGCTTCCGCCTGCGATACCCTTTTTAAGAAAAGGAGCAGAGGAGGTCTCCCATGGATATGGCCAAGAACTCATCATGAAGTTATTGGAAAATAGCAAATGACCGTGAGTTAACTGAGAAAAAAACTTCAAAATCGCTTCGTTAATGGTGGATCAAATTTGTGGCCAGCCAAGAAAAGAATTGGTTTTGTGGTTTCTCAACTTCGATGAACGAATGCAAGTCAGTCTCTCGATTAAAGAACGTATCTCAGGAAGAAAGCGATAAGGCCAACAATATTTGAAATTCCCGAATTTGAGAAACCGGTGGCAGCACTTCTTGAACACATGACATGCATTTCTAAGAAACATGCATCACATTGGGTACGCAACGCATTCCGGCATGTGCAAACGCGTTAGAAATTTCTCGGAGGAATTTTTACGAGGTGCATGTGCGATTTGGTGGCAGTAAAAGAAAAACAGAGATAAGTTTCTCTGTCGAAATGAAAAGGAAGAAAGATTCACGCGATGAGACCATATGGTTTTTATGAGCCCTAGGTTTTTTTCCCCAGAATCATCGACATGTTTTGCGTTCTGATGTGTTCTATTCTCCGGTGTGTTTTGTCCACCGAGTTCTTTCTTTTACGGAGTCGAGTGAAAAAACCGCGTCGCATAAACTAATGGATGACAAGAACTTTCCACCGGTATTGATGTCTCCGAGGAAATAGCTAGTAATACGTCGAGCGTCAAACCGAACAGGTGATATATTCCAATGGAAGTGTGTTTGTTGAAAGAGTTGAAGCAAAAAAAACGGGCGTTAAGTCCCGAGGGTGACGCGAGTAACAGTTTGCTCATCACTCAACTCGGCAGCTTTGAAAATATTGATACACGATATCTCTCCTTTTTCTATCTCCATTGCCATTTATTATCCGATCCCGAACTGATCGTGAGAGATGGCCAACGAATCGCGCAAAGAAATTATCCACTCAAGAATCTGTGCCGAGTAAAAATTTACAATGACACTCGTTGTAACACTTCTAAATATATGAATTTTTGTCACCGAATCCTAGAAGCTTAGGCCCTAGGAAGTAAAATAATAAATGCCTGAATGTTCGTTTTCGTGATTACTGCGGTTTCGGTCTACGGTCCCTTTCACACATACCAGTTTTGTCCGGACCAGAAAATGCCGTCAAGGTTTGCCCTCCGCTTGTTGTCTTTTGTTAGTCATTGTTAGTCGGTGGTCCAGCTGCATCAGCGCCACCGAATGAAAGAAATCCGTCCTTGTAATACCAATTTCTGCCAATGTATGAATCAATCATTACGTCCTCAGGTCGGATTAAAAGATTATTTATTTACGACTATAACAAACAATGTATATATGAGGATATATTTAAATTCTACACTTACACATTAGTACATATATTTTATGCTACTACTCCTTGAGCGAGAGAGGAGTGGAGAAAACAATAGGTCAAGACTTACCCCAAGCTTTTGGTCATCTTCCGCTCCTCCTCCTGCTGCTGATGCATCAGTCTTCCTAACAAAACTGGACCACCACTTCTCATCAAAACCTAGTTCCTTCTGCCTCCTTCAAACCACCTTTTCTTGTCCTTTCTCTTGCTGTTTCCTCTCATTGGTTCTGGTCTCCTAAACGTCGCACCCCCCTCCTTTGGGTCCCAGTCTAGAATACCCTACTGGAATCTCGCTGCCGCCCCGATGTCTACATACCAATGATAAAATCCGTCTGGCACTTCTTCTCAAGACATCACTGCCAGAAGGACAGGGTCAATGAATTCTGAGAATCTGCACCAGTGCATATAGGTGCCTCAATTATTTCTATACATGGATTTGCTCATTTCCGACCCAATTCCAAAACTGTCCGGAGTCGTAAATATAAATATATTCTAGTAGCCAACATTAAAATTAAGTGATTAGGGTGAATTAAATATTAATTAGTAGTTCTACAAATTTTTGTAATCCTTCTATTCAGAAATGAGCAAATCCGTATACAGAAATAGGTGAGGCACCTATATGCACTACTTCACCAAACACCAACTCTGGCCATATCGCAATTTACTGAAATTAGTGAGATGGGTTGGAAGCGAAGGCGCTGTCTATCGGTGGTCGCCTCGAGTTCGTTAGGGAAAATATCTTATCAATATTCTCCCTTCAGTTCGAACCCGGGACCCTGACAACAACCTTCACGATGGTAGACGAGCATCTTACCACCATGCCACTCGGGCACATCTATATGCACTGGTGTTACTTCCAACGCCTTGTGCAGATTCTCAGAATTGATTGACCCTGCCCGTCGGGCAGTAGTATCTTGAGAAGGAGTGCCAGACGGATTTTATCATTGGTATGTAGACATCGGGGCGGCAGCGAGAGTCCAATAGGCGATTCTAGACTGGGACCCAAACGGGGGAGGTGTGACGTTTAGGAGACCGGAACCAATGAGAGGAAACAGCAAGAGAAAGGACAAGAAAAGGTGGTTTGAAGGAGGCAGAAGGAACTAGGTTTTGATGAGGAGACCGGATAAAGAAATTCAGTCACGGGGATCGGGTAGCGGGTATGGTTGAGGGATATTCACTTAAATCGTGAACCCCTAAATTTGGCACGAGAAGTGCATCGTGGCGTCGAATCTACAGATTAAGTCATATAAGTTTCGGGGAAGGTCGAGTTTACTTCCAAGCTTACCTTACATGCAAAAAGAAAATTAGCTTAATGCTAAGAAAAAAGTCAATAAAAATGAAATTTAATACGTGAAGTATGAAGCGATGAGTTTAGTATTCAAAGTCATCTCTGGGTTCTTCGTCCGGGGAAATACAGCAGAGACTGTGGCCAAACTGTAAAAAAAAAATGTTTCTGATAGTATTTAGGCTAAGCATAAACTAAAGCATTAGATCTCCCTTCGTGTTTCCATATGCGGTACCTCATAATTCTGTCACACATAAGGAGCAACATTAACATACGAAGAACAAGAAACGTTACCAATAATGTTTGTGGTTATTTTCTCATCACGATTTTAATTTCGGGTGAGAAGCCGCGTGATGAGTATGGACGACATCGAGAGTACTTTGTGTCGTAGATGAAACATATTAATGCCAGGAAATATTTCACGCGGTAAAAAAGGTAAGGAGCAAATTTAACGGACGATAAACGACCGACTCAAAGGTCCAAAGAAGAAGAATACGGTAAAAAGGAGATAAAGGCAAACAAAAGAGCCGTCCGTCATAGACGCTGCCATTGTATCGACAAAAGAGGTCGGTTGGTGGTGGTCCCCCCCCCCCTCCCACTTCTCTCGAAAGTTCCACTTCTGCCATTTATTTTGTCTGTATCATAGCATTCCACCTCATTTTACTGAGGAAGACGAAGTCTTTCTTTTCTTACCGATTCACTCGAAATCGATAAAATGGAAATCTTTTCTCTGCCCGTTCTATATATATGAGGCGATTTCCAAACATTACATCAAAAGATTTTCTTCTTTATTTATCCTTTTATATGTGCTCGAAGTCAATTTCTATTTGCTTCTTGTTGTTGTTGTGAGTATATCTCTGGAGAAGAAGAAGGAGCAAAACTATTTCATTCTTCTCACGAGGTTTTCCTTTCTGGTTTTTTCTTCTTCTTTTTTTCGCCTTTTAAGAGGATTCCACTGCACAATGTGTGGAATTAAAAGGAATTCGAGAACTTATTTGCTTTCATTATGCCCTCATACTTATTTATTTATTCATTTTTATGTTTTTTCCAAAAACGTTGGAATATAAGAATCTTGGAATTTTGTGCAAAGTAGAATTCTTTCCAAAGAAAGAATTCTTGGCACAGAAAAAAAAAAGAGTTTCGAATTACAAGCAGCGAGTTGAAGATGGAAAAAAAGTGATATTCGAGAAGTGGATTCCAACGCCACTGAATTCCATACAAAATACACACCTGCCAAAGAAATATTGTAATTTATGTCATTCAAAGTGAAAGTATCTCGTATCATTGAGCGGAAAGAAAATAACTTCACGTCATTATAATTAGGATTGATTTTTGGTCTTTTTGGTAAACTAGAAAATCTGGAGCATCGATACTATTCATGATACTCGTTTCATTCCGCTGTCATCGACAGAGATTTTATTTTTACTTATTCATCATTCCCGAACAACAGACAATTCAGTTACAGTTGAAGAGAGTTGAAAAAAACAAACAAACAAATGGAACAAATCTGACGAAAATAAAAAAGAAAGCTCAAAAAATTCATAAAATAAACGATAAAAAATATACAGTACGTCAAATGGACTAATTATAAAAGAATTAAAAATTCATAAACTAGACGGATAAAACAGAAAACATAATCCAAAAAGGAATAAATGTAATAGAAACTGAATATATTACATATATAATTAAATATAATATTACAAAATTGAACATAATATGCAGGATGTTCACTCTTATCATTGTTCAATGGCTATTTCCTGATCCGTTGGTTTTAGAGACAACTTTCAATCAGAAAAAATGTTTCAAATGATGTCCCTCTTCATATTAAATGTCATCCAAATGGAAAAAAATTATCAGTAATGAAGTTACAGGAGTTAAATTGTTATACGACCCTTGTCCTCTAACTTTCAGTCAAGAAGTTGTTGCCCTGTCTCTCCCGAGCTCAACAGAAAATTTTCCATGTTGCTAAGTGCAATATTCGCTGAGAGATTCGAATTCAAAAAGCAGAGAAAAAAGGAGAAAGAACAGCATATATAAACAAACGGACAACACTGCTTCCCCTTATTTATGCTATTCTTTCCCTTTTTCCCTCTTTTGAATTCAAATATCTCAGCGAATATTTCACTTAGAAACAAGGAAAATTTTTTTGTTATCCCCAGGAGAGACAGGACAACAACAGTCTAATTAAAAGTAAGAGGACGGGGGACTATATAAAAATTTAAAATTTGTAACTTTTTATTTGTATTTATTTCCCATTAGAACGATACTTGAGAGATGATGGGCAACATCATTTGAAACATTTTGTTCTGAATGAAAGTTGTTTTTAAAATTAACGGTTCAGGAAATAGCCATTGAACAACGATAAGGGAGGACAACCTGTACATAAAACTGAAAATAACAACGTAAAATTTTTAGAGTTTAAAAAAAGATGATTTCTAAAATAAACTCTCCAAAAGAGTAAAAAATATCCAAGCACCCAGTTCGACAATTATATAGATTACTGAATCGATGAATGGGATCATAATTACATATATTTTTCTGTAGCTTTTCATTGAAAATAAATCAAAATCTCGTTGATAGGATAGAATAAAAATTATTCTGAACCATTTCTTTTCCTATAGTTGGGAATTTCTTCATTTATCAGATCAGTTTTCGACTTCTCGTAATCAGATGAAACTTTCTTCATTTCAAGCTGAATAGGAATGGGATGTAACCGATTAAACTTTAACCAATGAGATTTAAATCCATGTCTAGCTGTACCATCCCTTTCTCTTCGATGGGTAGGAGCATTTTTGGTTGCTTTATGACCCATTACGATGCGATTCCAACGTTTTCGTGCACACGGAAGAAAAAAAAAGCACGTCGTGAGATGGAAATATAAAATTTGAGCTGACGAAGCTTTTCGTAATATTGAAAATTGGAAGAAAATAATAATAGTATAAAAAAAACGCTGACGTCATGGATTTCCGTTTTTTTTTTCCTTTAGAAGGACAAAAATAGAAGTAAAATGTAACGTGGCTTCGGTAATGGGCGAAAGGATGTCTTTTCGTGATCCTCCCTCAATGATGACCGACTCGAGCACCGATAACAGCCGAAAAACGAAAGACAGACAGACAGAAGTAACTTTCTTGAAAAGTTTTCCCGAAAAAATAAAAAAAAATTTAAAGAAGGGAAAAAAACGCTGACATAACTGGATTCTGATGATTTAAAGTTCTGAAGGGAACGCTTATTGTACTTGAAAAGAAATGTCCAGGAAGAAGACCGACTGACAGGTGGAAGTTACGAGTGGCTTGAACACAAACTTTTGGATTAATCGGTCCAAGTTCTAAACCAATAGACTTGTTTATCATTGATCCTCAATCAGATCTCATTTGCAAATACAAAAACAAAGGCCACAACAGGCAAAATTCCCAAAGAGATGGCAGAAAAGAGATGAATAAAAAAATATTAATGCAAATATATGACTAAAATTCAGCAACCGAAAATAAGAGTAATTATCACAAAAATACTAATACACACTAAAATAAAAATGATAGAAACCAATGATTATGACAAAATAAAATACACTTTCCATAAAAAATTATGGTTGTCTTACTAAGTATGGATATCGTCTTGACTCCTCCCTTTATAAACATCGTATTTATTTTCAAAGAACTCATTTTAAAGATTTGGAAAACGTCTTTAAATAGAGTACAGTAGAAGTCCGTTAAAACGAGTATGGCTTCTAACGGGATCTCGCTATAACGAGTTATCGTCAAATTGCTGACGTTGAAGATGCAGAAAATATTATCTTTTAGCAATTTGAAAATAATGAAGATTTCGTTAAAACTCCAAAAAGGTGAGTTTTGTATTTCTTCTTAAACCTTTACTTTTGAACATTTACAAAATTATATTTTTATCTTGAAAAAGTTAACTAAAAGAATGACTTATTATCATTTATCATTGCACATGTTTCTCGTAAAGTTGCTCCGAGGTAGTTGTAACAAGGAATGAACTTCGAAAAGTCGCATTTTTCAACTCACTCTCCATATTTCCAGGCTTACACGCGGGATGTGTTAAGATTTTATTCGACTTTTGTCTCTCCCAATGAATAAGAGACAATGGACACTTCCAGGAATTCTTTAACGGGAATTTGCAGTTCGAACTCATTTCCGAACGGCTGAACAAATCGTGCTGAAAAAGCTTTCTGATTAGCAGGAAAATGTAAACTAGTCCATGGACTCGTTTACATTTTTACTGCAAAAAACCGGGGCTTGAGCAGTGATGGGTAATTGGTAATTTCAATTGTTCTGTAAAAAAAAGCTTTTCAAAGAATCAACTGCTGTCAGACCAAAAATCAATTTCACGACTCGAATTCTGTTTATTTGCTAATATTAGAACAGAATAATCTAAAAGACGATTATAATGCAGTGATATTTACATATTTATTTAAAAACACGAAACAAAAGGTAAAAGAGAAATTACAGCTTACCTTTTGAAATCGGTTATAGATGATTGGAAAATATGCAGACGCTGAGAGGAGCTCATTATAATAATTCAGAAAATCCGTTAAGAGCACACACAGTATTTACCAATATTAGTATTGTACGGTTTGAGATGACAAACAAACAATTTGATCTAGCAATTATGGTTCTTATTATGGAAATAAGTTTTGCTGAGAATAGATATGCAATCAATGTGGTTATTCAACACTTTCATGAAAAAAATAATTAGCAAATAGTCTCTCTGTGTTTTCGTAAAATTATGATAAAGTATCAAAACTTTGGCAGATGTGTGCAGATAAAACATTATTATGAGGATCATGTTTTTTGAAATATAAATATTTTAAGATACTGAGACTTTTCTTTTCAAATATTAGTTTCGGCATAACATCCGGATAATTCAATTTCTCAGTATATTTCGGGCCGAAAAAAACAATGCCATCTCTTAAATATTTTAATATATTTATACTTCAAAATAACATGATCCTGATAATAATGTTTTATCTGCCATGCATCTACGCAAAGTTTTAATACTGTATCAGACGTTTTTAATGGTTTTGAGGCTCGTGATATGGGAATTGCGAAACAGGTTCCAAATGATTCAAGCGTATTCTAGTTTTGATCTGAAGAGGGTATTAAAAGAGATTAAAGTATTAGCGTGATTTCAATCTCTCTCGGCATTCTTTTAAGGGGACAAGGGACGCTCAGATTTTGAAGATTATATTTCTTTAATATTTTCAGGCAATGTGCTTTTAAGCAGCGTAAATATAAATAAATAAAATTAATGCATTTTGGTGGATCTATATCTTTGGAGCCCCATATATTTCCACACCCTTCAGCAATTTTAGCGGTAATCAGCGAATTACATTCAAAACAATACATTGCAATTTTCGGCAAAATTCAGTGATATCCCGTACTTAAGATCTCAATTTCCTGCATTCTCCTCAATTATGTTATGTGGGCCAAAGTATGAGAGGTATAATTTTATCTGAACCCATGTGGAATCTTATTAATATTAGAGGGCTGGGAATCGATTTAAGGGGTTAACCAAAGTTTTCGGTCGATTAATCGATGGATTAATTGAATTTTAATGGAATGAAAGGCCACAGCAGGAAAACTGCAGAAGGAAAAAAATGTCTGAAAAAATATGTATGTCAAAAATATGTACGGAGTACACGAAAATTGTGGTTTTAACTGTGGAGTCTATAAATTTTTGTCTTGTCTTCTGAAACACCCATCAAACTCAATTTGAAACTGAAATTTCTATATCAACAATTTTTATAAATCGACATGTATTTCCTAATGCCAAAAAATTTTATTAATATATTGATTCAAATATTTTTAAATACGGCTCCTCGTCTAAAATGTTATGCCTGACTGTAATTTGAGTTATAGGAGACGTATGATTGGATGAGTAAAAAATAAACCAATACACTAAATCGGGTTGAAACGATTTCTTTTGATTTTGTCGATAAGAATATCGTTATCAACATATTCAAACGCTTTTGTAAAATGAGTGTAAATGACATCAAGTTGATATTTATCATGTATGGTGTCGATGATACAGACATTGAAACTCAGGAGATTGGTGAAGGCAGACTTACCTTTCACAAAATCATGTGTTAATTCGCAGAAATAAAAAACTTTATCCGATTGAATTTTTTTTTTTTTTTTGGAATGGCAAGAATTTTCTGCAATTTATAAACTAACAGAGCAAAGAAAAAAATGAAATTCACTTGTAACGAGAAGTTGATTACAACAACAATTTTCCCAGTGATTTTGAATTCGCGTTACATACTAGAAGAATAATGTGAATAGATATCACTGTGGATATACTATTGCATTTCTCCAGAAACTTTATTTGTAATTGTGTTTGCGTGAATAAAGCTCCCATGTAAAAAGGTTTCTTTTTCTTTTTTTTTTCTTCTTTTTTTTGAGATGATGGAATGAATAGAGATTGCGAGTGTTGAAATAAGATCTGCATGTTGAAGAGTGTCTTCGGTCGAAAAAGAGTCGATATAACGACGCCCGCGCGCACACTCACGCACAGAGTAACGTACCGTTGCATAATTCACGCTCGGAATCCACACGCGTGGGAGGGGAGACGGGTGAACAAACTTCTATGATTCCGAAAATTTTCGGCGAATGATTTTGAAAACGTCTCAAGAGCACGAGGGAAACGTGATATTGATTCTTGGCAAGACATTTCGTTATCATCTCACTTTGAAGGTCTTTTTCCGAGAAGTATGTACACGCGCGAGGCCTACGAGCTTTTGCTGTTTCCAACAAATAAAAGTACACTACAATGTTGTTGTGGCGTTGTATTTGTATATAAAAACAATGTTTCCGCCCTGAGAATCACTTGGTACACGCAGAAGCATATTAACGGGGGATGGGTCACGGGCCCGTGGAACTAGTCCTAGGTGAAAAGTTCGGAGGGGTGGAAAATTCGGAGGTGGTGGAATGAGTGATCAAGAAAATTAGTAGAATGTGAGAACAGCGGCAACATTTTTATTGCTCGCAGGTGATAAAACAATAAATTTGTTACTGCGGGACTAGGTCAGTAAGTAACAAACCTCAAACGAGTGGCCGTTGGAGTTTGCAAGCATGTGAGTGATTGAAACAGCGTGCATTCTTGCGAGTGACCGGAATAATTTCTTAGAGAGCGAAACATTAGGTCAACGAGTGGACAAACGAATGGCATAGTGAGTGCGTTAGCATTTAAGAGACCAAAAGATCGACCTCGAGAGTGTTCAAGTATAACAGTGATCAATGAGTATAATCATAGGAGTGACCAAAAGGAAGGACCGAGTCCGTGTACGACCAAAAGAGTGACACTGATCAAGCTTAGGAATGACCAAAAGAGTGACTCAAATATGAGGGGCCAGGTCAGACTTTGAGGAATCAGGTTAGTGAATGACCAGAAAAGTGACCACAAAAATGACCATGGAAGTCTTAACGCTTATAGCCACATTGACGAGATATCTCGCCTCCTTAAAATTACCTTATTTTAGCATTGACAAGCCTAGGCATTTTGGAAAGTTGGTTTTTCAATGATAAACTATTTCCTATATCTCTTAGTTTACACCGGTGAGAAATTGCAAGAAAACCAACTTCATATCAAAAAGAAATGTCATTTTGAAGGGGGTTTAGTTATTTCTGCTGTGCCGCTTAAAGGTTTAAAGCATGGGTGTGACCAAAAGAGTGACTTAGAGACAGAGACGTGTTTACATGGCAGAGGCTATGTAGAATGCAGACCAGGGTGGCAAATTTCTTTGGTATTTGGTTGTCAGAACATGGTAACTCCAAAATCACATTTTTGAGATACAAGGATTTTCATTTTCGTTTAAAAATCAGAAGTAAAGCATACACACAAATGCAAATGAAAATATCATACGTCAGCATGTTGGTTAGCCGTACGCATTTATTTGTGCATTTATCTCACTTTTAATTAGTTATAGCAAGGCTTACTACCAGATCAAAAGTCATTTGTTGGACATGTCATGTTCTGACCAAACACCACAGATTTGAGGAATGAATAGCCAAGAAAATTACACTAGATTGGGAGAAAAGTGCCAAAATTTGTGTGGCGAACAAACGCAAAAACCATAAATCCGGTTCTGGATGCACGCTAATCGTACCTAAATGTGTATGGCAAGACCACGCCGGTTAATTGCGTCCACTACTTGCACAGGCGAAATTACACGTTCGGCTCATTATATACATTCTAAACGAAGACTCCTTCTGTTTTGTTTCCTGCTTGTGAGAAAAGTTTCGCTTAATTCTATCGTGACGGTATCCCTTCTCTGGACGAGTATCAAGTTGGAATGGTGCCAGAAATGGCACTTTTGAGATAAGCTTCTGAAGGAGAAGATTATGAGAAACTTATTTTTGTCATCAAAAAAAACTTCTTTTAAGGCTTCTAAAAAATAAGTTCTCTTGTATATTTATTATGCCTCTGTGTGTTTCACGGTTTTTCTTCTACTTTCGCATTACTTTTTTTTTGTTCCCTTTCCCGAGGGTAACTGAACCAATGAAGTTCTTGGTCGTATTTCATCATCATCTCTACATCGAGATTAGGGCACAACAACAGCTGTGAGGTGCGTGATATTTTTTCAAAGGGTGCCTGTTATGGAGCTTTGTAATTGACGGGAATATTTGCTACAGGCCTCTCACACAACACCCCATTTACCGATAACAAAGGATCAACATACGTCCTCATCGTCTTACAGAGATACGATATTCGATATAGCAACTACTGCGTTTTACAGGACATTCATAATATTGCCTGAATGATGATAAATTCATCAACTAACGCGGAAAATTTTTTAATCGGCAGCTTACAGTCTTACTGCATGATGGTAATCTCATTCATGTACCCCTGACCCAACCCTAAGTGTATACAGAATAATTTAGTAAATATGACGCTACAGTCCTGCCCAGTACGAAAACTTGGCAGGGCGAAACAGGATAAATCCCCGAGTCGAGTGCCAGTGAGGTCAGATTCGAGAGAGATGCCACTTTCTTAATGTCCATCGCGGGGTTTTATGATATAAATAGAAATATATGGCCTTCAACCTAAAGGGCTGGCCTGTCAGATGGCAAATAGTGATGTTCCCTAGTGAATGAAGGATCATATAACAAGGGCTGTCTGATGAAGAGATGGAGTTGGTACAAACTGACGTCGCGAGTGACTTCATTTCCCTGCAGAACCGAGAGTGTGCCTGCAGAACCGAGTGTATTGAGGATATTTTTCTCGGGTTCTCTCATTTCAGTTGAATCACGTGCTTTCGTTGTCTTTTATGGGGTTTCTTTTATGCCAACTCCAGACTAATAATTTGTACATATTATTTTCTGAACCATATAATATTTTTTTATTGTCTTTTTGTTTTTATTTGAATTAGGTGTGGCTTTTTGAGGGGTTGTCCATCGGTGGTCACCTCAGGTTCGGTAGGTAAAGAGTTTGTATAATCTGCGCTCTTTCTCAGTACCAAACCCAAGGAACTGACGGCAGCCTTCAAGGTAATAGACGTTCATCTTACCACTACGCCTATCGGGCGCAAAGGCTGTTTCGTGCAATACTCTGGTGCGACCATCTGTCTTTTATATTTTGAAGTGAAAACGGAAAATGTATGGATTTTCTTGCTAATGTAACTATTTTGTTCAAGGTCTTCTGCTCTCTGCAGGTAGACTGGCTCGCTTTCGTGCCATGGAATTGAAAACCAACCAGTCGACCACCACAGCGTCGCCAACTAGGCAAAAACTTAGATACTCAGAGTGAGAGTCCAGCAAGTTGCCCACACGACCACTAAACATTTGAGACTATCAATGCAACTGCTCAACACTGATTTTGTTTTAAAAAGCATTTTAGTGATTTTAGGATGATTCTGGGGTTCTGATTTCGAATCTGGCATTGGTTTTGTCCGATTGGCTGTATTTTTCGAGATAGTGAAAATCAAATTCCAATGGTAATAACATAAAAAGCATATAAATCACATTGTTGAGAGTATGCATTTATCTCAAAAACTAGAGCCCACTCTTCAAAACACTACCGCAGTTTTAATATTAGCAACGCCAATATACCCTAAGACCTTTAAAATTTCCTTAAGAACAGAGAAAAAAAATTTTTTTTTGTTGGCCGGTGTATTTAACCGTATATATACCTCTCTCGTACACATTTGATACCTATCTTATAGCCGACAACAACCCGGGAAAATTACCATGAAACAATTTACGGTCAGCTACCCTTGAGGATGAGTTGAAGCGGAATATGGCTCACATGGGAATGCTGATAGGGCTATAGCCCTTCCTCCTCCTAACCAGATCATGGCCCATCGCTGTCTCAATGAAGCAATTTTGAAATTTTAGTAGGTGGTCGAAGAACCTGGGCCATGCTGGAAGCGACATACATACCTTAACATCTACTTTTCCAGTCCTTCCTGGAACGCCTTCTCAATATGCACTCGCAAAGTCTCCCCAATACTAAAAAAGAGTACGGAGGTACATCATGATTTGCTGTTGGAGGAAAGATTTTTGACTTGAGTCGTTCGGGAGTAAATTGCTGTGTGGTGATATGACCGAGTTTGACGGGCCGTAAAGTTGTATTAGTAGTGTCCGCACAGAGACCCAGAGATAGATCTTTCTCCTGATTTCAGTTGTATAAATCTGCTAAAAAATCTTTAAAAACTAATTATTTTAATGTGTGTGCGTGTGTGGGTGGGTCCGTTACACCATCATCATTCTATACTACGAGATTGTTCAAAAAAATTTTGAGAGGGGAGTGGAGGGGAGGGGTTATTGTCGGACATCATCCAGTATCAGATGATGTTCCACTAGTAATCACTGAGACTTCAGTCAACAAAATGATTGCATTTGTAATTGCACTAATTTCTGTTTTATGAACGCTGGATAATGGTTGTGTAGATCGATGTAGACCAGTGTTTCCCCAAAGTATACAATATCGCCCTCTGGTGGGCGATGGGTGCGATAGAAGCTACAGTATAACATTGGGTCCTATATGTTCTCTTGAGTCAGACGGCGATGAGAGAAAAAAAATTCTGAAGAAGTGGAGGGCGAGATGGAATAAAAAGTTTGGGAAACTATGATGTGTAGATTGATCGTTTTGACATATGAATGCTTTATCAATGGTCTCGGGGAAGAAAGCAATAAAAATTTCGATTCTCATTCTGTCATCCGATGTTTACGGATAGATCGTCGTGAGAGACTTTAATCGCGGCATCAAATACAATATCATTCAGTAAATTTACTCGATCCGAATCCATAAATGAAATTCTTCAGGATGCTTCGAATCTGAATTTTAAGCAGTCTTCTACCCTTTAACGTGGTAAAAAACTTTCTTATGCAGATGTATCATTAAATATATTATTCACCCATTGCTTTATTTCAAATTTATACCACATATATTTTATTATGTATGCAGTATAAAATGTTACATATCTCTAATACTTAAGTTTTTACAAATTTTCAAAAAAAATTCATTGAAAGCAGCTGCGCGCATGACAAATTGCATCAAATCAATACAATTGAATAAAAAACGATTCAAAATAAAGGAAACCGTTCAGTTCGTAAAATGATGAAAAAGATTGACATTTTATTGACTCAATCTTATTCAGAATTTAATTTTAATTTTTTTTATAACTTAAGTATTTATGAAGGGATCTCGAATCCTTTGCTTCATTTCATGAACTGGACAGTTCACTTCATTTTTTAATCAATTTCATTGATGTCGTGTTATTTTATCATGAGCAGAAGCTCTTTTAATGCCTTTTTTGAAAATTTGTATAAAATTAAGTATTGGAGAGATACGTAAAATTTTGTACTGGCAGATAGAGCAGTAAACACAATCAAATATATGTGGTGAAATAAATCAATGAATAAATGAGAAACTTATTTTCAAAGGGAACATTTCTATTTTAGCTAAATTTACGGTTGAAGTAAAAACTCTTTTTCTCCGAAATGGACCAACACCTTCTATAGCAGAAAGCCTCCGCGCGAAGCTCGTGACGTCACTGAAGTCGTTCATTTCACCTACAGTAATTGAATACATTGCAAAAAAGGTAAAGATTTCGCATACGTCGGACTGCTATATCCAATATCTACAGGTGAAACTGACGACTTCATTGACATCAAAGCTTCGCGTGGAGGCATTCTGCTATAGAAAGTGTTGAATGGACTGCCGTACAAAGTAGAAATTAGCCCAACATTTAGCATAAGTGGTGGTATGCGAAAATGAAAAATATTTTGCTTCTTGATCAATATTCAAGGGAGTTATCTAGATTAAAATTTTAAAAATGTTCCGTTTTGAATGAAAATTAGTAGAAATGTTACCTTTTGAGTAAAATTTGAGCTGTTTAAGTCTGAAAAATTGGGTATTTCTACGTCACCTGTTGATTCCTAAGATTTTAACAAACCCAGGAAGGTACCCTTACTGTCCTCTCGTCATTAACATAAGAAACACGATTATTCTACAGTGGAACCTCCCATAACAAACACTCCCGTTAGCGGGCATCTTCATTGACGAACACAATATTGAATTACATCGACGGGACTCTATCTTATTATTCATCAACGGACATTCCTCGTTAGCGGACGAAATCTTCGGTCCCATGCATGCCCGTTATTAAGAGGTGAACAATACCAAAGTGTATGAAAAAGGTAAGATATGTTCCCTTTTGATAGAAACGACTAGGTTTACATTTTAATTTCTACCAAAAATATTCCCGGTTGAATAATCTCGGATGCATAATGTGACAGAGCTCATACCAAAGATTTATAAATCGATAAAAAGTGCATTTCGGAAAAAAAAGTGGAAACGTTCCTTTTTGGAAATAAGCTCCTCAAACAATATTTAAAATAATATATATGCATAAGAATTTTTTTCACCACGTAAAGAAAGCACGAGACCTCCCCCTGAAATCAGTTTTCAGTTCTACTACTTTCTCTGGAATTCACGAATTTTTCACGCATTTTCTTGCTCTTCAAAGGCGCGATGAAGCAGTTAATCATCGTATTACAGTCGACACCGTTTATTATAATCGTGAATAATGTTACGATTTGGATATTGTTATTACTTTTGCAAAGGACGGACCAATACCATAACGTGGGAAAAAACGGTTAGTTGTTCGTGGGAAAAAACTTCGGTTTATGTTATGATTTTTTTGTCAAAAAATCTTTTTGCCCATTTTAAAGTTAAGTTTTAACCACAAACTTTTTTTCCCTATAAGTTATCGTTAACAGCCGGCAAAACTATATAGGAGGTTAGAAAGTGCTCTCTCCTCCTCTCTCTTGTTAACAAGCATTTCCGTTCTTAATGCCATAATCGGGCCGTAGTAATCGCTATGATCCATCCATGTCTCTATAAAAACTCGCAAAGCTGCTATTGCAATGGCCTTCCTATAGTGAAGCAAATGCATTATTGAAAAGTAAAATGCCCTTTTCTCTTCAGTTCTTGGTCAATTTCTTTCAGTTGTTCAGAATTAGTTTTCGCCTGACAGACTTCCTCGAGATCTATGGAACGCATTTTTTCATTTATACAAAATTTTAACGTATTTCATTATTGTTTCTCAACCGTGGAGCCCTGACATCACTCATACCGGGCTTTGAGTGATTCGCTCTTAGATTTTTCCTCATTTATTTTCTATTAATTAAGTTTATTACTTGGCCTTCCACTCACAAACAAGGAATCGACCGGGCCACGGGCTACCAAAGGGTGAGAACCACTGTCATTTATTAAAAATAGGTATCGTAATTCGTGATACACGCGAGATAGATCCATTCTGACTCCTACAGTGACAGCCCAACATATAGCATAAGAAGGAATAGCAATATTAAACTATCATGTTTCTTGATCATTATTCAAGGGAGTTATCTATACCTTTAAACTTTAGAAATGTTCCGTTTTGAATGAAAATTAATAGAAATGTTTTCAAACCTTTTTTGATTAAAATTTGAGCTTGTCAAGTCTGAAATATTGGAAATTTCACCTGTTGATTCCAGAATATTTTAATTATCCCAGGAAAGTACTCTTACTACCCTCTCGTCATTAACACAAGAGACACATTCATTCTATAGTGGAACCTCCCATAATTGATACTCCCGTTAGCGAACAATTCCATTGTCGGACATAATTTTGTATTACATCGACGGGACTCAATGTATCTTATTATCCATTAACGGACACTCCTTGTCAGCGGAGAAAATTTGCCTTTTGACCCTCTTTTGACAGAAAAGACTAACTTTACATTGTAATTTCTAACAAAAAAATTCCCGTTTTCTTGTTTTCTTATTAAAAAAATGCGGGATTTTAGCTTAAAGGAACAAATAAGCAGAACGAATGAAAAAATTTTGCAACGATCTTGTCCCATTTTCCAACGTCGACCAAAGTGACCATACGTCTCGTTCGATGAGACGGGATGAATGGTCGCGGTATTTTCAATCAACAATTATTTCGGATATTGTTATTAATTGGTTATTGTAGTAAAAAACTCCGCTTCCCGATGTAATCATATTAAGCGGCGTCGACATCACCTGAGAATTACTTCGCATATTTTCGTATCTTCGAAACAAAAACGATTTTATGTTTTTGAAAACGCAAAAAATAAATAAATAAACGTTATCGAAGGAGACTCGAAGACAGAACGTACGTTAACGTCTTCTTTTGCGAGGATGAGCATAAAAAACGCGTCGCACACACACGCAGATTACACATTCACATCTGCAGATGCCAAGATGCGGCCTTTTCTTCAGACGCCGGATTCGCTTCGCGTTTTTGTGAATTTGCTCTTTTTCAAACTACGGAGACATATTTTACTCGAAAGTAACATTTTCACACATCAACAATTTTGTTTCGTTCGGAGCGTTTACGTATCATATACTATATATACATTTTAAACGGAAGAATTCTTTCGAAACGTTTCTTTTCGTCACAAGCACGTACCACGTGAAGGATATGAGAGAGAGTCTGTGTGTGAACAACAACAACAAGAGATGATACTCACAGTTCGAGATAAATTGCATCGCTTTTTTTCTTTCTTATTCTGGGACAAAAATTGGCGTTTTCTTTTCTCCAGTTGCGAATAGAAAGAAGAAGTAGAAACGTGTTCTTGTCATTTTCATTCAAGGGGACTTTCTACTCGAAATTCTTCATCTTCTAGAAAAAAAACCCACTAAAATATAGTTTCGAGAGGAACTTGTTACGCAAAAATAACTTTTTTTTGCTTCCTTTTTTTCGTCTGTTGATGCGACGAAATTGGCTGCAAACGAACAACAACATTCGAAACTTGCGTATTTATTTCACCGGAAAGTTTCTTTTTTTGCTTCTTCGAATGCAAATTATGAATGAAATGCGTGAAACTCTTGTCATTAGTTTTCAGTGAAATCCTTTTCAGCTGTTCCGTTGTCTGCGCTTTAAAATAGTAAAAATATGAAGAAATACATTTTTTGGTGTGTGTTTTTAAAGATTTGAAACATTTATTTAAATACTGATTCTAGCCCGAAACGCTGGGGTATATTTTGCGACTCAAAATATAAAAAACAGATCGAAGCTCAAGTACAAATAGAATAAATACTTTAGGACACATATACCCTCACGACACACATTACGATATGTACTAATTCGAAGGAAATGTGCATGAGGCGCATGTACAGTTAAATACAGTGGAACCTCTCGATAACAGACAACCAACAGGACCAAAAAATTTGTCTGCCAACTTAGATTGTCCGCTAATGGGGAGGTACGATATACATGTGGAACCTCGTTTATACGACATTCATAACTGTACGACGTTTGTTATTATATATTTATACATAATTTACTTGTATATCTATGCATTATTACTTGTTTAAATATATATATATATACATTATAGTTTGGAAAAAAATTAGAGTTCGCCTTATTTTACTGTCCGCTATCGAGAGTGTCCGCTAATAGGGAGTGAAATACATTAACACCCTGTTCCACGGGACCGGGGATCAAAAAAGCGTCCGTTAACGGGGAGTATCCGTTAGGGGAGGTTCCACTGTAGTAGTAGTAGTTGGATCATTGAGATATTCAGTTAAGTGCGGGTGTATCAAAAAGGTGTTGAGCATTTCCATTGTCAGCAAATGAATGACATTGTATGAGGGGTAGCAGGACTTGACATTCTGTATTTCGGAAGATGTCACTCTGTGAAAAGCAAGATATGCACACTGCACGTGTTTGTGACCACATATACCTTCGCATATACGAAAGAAGCCGTCTTATGGGGTAATCTGGGCCCGGAGATATCTAGAAGGCACTCAGATATAGAAATAGGAGCTGATACTATGATTAACTGGAGAAAACATTTAAATTATTAGTATGGTGACTTTGGGCTTTCAGGGGAGGGGGTCTCCAAAACAGCTGTTTTTGTTTTCTTTTTGGACCTACAATGCCGATATGAATACATATCTGGACACGCCAACAAACAAAACTCTACCAAAATCTACAAATACGGTGCTGGAAAATAGTTTAATACAACCGAAAAACACCACTTCATCTTGAAAAATTGCACTTGTAGGTGCATCAATTTTAAATTGACAACTACAATTGGAACTAAACATTTTCCGCTAAAAATATTTTGATGAATGCTGATGAAGCACAAGTGGTTTGTTACGTCGAACAAAGAAATTTGAGTTTTTCTCATGTTGGCCTAACAGCCGAGACTATTTTGATCAGTCATGAGCTGTGGAATCGAATTTTTTACTGAAAGTGTGAAGATGGCCAGTGACAACATATTTATTGGAGCCCCCAGCCTACTGTGTTTCGGCAATGCCTGTCTTCCAAGCAAAGTGTCAGCATTCGTGCGTTGAAACTGGTTTCGAAACTTTTTGACACTGCAGCTTTGATCGAACGAGATGAACCAACCAAGACGCACGTTCAATCAAAGTCACGCCGAAGACGGGGAACAGCGTCTTTTCGCCGAACACGACTTTTGTAATGAGCGTAATCTCTAAAACCACTCTCATCCCCGTCATCATTCACTTTGTTCCCAATCAGTTAATGCGCCAGTGGCAGCGACCAGACAGATAAAAACAAAGGTTCTACCGTAGTTCATCGGAGAACCATCTTACTGATAACCGCCGAGTTTATAGAAAGAGATTAGAGACTTTCAATTCCCTCAGAAACTCACATGCACATCATTAGCATGGCTTGCTCTCCACCCTAAAAGCAGAAATATGTTCCACGATGAGACGGAGAATACTCTCCACCTCATGACACTTTTAATTTCGGTTAGGGCCCCACCTGAATGAGTGCTTTCTTTGTCGTCTGTGGGAAATACTCGATTCACCCACGTCGATACCGTGTCCTGGAATTTTCAAGTGTTCCTAACACTTGGCTGAGTTCCGTCTCAGTCAATATTGAACATATTAACGATAATACAGGGTGCTTATGAATAAACTGGCACTACTCAGACGTATGTAGCACTCAATGTGATGGAAGTATTTTGATCGCGTTTGAGATATAGGATACATGAACCACGGGGGTAGGGGAAAGAAAGATTCAATAAATAAAAAAAAGAGTTACATAGAAAAGAGTTACAAAGTGACATATTTTTTCGCAGTTATCTTTTTCCCATGGTCCAAATGACGTATATTTCAAGTTTAATTGAAATACGCGTCCGATATAGGTCAGAGTAGTGTCAGTATAATTCAACTGACACTACTACTCCGACCTACTCCTAACTACGCCAACCTATGTAGCGGCCATTGTGCCGGATGTATTTCATTGAAACTTGATACGCGTTATTTGAACCATGGGAAAAATATAACTGCGATAAAAAAAAGCACCAAAAGCACCACTTTTCTACTTGGTGGTCAAAAATTGACTATTTTTTCATATATTGAATTCTCCTTTTTGCCATGACTCATATATCCGAAGTTTCATCAAAATAGCTCCATCAGAATGGGCACTACATACGTCTGAGTAGTGCCTGCTTATTTATAACCGCCCTGTGTATCATTTTACGAGAAATTCTTGAACTTGTAGGCATCGGGTAATCGAGTTACACTTTTAGAAGTAAAAATAATGAAGTCATTTTTTTCTGGAGAACACATGGAACCATCGAGATTATATTACTGGAGGGAACATCCTTCTGTCGCCGTGACGGCAGTGACATCGAATGCAAGGAAATCGCATGACTAGGTGAAAACAAAGTTCGTGCCTGGCAATTTCTCCATTCAAATGTACAGTTCGGTCTCTAAATATTGGGTTTTAAAGATTCAAAAAAGAGGATAGAGAAAAGATTAAACTATTTATTTCATTAATACTGAAATAATTTCTTTCGTTAATGCTGGAAAATTTCTTTCATGAATTCTGGAATTTTCTTCCATTAATTTTGAGATTTTCCTTCATAAATTTTGGAATTTTCTTGCATTAATTCTGGAATTATCTTGCATTAATTCCGAAATTATCTTTCATTAATGCTAGAATTATCGTTCATATAATGCTGGAATTACCACTTCCATCAATTTGGGAATTATTCCTTTCATTAATTTTGGAATTATTCCTTCCATTAATTTTGGAATTATCTTTCTTTAATCTTGGAATTATCTTTCCTTGATCCTGAAATAATCGTTCACTAATGCTGCTGAAACTATCTCTTTATTAATTCAGGAATTATCTCATCGATGCCGAAACTATTTTTTTCATTTATTGTTTTCAACTCCTACTTATGCCATAAGCAAATGAGCACGGGAGATTGTGTGTATTTTCACCGAGTCACGTGATCTTCCGACGAATGATGTCGTGAACAACGTTCTTAGCATTGACAAGGAGCAGACCTCTGACGTCATACTTCCTCCAGTATTATAAGCTCGATGCATGGGACGTGTTTTCTCTCTTTCGCCATTCATATATACACTATATAGCCAAGAATACTTTTGATTTCAGGCATTATATATTCTGAATTTCTAAAGAAATACCCGATGAATTGTTCTGCAATTCGATTTAATGCATGTAAACTGAATGCCTAAACATGAATTTTCCAATCAGTATGAGTATTTGGACACGATTGCATTTAGGAGACAAACAAGATATTTTGGAAGATAAAAACCAATGATATTCACTCAAAATCCAAATAAAAACTCAAAATCAAAGACAAAAAAACCCAACAACAAACAGCTGTTTCAAGGCTAATATAGACCTTTCGTCAGAACACAGTGATGATTCAATGGAGGATGAAGAGATAGTGATGATGATTATCTCTTTCTCCGAACATTCTCATCCGTACTATTACGCTTCGGCTTCCGATTTGACCACGTACTTTGATTTCAGTGAGTAGCCCGCGCTATAACAGGAAATTTCCAAAGACAAAAGGACTGTATTATGCCTGAAACTTCTCCCTGGTGGTTAATTTTTGTATTTTGAGCGAGTACAGTTGGTCTTCATCGTTCTAAAACAAGATACTGTTCAGAAATTATATATTTGTAATCTACCCTGTATTACAAAGCTGAAGTTAATTTGTTACTTTGAAAAATGTATTACTTGCTATCTGCTACGTACATGCATTTTTGTAAAATCAACACGTACATTCACAAAGATATAAGCTTTTATTTGAAAATGGGCGTGGTAGCCCAGGTCGATACGATACTCGCCTGAAGTATCAAAGGATGTTTAGAAGTGTCGCGAGTTCGATACCCGGTTCGTCCTTGTCAGAAAACGTTCCTGGCACAGGTGTACAACAGAAATGGCGACGTGACCGTAGAAAAATTGATACCGCAGTCAGTCCCCCATCGAGGGGTTAGCGCACCAACCTCTCGGTGAGTATAAAAGCAAGCCTGCAGTTCGGAATGGGCAATAAGTTGTAGGTCCAGGTCTAAAATTATCCCTCGTGTGCAAAAAATGACCATGATACGACAAAAAGGATCAAATGATTTATTTGAAAATTTTGAATTATTTTTGCTTGCGTATTACGTATAACATGCGGAGTTTTTCAACCAAATTTCGTGAAATTTGAAGAACACTTGGAAACATACATTCATTAGGCTGACATTTAAGTTGAAAAGGAAAGGATTTAGTTATAGATATTAGTATTATCTAAGAGAATAATTTTTAACTGCGCATAAAGCGAAAAGTAACATTTGATGTGAGAAATTTTCGCTGAATTGTCTACTGTCCAGAAGATGAATTTGTGACATGGATTTTAGAAACAAAATTTCTGATGAGCGATATTTTACGTTGCAAGTCCATCACACATTTACCTCTTTGAAGTTCATTAAAAGACCCTAGTCACACGAGTAAAATCCGAGGGAATGGTCATTCGCCGTTCCTTTCTCTTCTGTCCATGCCGCTGCCTTCGGCTTTTGCAAGTACTTGTTATGTACTCGCTGTAATCCTAAGTACTTGCTGAAATGGGATCTAATCTTGAGGTTTCACTAAAAGAGCATTGCCACAAGTTTAACAAAAATTATTGACATTATCACTTTATAGTTCTCTGAGAGAATAAATTCCCACCATTGTAAATTAAAGTAACTATTGATATTTATTATTTTTTCTTGTGATGTTTATGGAGTTGGGAATGTTGTTGATAAGATGGAAGCATTTTATTGATATGAGATACATTTACCGCTTATAATGAAAGTATTGGACTTTCCATGAAAGTGGAAAGTATATATCTCAGTGATCCGCCCGTTACCGATAAGAAGCTGAATGTCATTGTTCTGTGTGTAGAGATCGCGTTCAAATTTTCTCTATTAAAAAAAGCGGTGACATATTTAAAAATTATGTAACCAGCTTCATTGAAATTCAATGTATAATTATGTATAATTCGGTATTAAAAATTTCTCGATGACGTCAAAAATCTTGCTTACAAGAGTTTTAAAATAATAATGACAGCTTTAGTTCTTCATTCTTTTTTTCTTGCTAGAAATGTGTCAAAATTTCAGGAATTTTTTGTTGTTTTCGAATTATTGAATTCGTAAGCCTTATAAACAGCGCTTTTTATTCTGTTGAAATGTTATGGTGAAGATGTGTTATAGGCAGTAATTTCCTATATCATTGCATGCATAGATTCTTGCTCCTCGAAAGGCATCTGCCTGCAAGCAATAGCAAAATTAATCTCTATGAAGAAGAAAAGGTCAAACAGAAAACAAGTACATTTATAACTCTAACCATTAGAATCATTTGATCATTTTTGTCGCACCACTGTCAATTTCTGCTCACCAGGGCTAATTAGACCGGAAACTACACTTTATTGCCGATTCGAAACTTCCGGCTTGTTTTGCATTCACTGAGAGGTTAGTGCGCTAACCCTTAGTGTGAGAATCCTTGTGAGGATTTTCCTGTGATCATGTCGCTGTTTCTGTTGTACCCGTGTGTCAGGAAAGTTTTACAAGTTTTTCTCACAAGAGCGAACCGAGTATCAAACTCGCGACATCTCTAACATCCTTTGGAACTTTAGGCGAGTATCTTATCGGCCTGGACTACAAAGCGTCCCCTAACCATTGGAAGCTATAAGCCAGTTTACAGTTCCCTTTAATTTTGGCAAATGAATTGATAAGCACATTTTCGAGCAGAAAAAGCCATGGTTACTTCCCTTACAGGGAGTTTAAGAAGAGAAATAATACTGATGGGCGGCCTGTGTGTGATCGGAAAATAAATTGCGTCTTTTAGATGTAGGATCTCGTATACCATTCATATTGATATATACAGGCGCTGTGCATTCTGCAGCACATAGGCCAGACAGAAGGGAGCAATGTGATTTGTTAGAAATTAGACGTGGTTTTATATGTAAAGTTGTTGTTTTGCTCCTTTTCACAGCTCCTAAGTCTGATATTCATTTTAGGTTCCATTCACTTGATTTTCCCATACAGGTACAAAGTGAGAAATCATTATCCTATCGCTCACACTCGATGTAAAACGTTGTCTTGACGGGTAGTGGGATGATAATTTCCCACCCCAGTTTGCATAATATCAATGATATTCATGAAACTTCTACAGTAACATGATCTTATACAGAAGAGTTGATCAACTTTGCCCAAGAATAATAAGAAGACACCAACGAATAAGGCAAATACACGAAAATAAAAAGTCCTAATGCATTTCAACACCAATGGGTGCCATCTTCAGAGGAAAATTCAATCACTAGTCACGCTGACCGAGTTTCCCACTTGGGTTGAATACCAAATTTTAACGCTCGGTTGCTCAGCGGAAGAAGTACGTCTGTTCACTTCAAACGTCGTGGTCAGAATGAAGCTGTGAGCCTGCGTGATATACTAATGCAGCGTCCTGATTGGGCACTTGCGGAATATTGCTGTCTGATTGGTCTATTCGAAATCGACCATCGCCGCTCACTGTTGGCAAGAGGGCCATGGATTCAAATTTCAAGAAGCGAGAGTTTTTCACAAAGTCAAGTCCACAGTTGATTTAGATTTCTTCGAAGGCAGATATATTCGGGATTTCAAAAATACACTAGTCAACGATAATAAATCTACACCCCCCGATCGCAACACTATGGCTTAAATTCATTTAGAGCGGGAATTATAAGAAAATTCGAATAGACCAATCGGATAGCACTGTTCCGCTAGTGTCCAATCAGGACGCTGCATTAGTATCTCACGCAGACTCACAGCTTCATTCTGACCACGACGTTTGAAGTGAAAAGACGTACTTCTTCCGCTGAGCAACCGAGCGTTAAGACTTGGTGTTCAACCCAAGTGGGACACGCGGTCAGCATGACTAGTGGTTGGATTTTCCTCTGAAGACGGCACCTATTGGTGTTGAAATGCATTAGGACTTTTTATTTTCGTGTATTTGCCTTATTCGTTGGTGTCTTTTTAATGATCTTATATACCTTCTGATATATAAGAAGGCAAAAAAAAAAGTATTAAAATCTCTGTCTCAGTCTTTTGCCTTAACACAATAAGCAATCTCTATTCATTTGTTATTCGGGGAGCCGAAAAAGACACTAAAGCATTATTCATTTTTTTTCTCTCTGAATAAACGATTGGGATAGATATGATTGATAAGGAAAAAGAAAACTAATCAGTCGAAATTTGTACGATCTGGTGAAAAATAGCAATGTCATGAACTGCGTGGGAGAGAAAAAAAACCTTTTTACATAGAAAACCCGAAATTCATCTTTTTGCTCTCCATATTATTGACAAAACTTTTCAGGGAGAAATATAAATTTATTGCAAAAACTTCTTACATATTTCATAGCTTCGTGGTGGAGTTTTATGCCCTCTCCCCCGTTTTTTTATTCGTCGCCTGTCTATGAGCTTGAAACGTATTCATAATCAAAGGGAGGAAAATGATACAGATCTAGAGACACGAGTCTCCAGATTTTCAATATGTCGTCGTCATTTTTTTTTCAAATTCGTTCGCGGAGTGAAAACGACAAGCTGATCTGCAGGGAATACGTACATTCGAAATGTGTATGCGCCCCAACTTTTTTATTTGTCGATTCCACTCTGGAGTATGAATCGAACTGATAAGATTCCCCCGAAGAAGAAATACCAATTCAGTTTTCATAAGCGGTAAAAGAACTTCCTCTTGCGGTGAAGTTAACTCGAATTTGTGAGAGAAAAACAAATCTGTTCGGGGAAAAAAGAGCACAATATATCAACATGATATTTTGAATAATGAAAAAAAAACAAACTAACACTTTTAAAAATTAATTATTACAGCTGAAAAAATCTACAATTTTTTTAGCCACCTCTTCGGGCATGTTCATAGTTTTTTTAATGAAAGAAATCTTTCATGGTTTTTCAAAAATTCCTTTTATATTTATTTTTGTACACAATTTAGATCCAAGCGAAAATCCAAGTAATTCTCATTCTCCAAAGTTTGCAACTGTGGTACCTGCATAGTTCACCTGAGAATATCATTCTGGCTGCGTTTTTCTTTTCCAGTTAAAAACTATTTCTATAAAAATGATATTCAGGATCTCGAGCGTACAATTAACATGATGTTCAGAATAATATATAAGAAAACAAATAGATACTCTAACATAATGTTCAGAATATATATTTATTATATATATATATATAATAAAAAACAAAAAGTTTAAAAATGATATTCAGAATAATGAAAAAAAGAAAAACAAAACACAGATATTTACATGGTATCCAGAATAAAAAAAAAACATATAAAAATGATATTCATAATAATTTAAAGAAACTGATGTTATCATGATGTTCAGAATACTGAAGAAAAATAACAAACACATACGAAGGACTGGATGACCAAGCGGAGATCCAGATGTAGTTCAGAAAAAAATTCACATTCCTCTGTGGGGAATCGAACCACCGATCTCTCACTGTCCGGGTGAGTGTTCTAACCATTGAACTACAGAGAACAGACATTTTCCTTACTTAGAGCATACGTATGGAACAGGGCCGTCATTTCAACTTATTCCAGGGGGGCAAAGACATGTACTCATCATTTTTAGTGTATTTTCAAAAGCCGGGGACCGCCATTTGACTTGCACCCCAAATGACGAGCCTGGTATGGACAGTGAGAGATTGTTGGTTCGATTCCCCACAGAAAATATTTCTGAGCCACCTCGTTGGGCATTTTGCCTGTTGTGGCGTTGTATTTGTATTTGAATTAGAGGAATCCGAATTTCCTTTCCGAACAACATCTCGATCTCCGCTTGGTTATCCAGGCTTTCGTACATCGTATGAACAGCGGAGAGTGACATCGTTCCTCTCTATATTAACATGTTGCTCAGAATAATGTCGTGAATGAAGTTTTTTGTTGTCCTCCTGAAAGACAGGGAAAAATCTTTGAGTTCTTGAGTACGGGGGGGGGGGGTGCCGTATAAAAAGTTAACATTTTATTTTAATAACTATATACAACCTCCTTCCAACATTAATGACGCCTCTGAGTATACACGTTATTTAGATTTATTTATTTATTTATTATATACAAACCTGTGCAAGGCCAGTAGGCTCTAACTCCACAGGTGCGCTATTCAAACAATCAATAAAATTGGAAAGAGACGGCAGGGAACATCAGTACACATTCATACACACGAATATATACAAAGAGAAAAATGCATAAAAGATGACGCCAATAAAAAAAAAAATAAAAAAAAAAAAATCCCCGAACACAAAACAACAATAAAATAAACATGTTTACACAATAAAATTCAATATATAAATCAGAATAAAATACATGTATATATATATATATTTAAAAAAACACAAAAAAAAAATAAACAAACAAATAAAAAATCATCACATGTAATTCCAAATTGAAATAATCAATAGAACTGATGGAAAAAAAAAGTTATATAAATAAAACAAGCATATATGCACCAATAAAACCCGACATGAACTAAAATGCATAGCACATTAAAAATGTTGAAAGATCAGAAGCGTTGAGAGAGTGACAGAATCTATGATATGTAGATGAACATACGAGATCTGGTGGTAATTTGTTCCATACTCTTCCAACTCGGCATCGGAAGTTATAAAATTTAGCATTGTTCCTGGCAGTTGGAATTTTTATTTGTAATGAATGTCTTCTCAGTGATGGTCTGGGATTGATTTCAAAAAATGGAGTTGACTGACCCGTATATACTAAGTTGTGTACAAGTTTGAAGCACAGCTTTAAGTCGGCTTCAAGGCGACGCCATTCTAAAGAGTGGACGCCGAGACATCTCAGCCTTTCCTCGTATGGGCGATGACGCAGACTGCAAAACTGTTTGGTAAATGAAATCCTAATTTGAAGTATACCTCAAGGATCAGCGGTTCACTAGTAAAATGCGGCGAGGAGAATTAAGTAATCACCCTGTATAGAAGAAATTCATCATACTTTTACAGCGAAGTAAACTCGAACTTGTCAAGAAAACAATCTGTTGAGTAAAAAAAAAAAACCAGGTATTAACATGGTATTCGCACATAATAATGAAGGCCGCAAATGAGATCATAAATTATACCCCTTAATGGTCGGAGTAGTAACCTTAGAGAGATATCGTGTATGCAACCAGAAATAACAATCAACTCTGACAGCGAATAACGTCCAACCACTCCCTCGGCCGAAAATAAGAACATAATTAGCGATGTATGAAGTCCTAATATTGATCCACGGAGAAGAGACGGAGAAACACAAGGATTGACTTATTTGCAATAAGACTGATGTTGCGGAAAAAGCACTTTGCGGGCCAATTTCAATTCATTCATTTCGACGCTCAAAGACTTTTTCATGAGCGCTCATCGATCACAGCGATGACACACAATAGCAGCTTCACTTTCTTTCTCAATAGTTAGGAATCTTTTTTTTTTTATGTGCAATCTATACGATCTTCAGGCAAGACCAAAAATAGATCTTTCGATATACAGCAGCGGTTCCTAACCTTTTTTCATCCTGCACCCCCCATCCCCCAGTGCAATTCGATTTACCCTGCTGCACCCTTTGAATAATGTATTGTGTATTTGTAAAATATTTGCATTTATTATCCACTAATTAACTGTTATAAAAATTTTAACTTGAAAAGATAATTGCGAAATTAATTTATTGGAGAAAAAATGCATATAGATATTAAGGCAACAAAATAAAAATACTCGTCGATGTTTAGTGACTTATTTGTAATTTATTTTTCATAACACTAGTTCAAAATTGAGGTTCTCTGCTCGAAATGTGGCTACCTACATATTATCAAAGATATTCAAGCGATTTCTGGTTTTTGTTTTCATGACCAAAAGTAATAAACACCTAATTTCGCAAACTTAGGTAGTGAATGCTTTGAAGTGTTTGTGAAACTATCTTCTTGTGTTGAAAATGGTTGCGACTGAGCTCACAAAAATTGTTATAAATCAGAATTATTAAATTCCATTTGAAGATGTGCTGCTCTGACACATTTTTTAATTAATTCATTTTTTCATTAAATTATCATCATAGAATTATGTTCGAAAAAAAATGGATTTATCGCAAACAGTAAAAGAAACTTAGTAAAAGCATCTGAATATTGTACATAAATGTGTGTGTGTGCTCTGCAGGTCTTTTCCAGCTGGATTCATTGAAATTTCACGCAACTCGTTTCTGCGAACAAAAATTTCAAAAATTAGAAATCAAAATGTTAGTGCGACTCATATTGTTCACAGAACTGAAAAATTTGATTCTTCTCCGTCGTTTTGATCTTCGCGAATATTCATCATGTTATTTTTTTTCTATCTCGTACCCCACCCCCCTTCCACAAAAAATACTCTCCATCACTCCTGGTTAAAAAACATTGTTGTACAGTATCACTATTTTCAATTTTCAACGGTGTGGTTCCTAACCCGAATCAATAGAGTGCGAGTTCTCACCAACACAAACAATAAATAAATTGAGAACTGGACAAAATAAATAGATAAATATATATAAAGCCCAAATCAATTCCGTGAAGATTAGTTTCTTCCCCCCTCCCCCGTTTCTTTTCTCAGTCTAAGTATTTGTGAAAACAATTCATTTCTTTTTGAAAGAAACGCTGAATCATGAAAAATGAGATAAGGAAACACAGGACAGGATAAGCTTATACAGGGTTTTTCAAAAATATCTGTACAGTAAAATCTCTCAACTTTGGACATTCCTATTTCCTGGACACCTACCTACACCTATGCTTAAAAGTTGAGCAACAAACTAATGATAATCCATTGTGACGATATGATGATCTAGACAGAAATTGCTATTGCGTCCGTATCGACCTCCATGTCTTCACTAGAGGTTCAGAGACGGTGGTACACTGTCGAGATGGCATCCTTGGATCATTTCTTTCTGTCACGGGACGTGATGTCATCTTTATGGACGATAATGCAAAAGTTAAAGCAGTGTAGTCGAGCATTACGTTCCGTCTGAAACGAGGACTCTTATGGAATCGCCGGTCATTTCTTTTAACTTGAAAGCAATACAGCACATATTAGGCATCCTTGGAAAACAATTAACTGCTTTCCGTTAAACTTCCCAAAGCCTCGATGAGATGCGAACAAGTCTTTTGCTTAAATGAACTCTGATAACATCAAAAACGCCATTGATAGTCTCATTATTGGTATAGATCGACGTTACTGAGCCTATTTATACAGCATAGGTGATCATACCGCTTTTTGTGGATCAAATACAAATACAAATACAACGCCACAACAGGCAAAATGCCCAACGAGGTGGCTGATAAAAAGATGCCCATAAAAATATGGATGCCATATATTTAAAAAAAAAACAGCAACCGAATTCAAAATGCAATTAACACAAATTATAAACAATATATACACATGATAAAATATTATACACATGATAAAATATTATACACATGATAAAATATTATACACATGATAAAATATTATACACATGATAAAATATTATACACATGATAAAATATTATACAATGCCCATAAATAATACTTATGGTTGTCTTATTCTAAGAATGGATAGCTTCTCGATTTACCCCAACATGTTTATCGTATTTCTTTTTAAACGTGTCAATTGTGTTACAATTTACTACCTCCGAGGGTAAGCTATTCCATTTATTAACAACCCTATTAGAGAAAAATTCCCTGCGACACCATAACCTTGCATTGTCCCTCACCAATCGATACTGGTGTCCCCTTGTAAAAGCAGTCGATTGGCGGTGTACTAAAAGTTCATGGTCCATCCCATTGAAAATTTTGAACACTTCGATCATATCTCCTCGACACCTGCGTTCATCCAATGTAAACATATTCAAAAAATGAAGTCTCTCTTCATAACTCAAGCCCTGTGTGCCAATAAGGACACGCGTAGCTCTTCTCTGCACCCCTTCAACCAATTCTATGTCCCTCTGTAGGTATGGTCTCCAAAACCTTACAGCATACTCCAGCCCAGGACGAACTAATCATCGGAAAAGCGGAAGAATGACTTTAGGAGAACGCGAAGAAACCTTTTTGAAAATGAGACCAAGCATTCTATTCGATTTTCTCACCACCGCTGAAGAACGTTCAGAAAACCTAAGTCGCTCGTCAATGAGAATTCCCAAATCGGTGACCCTTGTTGCATCCAGGATAGTGACACCATTCAACTCGTAAGAGAACCGTGGGTTGTTCGAACCAAAATGAGCGACCATGCACTTATCAACGCTAAACGTCATGCTCCATTCATTTCCCCATGCTGCAATCCTGTTTAAGTTGGTCTGGAGCAACTCCCTATCGCTTTCATTCCCGATTACCCCCATTAGCTTCACACCATCTGCGAATTTGCTAGTAATCCCATCGATACCCTGATCGAGTTTATCGATAAAAAGTGAAAAAAGTAGTGCAAAGGACACTTCCTTGAGCTACTCCACTTGGGACGTCTGTCCAACCAGAGAATTCCCCGTTCACCATAACTCGTTGCGACCTATCTCTTAACCACGATTCTATCCAATTCAGCAAGTTGCCCCCAATTTCAATCTCGTGTAAACGCTTCAAGAGTTTGCCATGCTGGACCCGATCAAATGCCTTCTGGAAATGAAGGTAAACAACGTCTACATTTTTGCTCTTACCCAAAGCCTTAGTCACGTGATCATAAAAGCAAAGGAGGTTAGTTACACATGACTTCCCCTTCCTGAACCCATGCTGATTATCCGACAATACATTATTCTCGTCTATCCCCTTCACAAACTGCCTTTTGACGATAATTTCCAAAATTTTCGACAGGGAGCTCGTCAAACTCGTCAAACTCACTGGACGATAATTTGACACCGCTTCTCTACTACCCTTCTTAAATATCGGAACAACGTTAAGAAGTTTCCAATCTCTTGAGACGATACCCTCAGCAACACTACTCCACTACTCCCTTACATCCATTATTGACGTATCGAAAAAATGATTTTGGGTGAGTGCCAATGTTATCTGCCAACTTAGATTCAACTTCCTTTTTACTATCCCTTATCACTTTCTTCAACAGTCTTCTTTTATCAGTAAACAATGATAGGTCACCTCGTCCACTTTGATACTCTCTGAATGCCCTTTTTTTCTTTTGAAGATAAAGGTTCCGCACGCTATCCGTGAACCATAGAGGGTGCGATGTACAAACACGATTTTTTCGAACAAAGGGTATGACGTCGTGCAGTCGATCACGTCAATCATATACTGACGTCGATCAGTATATGATTGTTCTTTTCTACACCAGGTATTCGATTTTGGACTTTCTATTTCCTTCGCAATTGCAATAGAAAGTGTTCTCTTTTGCTTCACCCTACGATTTGTGGGAATTCCAGCTAAAAATAATCAATACATTCTCTTTTATAAGCATTTTGTGATTTTTTTGCTTACTTTTTGAGCATCAGTGTACATTGGGCTGTTTTTAATGTAACTTTAATGTAACTTTTAATGTAACCGTTATCTTATAAGGCAGAATATACACAATACAGTGCCTTTATATCTTCGGCACCTCTCTGACATGGGCAGATTTTAATAAAACTGCAGGTGCCCAACTTAAACAGGTTCTACTGTACAAACCCTTGGGAGAGGTACAGCGCAACAAAGACAAATCGGAATCATATTGGAATTCAGGTGCAACGACTATCTTGAAGAGTTGGTGCACACAGATGAAAAAAAATGGTGCAGAAACACGTAATATAACACAAGAAATGCTTTTTATTATGCCATAAAACGTTTGTGAAATGCATTTGGATTACAGAAAGTGTTAAAATACGCTACCATGAGCATACGCTACACACGAATAACTGTGTCGGTGGATCGAATCACATATATTTCGGAAAATACATATCGTAAAATTTCAGCAGCTACAGAAATTCGTGCTGTAACGTCTTCATCAATTTTAGCGCAGTTATCCTTCACCATTAAGGTATCCATACGTTCGAGAGCACTGTTCTTTTAAAATGGTACTGGACTGAACTTTAATCACCTTTCTTGAAATAAAGTGTTCAAAAAGGGTGAAAACTATAATAAATTTTAGATTGTCATTTTCTATGAAAATGTCATTTTTATGTCAAATTTTAAGCAAAGTTCATGCAATATTCGAAACACGATTGCAAAACATTTTATGAATGGAATGTTTTGTTATTTTCGCAGTATATTCAGCCAGTGATAGTGCAAATTATGAACTGAAATCTGTAAGCTTCTATGGTATGATCATAAGTTGCATATCCAAATCTGTTGATGTGCATGTGAATTTCTGGAAATTTCACTCTGCATATTGTCTGTAAAACACTGTAATTAGACAAATATGTATGACAGAGCTTATATTTTGAACCCCCAACCCTCAGTAATTCATAGCAGAATATGATATTAAAATATTTCAAACAATTCTGGCAATTGTTAGGAAATTCGCAGATGACGTGAAGCTAAGAGGGGGGAGTAGTCGGGAATCAAAGCGATATAGAATTGCTCCAGACCAACTTAAATAGGATTGCAGCGTGGGAAAATGAATGGAGCATATCTTTTAGCGTCGCCAATTGCATGGTCAATGGTACGAACAATCCACGCTTCACTAACGAGTTGAATGATGTTATTATTCCGAATGCAACTAGGATCGACGATCTGGATATTCTTATTGGCGAGCGGCTCAAGTTTTCTAAACATTGTTCAGCGACGGTAACAAATTGGACAGAATGCTCGGTTTCATTTTCAAAAGGTCGCGTTCCCCTAAAGTCATTCTTCTACTTTTTAGGGACTTAGTTTGTCTTAGACTGGAGTATGCTGCCAGGTTTTGTTGACCGTATTACAGAAGGACATAGACTTGGTGGAGGGAGGAGCACTTAAACGCACTTCAACGACACTCTATGAAGAGAGACTTTTGGAAATGTTTACATTGGAAGAGCGCAGGTGTCACGGAGATATGATTGAAATGTTTAAAATTTTTAACGAGATATGATAAAATGGTCCATGAGTTATTAATACACCGTCAATCGACTGCTTCGACAAGAAGACACCAGCATCGATTGGTAAGGGACAATCATAGGTTGTGCTGTTTCAGGGCGTTTTCCTCTAATGGGGTTAGTAATAAATGGAATAGCTTACCCCCAGGGGTTGTAAATTCAAACACAATTGGCACGTTTAAAAAAGAAATGCGATAAACATATTGGGATAAATAGGGAAGCTATCCATGCTTAAATGAGACAACCATAATTTATAATGGGCAGTGTATTTATATATTATCATAATTATTGGTTTTTTATTGGTCTTCTCGGGTTAATGTATTTGTGATGTAGGTTTTTTTTTTAAGAAAAAGTGTTGGGGAAACAGTTTTAAACTGATCAGAAGAAGTTGTTTAATGAAAAATTTTGTAAATTTCGAGTGCGGATGTGTTAAATCGCTTCCGTCAAATTGAATAAATCATCCGAAAGGAGGAAAAAAAGCGTTTATATGTCGTTTTAACGAGAATTCGTTTTTTTAATACTTTGAGTTTCAATGTTTCATTCTTTTAACGTTTCACGATAAAAGAAGTGAATCATTTTCTTCTTTGTTTCTTGCGTATTCATTTGGAACGTTGTTTGAATTAGAAAGAGGAAAAATTCGAACGTTTGTTCTTTCCATATTGTATTTGTGTATTTGTATAATAGCGACGAATGAAATGAAATTTCTCCTCCCACGCTCTTGATTCTCACGATGATTTGAACAACTTCCCACGCACGTCGAACAGCAAGAAAGACGTGGGAAGAACTGCCTCTGGAGTTTAATTTATATTTGAAATCCATACACACATGGATTACCAAAAAGTATACATATAAAGAAGATTAAATATACAGAAAGTCCTGTAAGTGCTAATGCGGCTTTTATCTCATGAACCATTCACCGTAGAAGTATAATTTTAATTTCGAAAAAAGATAAAAATGCATTCAAAAACATCCTGCACCAGTTTAAAAAGTACAAATATGTGCGTCACAAAATGAAAAATCAAGATTTTTGTACTGCCCCTGTTGTTGTTATCCTGTCCTCTAACTCTGATCCGTTGGTGCCCTGTATCTTCTAAGCCCAACAAATGAAATCACATTCTTTTAACTGCGACATTTTTTGAGATATTTTGTATTCAAAAACCGGAGGAAAGTTGGGAAAGAACAGCAAAAACTAACGGACGACGCTTCTTTCCCTCGTTTATGTGGTTCTTTCGAAACTTTTCTCCGCGATTGTGTTTTCAAATATCTCATCAAATATTGCACTTAGAAACATGAATTTTCTTTTGTTAGGCTCAGAAGGGACGGGATAGCAACTTTGCAATTTTTTGAATGGAAGTTAGAAGACGTTGTGACACACTGTATTTCTACTCTTAAAACGGGTTAAGAGTGATTTCTAAACACATTTTTAGCATTTATAAAATTTAAATTATATCTCTACGAGGAACAGTTGATTAGTTAAAGGCTGAATTAGAACTTACAGGACGCCCTGCATATGAACAGAGTAAGAATTCGAAGAAGCTGCTTCTGATTATTATTATTATTTTTAGATTGGAGGAGAAATTCCGTCAGGAAAACCTTCAACAGACACTGTGGAGAAAATGTGGAAAAATATGTCAGTGCCATAAATAACATTTTTTTTGAGTAAAAGAGGGGAAACTCATATTCTCTGAGTGGGCCGCTTATATCGTATTACGAGCGTAATTTTTCGTGCATTTCAATAATTAAATGCACAGTCAGTATTTTTTCCCACTAATAACTATGATATTTTGATAAATTTTGGCACTTACGCGGTTTTTCAATTCGACTCCTTAATTGTGGTTTAAAAATATGGTGTGAATAAAGAACTGTATTTAAAAAAATATTTATTTTCAGCTCAGAATTTTGATCCTTTACATCCGTTCGAACATACAGTTATTTTATGTAATCGATGGAGTTATTTAATTAATTTTCGACAAATATTTCTGATCCTCCGAACGGTTACACGATTTCCTCAGACTTTGCGAGTCCGAATTAATTGCCTGGAGGAATTTATATTCTTCCCCCTTCTGATTGTATTTCTAATTTCCATCGTGAATCCACTGTATAGAGTCTGTCGCAGAAGTATGTAAACAATCGTTTTTTTCTTGAATAACAAATAAACCGTTCCGAATTTCGATCTCAAATTTTTTACACATGAACCCCATGCCGATAAGTCATCTCACAATAATTGAACAGAATGTTTCTCAAGAAATGGGTTAACAACAACTAAAAAAAGGAAAAACCGCCTGTCTTAAAAGTATCTAGACATCAGTACAATTTTGATATTTACAGTTTCGCAATTGCACCATTGACACGGATCGTTGGAAATAATTGATCAAGCATGATGAAAAATTATTTGCGACATCAGAGTTTCTAATGGAAACTTGACCTTTGGCCTTCTCTGTACGTAAAAGAAGAACGGAATACAGAGAAAGACAACTTCGCATAATTCGCTACTTCAGCGCCGAAATATTTGAAAACTGACGACATTGGGAATAAATATGAAGTGATAATGTCCCTAAATGTTTTCTATTAGATTTAGGCCTGGGCTCATAACTGACCATTCAAACTCACGTCACTTATTATCAGCAAACCTTGCACTGGTGGATGTAGATGTATAGGAATAGGAAGCTTTCACCTGTTGAAAAAATTAGCAATGACCCTCTATTCTGTCCTCTGATCGGAGTATGATCCGATAGTCTTTGGACTTTTTCCGACCTCACAAAAAAACAATACCAGTCGTTTCATTTAATCCGAATGCTCCCCATTCCATGACAAATTCTTCTCCTTGCTGATAGTTGTAGAAAGTGCGAGATGCGTGTCTAAAGTCATGCTAATAATAATAAGCATAGCCATTGAGTCCATTTAGAATTGAACTGTTTTCTTTCCCTGAAAACAGCAATGAACCATTCAACCCTCCAGTTCATGTCATTCTAGATCAAGTCAATTGATCATCTTTGTACTGTTGCTTTAGGAGAGATCTACAGCGCATTTTTTGAAATACATGCCTATTGTTGGAAAGTATCCTTTGATACCGGAATTGACAAATTTCTTGAAATTTGACGCATATACAATTTCTGGCTAAATGCTTAACGCGAACTATCCCTATCCATTCGAACTGTGATCACATTAGGTCTCCCAATTCACACACTGCTGAAGTTTCACTTTTTGATAAGGGGTCGTTCAAGTATTACGTGAGCAAAGTTTTAGCCATTTTTGACCCCCTCCCCCCCTTGTCAGCAAAATTTCGTCATCAGCTCTGCCCCTCTGAATCCTAACTCATATTTTCATAAAGGGTGGTTGATGACGTAAGCATTATCCAAACGTCCCCTCCCCCCCCCCTCGTCATCAAAAGTCAGCAAATCGGAAACCCCCTTGCCCCCCCCCCATCGATGATGACGTAATACTTGAACGGCCCCTAATATTTTATGTATATGAGTTACTTACCCTGCCCCTCTGAATCCTAACTCATATTTTCATAAAGGGGATCCTGAATCCTAACCCATATTTTCATCTCCGGGTGTTCCTCGGAGGGAGCATTTATTTTCTCAATAAAATATATAAAAAAAAGTTACATGTTAAAAATATATACATTCTATATCCAATGGAGCACCATTGGTCCGAGGTTAACAATTCACCTTACAAAACTCGGGCAATACCATTAATAACCCGCGAGCAGGAATTTGATGCTCCCGATTACCACTTTTCAATCTATTTGTTTCTCTGGGGAACATTTCACTCTGTTCCCAAGTACCTTTGCACTGCCAAGTCCATTATACCAGAAAGAAGGGTTATTGTTTTTTGGTTTTTAATCAGTGCCGCAATTGGAATGTCAGTGCTTGTGAAGTTTATCTTCTTTCTCTGGCTTTCCCAATATTCGCATTGATATATAAGATGTTGGGTGGTGCCACTATCTTTGTTGCAGAAAATGCACGTCGGGGACTTCCCATGAAACCTAGCTTGAGCAATTCCTGTGGCACCATGTTGCGTGAGTAATTGATTTATATAAAAGTCTCCTTGAATTCTTGTGGTGCTAATCTTAGGGAAGATAGCATATGTGACCCTTCCTTTGTAGCTATCATCCCAATATTCTTGCCACTCTTTGAGGATGTCTTTCTTGATAACTTGTCGTAAATATAATTTTGTATATTTTTTGTTGATGTCTACTTCATCCTTTTGCGTGGCTTGTTTTGTATCAGTATAGTCATTTTTAATGTTTTCGTGGTGTGCTTTAACCCAATGTAGTTTTGTATGAAATTTTTCAAAGATTTATGTATATATTTATTAAAATATGTATTATTATTATTATTATGTATATATTTATGTATATACAGGGTGATCAGCGAATAAGCCCTTATTTCAAAAATTTCAAAATTAAATATCTCTACAACAAAGATCAATGGAATTATGCGGTAAACGGTACGTTTATTAGCAAAACTGTAAGAATTTTGTACAGAAATTTCAAAAATTTAGGTTTTTTTTAATTTTTTAAAATTAAAGATTGGAGATTTTGGGGTTACGAAAATCCTCATTTGTGTGAAGAGAAACCACTGCATTCGCCTAAGCTGCGGTATGCGCCATGTGTGCTGACAAATTGTTCCAAAATTGTAACGCAACGTCCAGTAGTAATCGCTTCTCCCACGAAGAAGGGGCCGACAATGCCTCTGGCGCATACCGCAGCCCATGCAGTAACTTTAGGCGAATGCAGTGGTTTCTCTTCACACAAATTAGGATTTTCGGAACCCCGAAATCTCCAGTTTTGTATTTTTTTTAAATTTTAAAAAATTAAAAAAAAAACTAAATTTTCGAAATTTCTGTACAACATTCTTACAGTTTTGCTAATAAACGTACCGTTTACCGCATAATTCTATTGATCTTTGTTGTAGAGATATTTAATTTTGAAATAAGGGCTTATTCGCTGATCACCCTGTACCTAATCTGCTGCACCCTGTTAGCTTTGCAATATTTTTGTCGGCCACGACAAAGATCTCTTACTTTGTGAGATCTTTCAAGCAAAGTTCACATGCTTTTGAGAGACAGGCTGTTTTTAATTTTTTAACTTTTCTTAATTCATTTCTTGAGAAATATTCGGTTCAACTATTGTCAAATAACATGGGCTTGATCTACAAAATAATTGAGATATAAATGTGGAACGGTGGATTCGTTATTCAAGAAATACGAATGTCTATATACTTTTGCGACAGACTATATACAGTATATTACTTTGAGTCTGTGGTTGAGAATACGAAAGCTTTTAACATTCCTTCGTAGTGTTCGACGCGATTATTAAATTCCAGGATAATATTCAGAGTAAGGAAATGATTTAATACAATTTTTTAACGTCACTACTGTCGATCGAATATTGAATTTTTTTTATTGTAATTCTGATCATTTAAGTCAGTCAAAATATTTTCATTCGGTACAGTATAATTTTGATATTAAACCGCTAAAATGTAGTAAGTGATTGTTGCAAAAGAATACAACGAAATTATTCGAGTCTATTCAAATGAATGAATTCTGACATACTGACGTTTTAGTGCCATTTCTATTCGAATTTGGGAGCCTTAACATATGCTGAATAAACACTCAGTCGAAAGCCCAAGAAAACCAGGATTGAGTTAAGTCATTGAACGGATTCTCCCCGACACCATAAATTAACGAATTTTCTGTCCCTACCGAAGTAACAAGTGTATAATCAACTTTTTGACGAAGTCAAAAGTAGAGAAAAGCGCTCGCGGCACCCTTCGAATCATGTTAGTTAGGGTTCCAACGGATTCTTAATCAAAACGAAACGATACGGAAACGAAAAGCATTTTTAGAGAACATTCGATTTGAAAAATGCCGTCCTCTTGAAATAGCTTTCTAGAATAGCTTTCTTCCAAATTTTAAAACTTCTTAATGCATTTTGTTCATTCGCAAAGTATATTTACCGTTGCTTTTAAAGTCAGGTGAATTTGGCGCCGGTTCATTCCCAAAATAGTCTCCAAAGATAAAAATGCATTCGATATGTATGGTTATGTCTAATTAGCATCCCAGCCCTCCAGGATGTTGCCACGAATCTGAGATCGAGGGTATATTTTAGAGTTTTTATGTGAGCACAAGTTTTGATTATTTTCAAGAAGTGTTCGTTACGACAGCTATTTTTTGAGCCATGCCACTCGGGCACGAGCATCTTACCACCATGCCACTCGTGCCCGAGTGGCATGGTGGTAAGATGCTCGTCTACCATCGTGAAGGTTGTTGTCAGGGTCCCGGGTTCGAACCCAAGGGAGGAGGATATTGATAAGATATTTTCCATAACGAACTCGAGGCGACCACCGATAGACAGCGCTTTCACTTCCAACCCATCTCACTAATGGCAGTAAATTGCACTATAGCGATATGGCCAGAGTTTGTGTTTGGTGAAGTAGCTATTTTTTGAGCTCAAATACGTGTCATTACTGTCCAAATAGGATAACTACTGTGAAAGTAGTTAAAGATAGTCACAGGACCAGTGCAAATTGTCGTTACCTGGAGGATGCTCTAAACGTAGCTAATATATCTCAAATATACGCCTTTTTTGGATGGTTTTTTTTTGCAGGATTATTTAAAAATGGTGAAATACGACTTGAAAAAAAACTGCTCATGTATTGTGTACTCCGTAAACACTCGACGCGTGTGTGAACTCGCGTAATCTTTGACATTGTCCAACGTACATTCTTTACCGTCAGAAATATCCCAGGGAAAAAATCGAAAAAAATGTAAACATTATAGGTTTTTTCAGTCATAAAGAAAATACTACCTTTAATAAAAAATTTTTACATTTTAGTCGGAATTATTGTTATTGGGAAATGATGAAATTTGCTGATATTTCTTACATATGAGTTTTGTTTCCCTCATTTCTTGTGACGGTGTTTTAACACTGTAATTGAAAACCATAGAAATATCTATGCAAGAAAATCTTTGGGGTTTTATATTAAACAAATGAGGTATCTTCTGAATGTCATTTCATGACAAAAAATATTTAGTGTCAATATTTGAAAAAATATACATATTTTTCATTTTCAGCAACACACACTGTATTTATATGATCTGCATAGATTAGAATAATATGAAAACGTCATTTATTGTTTGCCAACTTACTTTTCTATCATTGTTAAACAATTCAGAGCACACAATATATCCCTCCTCCACACAGGATTTTCCACTCCAAAATGCAGCGTTCAAGAATCGCTCTTACTTGGCTTGCCAAGAAATAAGAGACGTGTGCACCTCTCAGCCATTTTGCTGGTAATTTAAGAAACTTCACGAACAATATTATAATGATGTTTTCACATCGAAATAATTTTGAAGGGAAAGCGCGAGTGGATAAATAAGTGCAGGTAAATGCACTATTTATCCACTCGCAGTACTTTTTTTCGGTATTAAAATGTTATTCAACTCTTTGCTATTCAATGCTTAATTCATCTCAACACACCTTCTTTCTTGCACTTCTTAAAAATTGCCTCTTATCTCTAGAGGAGCTGGTTTCTGAAGAAAAAATTTTAGGCCATTTCTATTTTTTTGTTAAGGATCTTTTCGCTCTTTATCAACATTTTTCCAATTGATTTTCTTTAGTCGAATCCTCCAGCACAAGTTTACATTCCTTGTTAATCTTCCGAGAAATGCCTCATTAAGGCACCATAATAGAAGAGTCTCTGGTATGGTGCTTTTTGGTCCCAGAAATCTTCTGACTGCCCATTTCTGCATACCTATATCTGTTCCCTATATCAGTAGTTTCAACGCACAGTTTCCCCGAGGGGAACACGATGAGCACCGAACTGCTAGCGGTAAAAATTTTATTCTTATATGAAATGTGCCCTTTTACTTTTTTTTTCCCTGAAGGAGGGGGGGGGGACGTTTTCTTTTACTTCACCTACACAGACAGACCTGTTGTTTCCTCTTCTCACAGAATGCCGATATTTGTGCTGAATGACAAAAATAACGTACTGTCTCATAAAATTTAGGCCTTTTGTTTTCTGAGAAGAAAAAAATATCCTGTGATAGGATAGCATTATTAGTCATTCCCAGACTCTTGAACGTCTATATTTTGTGAACTTTTCCACCATGAAGAAATAGTACCTCTCTTACGCACTCCTTAACCAATAAACGGCTAAAAATAAAATTTCATCAACAGAAATTTGCCTTTTAAAAAATATTGAAACAAGCATACAGAGTACAGTATATATATATATATTACTAGGGGGGCTCTGCCCCCCTGCCACCTTTGGCGGCCAACCCCCCCCCCCCCACTTCTCTCCCGGACATATCTTGTTTATTTCGTCCCACTTCATCAGCGTGCTATGGAAAAGGGGGAAAGGGACGTGTGAAAGCACCAGCCTACTGAAGAAGCGAATTTTAATGAAAATAATAATAAAGCAACAAAAAACAAATGAGATTCATCAAGTATCCCCAGAAAACTTCCCCATGGGGGTCCCCAGATTCAATTCGCTGAATTTCAGTGGGGCCCCACACTGGATATATCTTGGGCTACCGATGTGTTGCAAATTTTACAATGTTAAACCACAAAAATCAATGAGATACATTCAGGGGCACCGAATTACAACCTGCCAAATTTTCCATGAAGCCCTGACCTGCAAGCTTGTCGGACACCCCCCTGTGAGAATTTTTCATTTTTATCAATTTTACAACGAATAAAATCCAGGGCCCCACATCCAGTAGCGGGAACACAATACGCAGATTTTTAGTGGGGCCCCAGACTGGCTATATCTCGGGTTTCGGCTGTGGCAAATTCTACAACAGAAAAGAATGAGATTCATCCAGGGCCCCCAAAATCAAACCTGTAAACATGGGGCCCCCCGACATGGAAGCTTGTTGGTCATCCCCCGGTGCGAGTGCCATGAAAAATTTTCATTTGTATTCGTTTTACCAACGAATAAAATCCAGGGCCCCAAAATGAAACCTGTAAACATGGGGCCCCCGACTTGGAAGCTTGTCGGTCATCCCCCGGAGCGAGTGCTATGAAAAATTTCCATTTGTATTCGTTTTACTAACGAATAAAATCCAGGGCCCCCAACCAATTACCCGGGACACCAATTCGCATACTTTTGGTGGGGCCCCAGACTGGCTTTATCTCGGGCTTCCGCTGTTGCGAATTCTACAGCAGAAAAGAATGAGATTCGTCCAGGGCCCCAAAATGAAACCTGTAAACATAGGGCCCCCGACTTGGAAGCTTGTCGGTCATCCCCCGGTGCGAGTGGTATGAAAAATTTTTATTTGTATTCGTTTTACCAACAAATAAAATCCAGGGCACCCAAAATGAAACCTGTAAACATGGGCCCCGACTTGGAAGCTTGTCGGCCATCCCACGGAGCGAGTACCATGAAAAATTTTCATTTGTATTCGTTTTACCAACGAATAAAATCCAGGACCCCCCAACCAATTACCCGGGACACCAATTCGCATACTTTTGGTGGGGCCCCAGACTGGATATATCTTTTGCTTCCGCTATCGAAATTTTTCAACGTTAAAGCAGCAAGAAAACAATGAGATCCATCAAGGGCCCCTGGAAATGAAAACTTTTTACTTATACGTGAAATCTTCCCCGGGTACCCCGACCCTGTGTTGGGAGCACTGCTGTTGTGTGTGTATATTATACATATATATACCTCTCGGCATGGACCTCCCCCCCCCCCCCCACAAAGGAAGGGCTGACAGGGGCCACAACGATTCTTATCACTTTTTGATTTTTCACACTATAAATTAATCACAAAGGGGCCCCTGAAAAGCTGGTTTGGGGGCTCGAAATCTAAATTCCAGCCTAAGGGCTCTGCTGTAGGATGTAGGAGCCTCTTGGTACATGCACATAACATGGTCCCGATGGGTCAAATGGGTCCCGATATGTGAATATCGACCCAATATCGATATATGATATATGATATCATATCGATATATGATATATGATATCATATCGATATATGATATATGATATCATATCGATATATGATATATGATATCATATCGATATATGATATATGATATCATATCGATATATGAATATGAATGTACGATATATGAATATGAATGTACGATATATGAATATGAATGTACGATATATGAATATGAATGTACGATATATGAATATGAATGTACGATATATGAATATGAATGTACGATATATGAATGTGAATATCGATATAGATAGATAGATAGATAGAACCGCTCACAGCCCCGGACTGATGCAAAGCACCTTACTTCCGTTACCTCAGAAGAGGCAGAGTTGTGTCGGAAAAGTTAGCAAAGATTTATAGTGGTGGCTCTCCTTGCCCCGTGCTCGCAAGTTTCGAATTACTCGCGTCGTTCTCCCCATGAAGACAGCCATCAACTCGATGCAACGTACAAGCCATTTGACTAAAATGTATAGCTGAATCCAATGACTAGGGAGAAAAATTGCACGTGCGCCCAGTGGCACATAAGGGCCGGAGACCGCAGCCTGGGATTTCAAAAGAAGGGTGGAAAAGACTTGTGGACAAGAAAGAAGAAAAAGAAGCTGGCATGTTGAAGTGACAGAGATTTGAGAATGGTCTAAATACACAATGCATACAAATTACATATATACAGTGCCTCGACTGTGACGGGAAACGAAGAAACAAAGCCTCCGTCCACAGCGCTGAACAGTGTGTTCTGCTCACTCTTCCCCTTACAGAACATGCAATATATACACACACAGAATACACACATAGCCCACACTGCGACGGGAACAATCAAACAGAGCCTCCGTTGACAGTGCTGGACATTCACATTTGAATTACATGTATACATTATTTACTTTACAAAAATTTCCCTTTTTTATACTATTGGGAATGCACATAAACATTACTATGAAGGTAGTATTGGGTACAAACATCACCCTGAGCTCATACAAATATATATTCAAGGTTACAAAATTACTATCATACTATAAAAGTGCGGCGGGAACAATCAAACACAACCCCCGTTCACAGTGCTGGGTGGCAGCGATCACATTTGAATTTCCCATACATATATTTACATAATATATTTATATAATATACACTATTTACATAATATAAATTTTCATTTTTATATAATTGTTGATACACATAAACATTACTATGCACGACACATACATTGGAAAAAATGCCATAATGAGCTCATACAAATATTCAATTACTAAACCACCATCATACTATGAAATTGTATATACAAAAACATTCATAATTTATACAGGGTGTATTACTAAAATATTATAGTTTAGCAGCGTATATAAGTGCGTCCCTCTATGTTGAAATATCGATGTATGAATCGAACCCACTTCCGTAACAGATTTCCGTCACTCAAAAATTTCACCCACTTCCGTCACTCGGTTGCTTAGCAACAGGCCCTTTTCGAGTTTGTTTGTGATTTTATATTATAGAATAGATAGATATGCGAGAAATATCAATGAGAGCTGCAACCCCTTCCGCCATCTATCAAATGAACCTGTTACAATTCCTCGATTAAAATTTTCAACCGAATTTTAATTAATGCACCGTATAAAGAAAGCAATATGGTACATTAATTAGTACTGTATAAGCAATAGTATTAATTGAATTGTCAAATTTACTCCAAAATTTTAACAGTTGCTTTTTGCGTGTGGTAAAAATATATTAGTAAAACTCGAAAAAAAAAACATTGTCTTCCTTATCTTTTATATATATTTTGCTTAAAACTTGGTGGCCAGTCACCAGATATTCTTGACATAGCGCTTGCTAAGAACCTTACATTTGCTATGTCGGTTCACGTTCAACCTGTCACGGATTCTGATCACAACCCTATATTTCTGGTAGCGGATTTCAATATTCCTTTTATATGTAAACCAAAGAAAATAGTGATATGGCCATTATTTAAGCGAAAGCTGGCCAGAATCACCTTGCCTTCCTTCACGGGTGGCAATATTGATCAAATTGAATCTGACTTATTGTTTCTCACAGAAACCATCACTAACACTGCTAAGGAATCCACCCGAGATGCTCCCACTAATAATCCACTGGGTATTCCCCGCTGGATTAAGGAACGCATCAAATTAAAAAACAAATTTAGGAGGAAATGGCAAAGAACGTTAAATCCGTACTACCAAGATAGATACAGATCTATAAAAAGAGAAGTATCTAGAGAAATCAAAGAATTTATGAGTGAGCGTTACTTCAGCTTTTTACGTGAGGCAAATTGTGCTGATGGCACGTTATACAAAGTGTATAAAACTTGTAAGCCCACTTATTCGAGGATTCCTCCTATTGTCGGCACAAGCAGAACAGTATATAGTGACAGTGATAAAGCGGAAGTATTTGCTGACACATATGAGAGACAGTTCTCTCCATGTGATAACACTCCTCCTCAGCTTATTGCTAGTGTTGACAGAGAAGTTCAAGTATTCTTTAGGGATATTCCCCCAGAACGGCCCTCTGCTTTATTTCCTACGAACACTGAAGAAGTAACAAACATTATCAAAAACCTCAAAAAGAAAAAAGCACCTGGTCAGGACACCATCACCAACAACACTATCAAGAATCTCCCCGAAAATATGGTTCGCCAGCTGGTCAACATATTCAACGAATTACTTCGTACAAACCACTTTCCGGCAGAATGGAAACTCGCTAAAGTTAAGGTCATCCCCAAAGCTGGACATGACCTACACTATCCACAGAATTGGCGCCCAATCTCACTTCTCAGTTCATTAGGGAAACTTTTTGAGAGAGTGGTAGCCATCAGACTACACAAATTTGTAGAGGACAATAACATTATCGGTCCAGAGCAGCACGGTTTCCGCAGCAAGCACTCGACCACCACTCAATTATTGCGGTTCGTAGAACGAATTCAAGAAGCCAAAATTTATAAAGACACTGCAGCAGTAGCCTTTTTCGATTTAAAGAAATCTTTTGATAAAGTTTGGCACAATGGGCTGCTGTTTAAGATGATTCGCATGGGAATGCCGTATAACATCATCAAATTTGTGAGCAATTATCTCGACTCGCGCTCCTTCCGAGTACAGATAAATGACTCAATATCTAATTCTAGACAGATTCGTTCATCAATAGCTCAGGGAAGTGTGTTAGGTCCTATCCTACACAATTTTCATATGAATGACTTCCCAGTTGCCCCTAAGGGTTTCACCGCTCTTTATGCCGACGATAGTGCCCTTTGTTGCACAGATAGGGACCCTGGCAAGGCCCTTTCAAACTTGCAAGAAATGGTAAGATTGGTCGAGCGCTGGTGTGTGCGAACCCGTGTTGAACTGAATGCAGATAAAACCAAATTCATGTGGTTCACTAACAAGTCCTCATTACCACAACAATCACACATAGAGGTACAAGGAGTTATAATCAACCCAGTCATTCACAATAAATATTTGGGGGTGATAATGGACAAGAGATTCAGTTTCTCCCGGCAGTGTGTTGATGCCATCCGTAGGGCGACCGTGGCCTCGGTCATGCTCAACAGACTAAGCCACAGGCACTCAAGTCTTTCAATTCGAAATAAAATTATTCTGTATAAGATGGCAATTAGACCGATTCTTCTGTATGCTGCGCCTGTCTGGTTGTTCTCGAAGAAAATGAATATCATCGCTCTGGAGAGATTTCAGAACAAGACTCTGAGGAGATACACCGGACTACCTTGGTACGTTAGAAACGTTAATATCAGACGTGATTCCGGAGTGACTGATGTAACGTCATATGCAAAGAAACTGGCAAAGAACTTATTTGATAAATTGAACGATTCTGAATTTCCACACCTTGCGGAGATTTCATCATACGACAGTGGACACAAAGCACGATTAAAAAGACCAAAAAATTTTCTACACATGCCTCGACCTGTGTTGCCAGGTCTATGAAGATTTGAAAACTTTTGAAAAAACAAAAAAAACCCCCTTGGGTCTCAGGTGAACCTACGTCTTCACCCACCTTATTAGAATCTAACTATCATTGCAAAGCGCACTACTGCACAGGAATTGGCAGAGTCATGATGAAGGGGGTTTGATGGATTATAACTATCCATTGGAACCCCGTTTCACCAATTACGGTTTTCGGTTTTCGGTTTGCTTAAAACTATCTTTAACGACCAGACCGGAATTGACTTTTGAGCCGATTCCCAAGCCGTGAGGGCCAACTGCCGGCATAAAAACTGGCCAAGAAGGCCTGTAAAGAAGAAAATGTGTCCATGTTTGTAGATAGATATGTGTTTGCATGAATGTGTAGTGTATTTGCCGCTGTGGTGGTCGAGTGGTTATAGTGACGGACTCACGATGCGAGGATCCGGGTTCGAACCCCACAGTGGTGGTCGGCTGAAGGTGGTTTTCTGTGGTTCCCAACTTCAAGGCGCATATGCGAGCCGATCTCCCCGTTAAAAAGTCTCGCCACAGAGAGCAACAGTCCTACAACGATAAATCATTCAATCATAACACTTCACTCATAGTTAGAAAAACTGGTGGCAGATGGCAGCACTACACATAACAAGCATTACAGAGAAACAAAAAAAACTTCACGCCAGGTTTCACTATACGTACCCGCACATTCCCGCATGTACCGATTCGTTGGGAAATGCTTTTGCTATGTCTAAGAATGATGCAGCCACAAAATCATAATTGTTAAAAAAGCTTCGTTTATAAACTCTGAGACTCTAACTAGCTGTGTTACACAAGAGTACTCAGGTCGAAACCCGTGTTGTTCGGGTCTAATTAAATCATTTTCATTGATGAATTGTGTAAGTCTACTTGCAACAATCTTTTCAAAGATTTTACTCCAGTTGCTCAGCAAACTTATTGGTCTGAAGTTTTGCGCCATAAGTGGGTCAGTCCCAAAAAACTATCCTTAATGACAGACAAACAGAATTTAATTTTTCTCGTCGCTGCCCAGCCCAAAGGGGCTGCCTGGCGACTTACAGACTGCTCTTGCTAGCTATGAAGAGGGTTATAGACAAGTTTGTGTAGATGTGAAGTGCTTGTAAGTTAATAGAGAGAAAAAAAACAAAAAAAACACATACAGTCCGATAAATGCTACCATCAGAATAGTAAAATACACAAAGATCAGCCAAACTTCACCAAAATGCCACTCTATGCAATAGAGCAGATGATCAGTAAAATCAATAGTAGTAAAAAAAAAATATATATATATATATACACACATATACACATACATATAAACACATACACACACATATATATACACATAAATATTATGCGATAAATGTATATTATAATGGACACAAAAATGAAATTACTTATGTACAATTCACCAAAACGCTACATAATGCACTAATGAGAAAATAATAATAAAAAATAAATCTAACATACAAAAGAAGTCATAGAAAAACAAGTGTGTTAGCCGAAATTGTACAAATTGATGCAGTGCAAGATCAGTCATGTGCATCAAACCACAATGCCACTCTATGCAATATACAGTTGATCGATTATTTCGATAGCAAATTAAAAGTACAAAAATATTATGATAGATCGACAAAGTTTATACAGCTCAGTAGTTCAGACCCTAGCGCACCGACCATGGCACGTGCAGCACGTTTTGAGGTCTAAGAAATTTTAGTCTTTCACGTGGGTTGTAATCGACCAGCTCTCTCAGATGCTCGTATTCTGAGTTCCTCATCCTTTCAAAGTGATCCTCTGAGATTTGTTGGATGTAGCTGAGGATGGTTGGAATCTTCAGGTCTTTTCTAATGTCAGCCCCTCTGATGTACTTTGGTGCACGCACAAGAGTTCTCAGTATTTTATTCTGTTGACTTTGCAGACGCTGCATGTTGGTTTTTGAAACATGAGCCCATACTGGGGCGCCGTAGGTCATGATAGGTCTAATGATTGATTTAAACAATATGACTTTGTTTTTAAGAGTTAGTCTTGCACTTGGAAATGTAATGCGTGACATCATTCCCATGGTTTGGGTAGCCTTAGTTCTTACGTGATTTATTTGCGGAACGAAGGATAATGATTGGTTTAGAATACATCCCAAATATTTCACTTCCTTCACAGGTCTTATGGCTTCTCTGCCCAGGTAGATTGGTGCTCTAGTGAATTTGGTTCTTCTTGTTAACCAGATGAACTGACACTTGGCATGATTAAGCTCGACAGCATTATCCTCACACCAGTCTTCAACCTCCTCTAGAGTCTCCTGAAGATTTTCTCTGCATTTATCAGATTTTCTGTTGTTGGTGATAATAATTGCATCATCCGCAAAGAGTCCCAGTATGCCCATTTGGGGGGCAGGGAAGTCATTGATGTAGATGGAGAAGAGCTGAGGTCCAAGAACTGATCCTTGGGGAACCGAGGCTCTTATTGGACGAACAGAAGAACAAGCATTTCCATTTTTTACCAGAAAATGCCTGTCTTTAAAATAGCTGTTGAAGAACAACACGTAGTGGTCAGGAAAACCGTATTCAACAAGCTTGGCCAACAGAGTTACGTGATTCGTTTTGTCAAACGCCTTGCTAATGTCCAAGCACATTGCGCAGGTGAAATCCTTGTGGTTGAAGGCTTGTATTGCGAATTCTACGACTCGATGCAGCTGTGTGACACAGGAGTGGTTTCTTCTGAATCCATGCTGCTCAGGACGAAGAAAATTAGAAGATTCGAGATAGTTATTGAATCTTATAAGAAGAATACGTTCAAACAGCTTAGATATATTGCTCAGAAGGCTGATCGGTCGGAAATTTTTGGCTATGAGAGGGTTAGAGCCAGATTTGTGGATAGGTTTGATTACTGAAAGCTTCCATATCTTCGGGAAGTGACAAGTTTTTAACAAGCTATTAAAAATGTTGGTGAGAGTCATAAGGGCAGATAGGGGCAGATTTTTGAGAGCAAGATTGGAGATTTCATCCAGTCCAGAGGCTTTCTTGATCGAGAGCTTGTTAATAAGTTCTCTAACCTCCTCCATAGTTGTTAGCTCTGAATCTTGAAACCCACTAAGACTCTGATGACGTGGTCTGTTGAGAAATTCCTCAATTTTATGCAAGTGTTCCCGCTGAGTGCCAATCGGTTGATTCGTGTTAGGTTTGAATTGACCCTCATAAGTCTCGGCAAGCACTTCCGCTATCTCAGCATCAGTGAAAACCAGTTCACCTCGTTCGTTTTGAATTTTGGTAATTTTCTTGGTTTTCTTTTTACAGATCTTCCAAACTTTCCAAAGGGAACCTTCACTCGCAGTGGCCTCTTCAACGAAGTTCGAAAAGCGCTCGTTGACGAATCCTTTGATTTCTTTCCTGATTTCCTTTTCCAGTCGATTGAGTGCAACTTTATCCAAAGGGCGACGAAATCTTTGCCAGGATTTTCTTATTTTATTTTTGAGTCTAATTTTTTCCTTTAGCTCAAGAGAGATTCCAAATTTGTTTCCCGGATATTTGATTTTTCTAGTTGAATTGTGTAATGCGGCTTTAATATTGTCCGAAAAGATGACCGTTGCTGCATCAACTTCCTCCTTGTTTGCATGCCGAAGCTCGAGAACTTCGTCAACATCTAGCAGATCCCTGAATTTATTCCAGTCAGTGGCAAGGCAGAAAGGAACATCTTGAGGCCTTGTTAGATCAATCGTGAATATGATTGGATTATGTGTTGAGTTGAGGCCAGTGAACGATTCTAAGTCAACATTATTCCGAAAGTTTTTAGAAAGACCATAGTCAAGTACATCTGGTGAACCCCGCCCTCCAGGGTGATGGGTTGGTGTGGAACTGGAGTGTATTTGTAGGCATTTGTTTCTACACCATCTTTCCAGAATTCTACCACAGGAATTTGATCTGTTACTGCAGAAGGCAGGACTTTTGCAATTCCACTCCCCAGCCAGTAGAATTGGATTGTTGGTGTTGATCAGAAAGTTAAGTAGATTCAGGTCAAGTCTGTTTCTAGGTGGCTTGTATATCGCACATAGAGATATCGGATGCCTGTTAATAAAGATGGTAACTGCCAGTTTTTCCATGGAGTCGGAGTCTGGTGTATCAAGTTCTTGAAATGGTATATCATTTTTGATGAAGACTGCTATTCCACCTCCTCTTTCGTTTAGTCTATCTTTTCTGAGGCAGGTGTAGTTAAATATGTTAGTGGAGTGTGAAGGCTTCAGCCATGTTTCGCATATGAGGGCTACATCAATTTCCATGTCGTAGAGTGCCTGCCCAAACTCTCTAAGGTCATTTCTCAGACTTGTGGCATTCCATGCCATAATACGCAGCAGTTTGCTGCTGGCAAGTCTTGGCGTGCTAATTGTTGGAGTGTGAGATTATAGTTATCAAAAATTGCAGTATGAATTCAATTTTGTCCCTGGATAGACCCAGTTCCCTCAAGAACGGTTCTAATAGGTTCAGGAATCGTTCAATATTTTGAGCAGGGGAATGAGTTGCTGCTGTTGGATGGACTAAAACATTATTTTGTGAGTTGTCATTATTTGGTAAGTCTCTGTGTATATTATCTTCTATACTTTCGACTATGATGTAGGTTTGATCACAATTGTTGTCATAATAGTTCCGGAAAAGTGAAGGCCGTAGTAGGGAGAGGTTTGTTGAAGACACACCCTTATCCTGATTCGTCACTTCCAACTCCAGTTCAAGTTTGTCCTGTACAGCATGATGGGTCATGAAATCTTCTAAGACTTCTTTATATCTCATTCCTGTTTCGCTGGCTTTGAATTTAGTAAGTTTTTCACGCTCTGCCTCTAAAAATTTGTTGTGCAGCTCCGCTGATAATTCTTCCATGGAAAGCTGTGGCTTGCCTTGCCCCAAAATGTGTAATCCTTTCCTCGTTATTTCCACAGGGGGTTCTTGGTCTTGAGTCGGCTGCTTGTCATTATTGTTAGCCCCTATGTTCCAAGGATTTATTCGAGGTCTAGACGGTAGCCCACTTGTGGACGAAGGACTGAAGATGTGAAGGGGTTGACTTGTTTCAGACTTGTTAGAACTTTTTTCCAAAGAGGGAAAGTTCATTAAGCTGGGAGGTAGCTTGGGAAGAAAAGTTCTTGCCCCGTCACTTCTACTGGAAGGTCTTTGTGGACAGCCTGTGAAAGTTCCAGTGTGTGGACCACCACACATAATACATTTCATTTTAGATTGATTCCCTTTTGAGGGGCAATCTCTGGTGCTGTGTCCAAGGGCACAAAAAGCACAGTTTGGTGAATTAAAACAGTAGTATGAGGAATGTCCGAATAATAAACAATTTCTACATTGTAGAGGGAATTTATTACCTCTGTAACGGTCTATTTCAATTGGTACGTCTTGAATATCAACTAAGTTGGCAATTTCTTTGCTGCTGATAGGTACTTCTATCAAGAACAGTGGTAGAATACGTCCAGTGGAATAATTTCTCATATTGGAGATTTTTTTGATCTCAAAACCCTTGTTTATCAAATCTGATTTAATGTCCTCAAAGCTGGTGTTCGCCGGAAGGCCTCTGATGACGAATTTTAGAGATCTCTCACTGTCTAGTTGGTATGTGTGGTATTCCAGATTCTTTTCATTTAAATACTTAGTAGCCGTTCTATGATGTTTTTCAGAAAAGACATTTAATAATATATTTCTCGATGTTGGTTTGGCTACCGGAGGGAATTCGCACATTCCCCTAATTCTTTTGAAGTCATTAATCCAGTTTTCACCCCATTTGGTGATAACTATTTGGGGAATACCCGATTTCTTTCTTCTGTGGTTCACTTGCGTGAAGTAATCATTGTTGTGGTCACTGTCATGCTCTGATTCGTCATAAAGTTCCCCATCCTCTTTAGCTACATCCGCAGGAACACCAGTATCCGTAGGGGGTCTTTGAGGATCAGGTTTGTTAATGAGCGCAGCCTTGGTAGCAAGCTGTGTTCTATCTTTGTCAAGCTGATGGGTCGCAGACACAACCTGTTTTTTGGAAGACTTAACCCGAGAGAGCTGGGTTGAGCTTGTCAGTTTATTCTTATTGTCATCTTTTTTAGAATTTTTAAGTTCCATCTGTCCTTTCCTCTCTGCTGCTTTTAGCTCAGCTGTAGAAAGTCCACTAGTACCAGGGACCACAGCATCATGAGTAGGGATCTTTTTCTTTTTATTCTTCCCTTTTTTCTTTTTATTTGCTTTGAATGTCGCATTATCACCAACAAGGTCAGCGTTTACATCTTCACTGTTCATAAAATCAATAACAGATTCATTATCTAGATTTTTATCACAATAATTATTTTTCGCTTTCTTCCTAGATTTCTTATTTTTTCTAGTTATACTCGTTTTATTTTTTAACACACTATTTTGCATCTCCGATAAGGAGTCAGATTTATACTCAACATCACTTATGATATTATTGACATTAGCATCAGAATTTTTTGGAGTGCCCATCATGTCATCATCGTTCTCTGTAGCATTCATGGGATCAGAAGTACTCAAAGGAGCATAAACATTAGAAATTCTAATACCATAGGTTAAACAGTCCAAACCACAATCACTGCTCAGGGAATCAGAAGCATTAAGGTCATTAGATACATTGAGAACGTCCATGACAGAGTGGTCACCCCTTTTCACAGTAGCTAACCTGTCATTAGCGCACGTATTCTCGCTCAAGAAACAGTTTGAAGTAGTAGACTCATTTGGGGCTTTGCTATAGCCACTAATTCCCGAGTCAGCTGACAGTTGTGTACTATCAACACGAGTTTTCCCTTCCAAAAGAACGTTACATTCAGTCTGGGAGTTACAAACAATGTGAGAAAAAGTTTTATGAATTTTAGCATGATCAGCACCTCCAACGTTAGGAACGCAGTGCTTTAGAGCATTAGTGTGCGCAGTATCACGTTTATCATGTGCACAAGCATTACATTTCAACAAATATTTATTAGAAAGCACAGAATCATTAACAACATCAGTTTTATCATGCAAAGTGATACCACCATTAAGAATAATTTCATTGGTTTGAGCATTACACTCTGAGAGACAATCATTAGTTGTGCAACCATACATATCAGTACCATTAGTAGTAAAGACACAATTTACATCCAAAATTTTTTTGTCATTCAGAGTGACACTATTATTCGGAACATCTTCTAAAGTTCGAGCATCACACATTAAATTATAATCATTTGTGCCACTATATTTGTCAGAATTATCACCATTCGGAACACTATTTTCATCAAAAAATGTTGTGACATTTAAGGTGTTACCATCACTAATTACACCTTCTGATATATGAGCATTACACACTACATGACAATCCTTAGCATCACTATATTTATCGGTGTCATTAACAGAAGAATTATCATGTTTATCCAAAGATTTAGTATCCTCCACAGAGGTACAACCGTTAGTAAATACTGAGGTTTGAGCATGACATACCAAATGGCAACCATTAGTATCACTATTTGAATTTGGTACAAAGGAAACACTATTTTCATCTAAAAAATTTTGACCTTCCTTAACACATTTTGCTTTATGTGTAGGCCTAACTTTTTTACTAATTACTGGCACTTTACCATCTATTTCAAAACGAAAGCTTTTTTTGAAAGCACTAGCCAGTTTATGTATACAATCAAAATCATCCAAATTGTTAAAAAATCTGACAGCTTCAATTACTAGTTTACGGCATATATCTCCATTCGATGGCTCTACCAGATACTCGATATACACTGAAATTACGTCCAATAACTCTCTAATCACTTCACAGTCATCAACAAAACCATCATTGCCTGCATCGTATTGAGCTCGAATCCAGGGAAAGAAACTTCCCGCAAAGGTTTCGAGATCTCTCCCTTTGTCATTTTCCGCAAGCCTTCGAAGCCCCAAAATTTGGGCCCTGTCAACGGGATTTCTATAGATACAGCAGAGTGGCATGACGCAGTCGAAAAAGTCGAGAACTTACCCCTGACGAGCCACATCTATGGTCAGGGCCAGGTTTTTACCCTGGGCAAGACCGTACGACCAAAACAAACCACGGGAAAAAGTTTCGGAAACTTGGAAAACAATCGATGTCCGTTGAAATATCAAGACCGTTGATCCGTGTCGATACGCAAAAACTCTTAGGCGAAAACACACGTCATTATACTGACGATTCGAAATAACACTATTTCAGAGAGCAAAAACCGTTGCGACTACACATACAAAAACTATTAAAAAACTATCCTTAATGGTGGCACTTTGCGAGTTTTATTAATGTTTTACCACACACAAATATCAACTGTTAAAATTTCGAAGCAAACTTGATGATTCAATTAATATTATTGTTTATAAAATCAAAATCCGATTGCTGACTTTAATCGAAGAATTGTAAAAGTTTAAGTTGATAGGTGGCGAAAGAGATGTGTTCTACTTCATTGATATTTCTCAAATATAATGCGAGGTGATTCATGAGACAAACTTCAAGACACCCAACAACTTTTAGTCATAGAATGTGTAATCGAAACGCAATATAACCTTATGGCCAGAGTTGGTGAAGTAGTAGTGGTCGAATCGCAATATCAAAGGCGTTACAGGTCGTTTTTAGAGAGTGCTTTTTATTGGTGAGAGAGTTTGTTTTTATTGGTGCAAAAGACCATAAAAAAATGTTATGCTGCGTCAAACAATGATCAAAAAAGCGGTATAATGATTTATGGTAGAATTTGTGTCACCAGATTGCACCATGAGAAGGCCTTCTACATTCCGATACCCTGCACCCTGGTCACGAGCATTGGTTTACACAAGATCGAAATTTAGAGGGGGGGGGGCGCATTGGGTTTGGGGAGCACAAGAATATTTCCCACAGAAATTCTGAGCTACTAACCTTCAAAAAGCATTTTAAATTAACAGAAAATGAAGGTATAGAATAACAAAGGTATTTTCTTTAATATTTTAACTTTTTACTAAAATATTTGAAAATATTTATAATTTTTGATCGTCTTGGAGTGGGCACGCCCTCCCCCTCCCGTGTTCGCTCTTGCGTACGCCGCTGGTGAAAAATGTATGAACGCAGGGCCGTTACTTTCCTAGACAATTTTGCAGCAACGAATGAATAAAACGGTAGGAAAAACTTATATAAAAAGATAAGTTTTTCCTACCTTTTTATTTATACGTTACTGTATAATAAAAGCTAATGATGTTATGCGTGTGTAGGCAACATAACGCGGATAATCGTGATTTCAGAAACTACGAAATGAGGAAAGGAATTCGTGGGTTTTCTATTTTGGGCATTTTGCCTGTTGTGGCGTTGTATTTGTATTTGTATAATAAATAAATTTTGTCTTTGGATTCTGAATAAATATTAATTTATTAATTTCCATGTTTTCTCGTAAAAGTGCGCAAAAAGTTATTTGTGGTATACTTGGTTGAATAATAAGGAATTGTTTTTCAAATTATTTTGAGTAAATTTTATGCAGAATTTTAATACGTTATGTGATATACATGTGCTAAATAGTTCATTTTATGCTTTGAATGGCAGACATTTATTCCAAAACCCATAGATAAAAATGTAAACAGGTGCGCTCACTGTGAAACCGCCCTTCCCCCCCCCCCCCCATGCAATGAAGAATTATTATATTGATTTGATATACGATGTTGTATTTACTCTCATCAGGACGTTTTTGTTTAGGAAATTCTCTCGTAACATCTTGAATCATCAACGTTGCCCCCCCCCCCCAAAGCGGATGTTTGAGAACCACTGCATCAAGGTAATAGAGGTGCAGACTGAAAAGGTCTTTTCAGATAGTCGTATATCTTAAATGCGGCAAAATTTCTAAGATTTGCCCTGCTTAGAAGCATAGATGCCGAAACGAGCTCAAAATATAAAATCCCTTTACCTGAAAAATATAAGAAACCCACGCCTGGTTTTGACATCGACATTGCCCAATAAAGGGTTACAACAACGTGGTCTTTGAATCTCTAAAATGTCCATTTTTATTTTGAAATTCCGGTTAAGAAAGAAAAATAACTTATGAAGAGATGGTATTTTTTCGGCACGAAATATACTGAGAAATTTAATTTTCTGGATGTTATGCCGGAACTAATATTTGGAAAAAAAGTGATTTGTCTCCTCTCCCCGGGAATCGAACCTGGGTCTCTTTGCATACCGGGAAAGTGCGCTAACCAATACACCGAGGAAAATCCAATCGCTCCGTCCATTTTTACATTGAATTTCTTTTATATCAAATTTTTGAAGTTTTTGAATTTGAACTAAATTTGTGAATTGAATTGTGTTGAACTGTTGTCATTCCACAAAAGACCGTTTTGCGCGGTGACAATTTCCAAAAAGTTAATTGAAATATGGTCAACATCAAATATGATTTACGGGGGAAAGTGTTATGGAATACCGGGTTTTCTCCGCCTTTGGGTTTGGTCGCGAAGTGGAAGTGCTAAAATATAAAAGTGCATTTCAAAATGCTTCGTGATGGGCCATAGTGTCTCTCTCGGTCGTCACCATCATCTCTCACGGCTGCTATAGGAGAAGATTCCCCCCTCCCACTTTCAAAAATTTACTCCAGAAAAGTTTTAAAAAGTCTTCAATATATAAGCATTGGAAAAGAGCCTAATTTGCAGCTAAGCACAATATACATCGCAAGAGTTGAATAATTTTCTAAGGTTGTGCTCATTTTTCAGTTGTAAATAATTTCTTGTTAGATGGGACGATATTTTTATCAAAGATGGTGCTTTGGGTTATATGGGATGCTGTATTGGGGGCTAGAATATCTCTTCAAGAGTAATTTTCCAGAGCAGTTGTTCCCAAACCTTATACGTCACGGAACACTTTGTAAGAGAAAATTTCATCAAGGAGCATTCATTTTTGAAATACTCAAACGATCCTAATGCGCTGAAGTACCACAAAATTAAGGATAGACAAGAATATGCATATCACTTGTCTTGTTGCACTACTCGCCTGCACCTGTAAATATGTCAACCTGTTTACATACAGGCTTTTTGTAACAAATTTCAACAAATTAAAAAAAAAGATATCGGAGATGCAATTACAGTGTTATATGTAAGATAATTACCATTGCTCATTTAATACAGAAATTTTTTATTAAGCTTTGGCGTAGATTGATTCGGTTGCTAAGAGCTTCAGAGTGCATGTTTTATTATCTTCATTCGGTATATTATTTTTATTTACGTACTTGTGTGTGTGTGTGTTATTTTGCAATTAAAAAGCTGGAATACTTATAGCTGCAATACTAGTGATAGATCTCCGATACCTTTATCTTTATTTAACATTTAGATAATTAAGATAAAAATAGATGGGAAAAGCAAGTATACCATTGCTTTCCTAGCCACCCTTCCTTCATATGTGTAATGCTATATATATTTTTTCTCACTCGTCAACAGTAGATAAGAAGAAAGGAATGCAGAGGGGGAAAAAATAAATTTCTATTTATAGAGTTGTCAATAAAGAACAGAGAGGGAGCTTACCATTGTTATACCTACCATCTACTCTAGGCTGAGATATCTTGCTCTGGTACGGGAACAGGTTCAGAGAGTGTCCGAAAGTTATAAAATTCTACGGAGCATTTGAAGTTACATGTGGGAAATTATCGGCTTTAATTCAGTCGTAATCTTGCTGCAGAGAGCAACAAGCCTACAATGGTACAATTTTTCAGTCATTGCACTTCACTCATAGATGGAAAAATTGATGACAGGTGACAGCACTATAGCAAACAATACTCGGAAATAAACTCCATGTTAGGTTCACAACACATACATGAACATTTTCCAACATAGCCAAGGTCTCTTCTTCGACCCCACCTACTTATATCTCTTCATTGAGACAGAGCGGTGGGCCATGATCTGGTTAAGAGGAGGAGGAAGGCCCAACAAATCAAGTTCGGGTCGCGATGCATAGCTCAAGAATCTCTGACTGTTTCTACATTCAAACGATGGAAGCCCGGCGACCCAAATTCGGATTGAAACTCATAGGTTATAAGAACCCCTTCAATATATTATCGTTAATCAAGACAACATGATTTGCAGTAAGTAAACGTTTGTCTTATTAAGAGCAAAAACATTTCGATTCTTCTCATTTGTATGGACATACATATTTGTGTTTGCAAAACATATCGTCTAAATAGATATTTAGCATTCATTTTAACGATAAAAATGTTCTTTCTATTCATTCATTTTGTCGACGTCACATCACTTCGGGGAGGTGTTTGTTGAATAAAGAATTAAACGGACAAATTCACTGGAAGGGGGTTTTTCTAAAAAAAAAATTTCCATGAAAAAGAAACGAACCCTGTTATCTATTGGGAAAAAAATGAACAGATTAACTGCAGTTTTTCTCTTTGATGAAAAAAATATTTTTTTCATGTTTTTTTAATGGCATCGAAAGAAACGTAAACATTTATATATATTTTCCTTTCTCCTTATTTAAGAAAGAAAAGTAATTTTTTGTGTGTCTGTCTCTCTAAATATAATTTCGCTTCGTTCGACATTTTCATGTGAGAAAAAGTTTCCATGTTCAAGGATCTAATTCCTTGGAGAAACGGCAGAAAAATAAGAAACGTTTTTCGGTTCTTCTTCTGTCTGAGAATCGTTATCGTAAACGGGAAATTGCTTTTCAATCAAATGGAAATTCCATATCAGACGGCAAAAAAAAAAAAAAAATATTTTAAGGATTCAGAAACATGAATCGGGAATTGAAAGGATTCTAAAATGTATTTCCAATTGAGAAATTTCCTTTAATATGGCGTTTAAGTGAGTATAAAATGATCTCATATTCATATTTTTTATTTATGCCCGCATTTTGCTTTTATTTATCGTTTTTAACGATTTTTTCACCTTGTGATTTGATTCATTTACGATAACTAAACAAATCTGACACTCAAGATCTTCGCTTACAGTTTTGTACATGACGATCATGCGAGACTTTTGTTATAGTTAGGAACTCAGATTTTTATGACCCAAAGATGAAAGAAATATCATTGCTGATAGGTAAAAAAGCCTGAACCCCAAAAGTAAGTATTTTTCAAAATTTGCGTTTCGAGAGTGTTTATGCTCCTCATCAATTTGAACTCGATTTAACGAATAAAAGTGTAAATTTATTGCGATTCGTTAAATCGGGGTTTGACTGTATTATGCTCACCACAGGAACGTTTTGGAAACGTCCCGGCTTTTGTCATAGAATATTATTCCACGGTGATCCCAACAGACAGACAATATGGCCTTGTGTGTCAATATGCGTCTGGCGACCTTTATTGTCCTCGCACCGGGCAATTTCCAGCTGGATTGTAAAGAATCTCCATAGTAGAAGCAGTATCCTACTGTTCTCTCTGACACTTACAGTGGACGGAATTTATCGCGGTGGCAGCCCTGAAAGCACTAAGTTTGGATTTGCAGTGGAACAAATGATGTGACGAATTTTAAATTTTTCACGTCCAGTATTACAGCTAAAAGTTGCAAACAAGGAACAAACTTTTACTTGGTAGGCCTACTAGAACGCACTTTAACGTTTTCAAAACAATCGCGATTATGCAAATTAGACTATAAACACGACTACTGCAGCTCGTTTGGCACTACCTATCATTTCGGGCAAGAATTTTTTCCTCAACTATTACTTAATTTTATTGTATTAGTTTATGTTAGTTGTATTAGTTTATTTTAGTTGTATTAGTTTTTTTCGTGATAATTGTTCTCTCATTTTGAATTTCTTCATTTCTGTATATTCGACATCCATATTATTTTTATGGGTATCTTTTTTTAGTCACCTCGTTGGGCATTTTGCTTCTTGTGGCCTCTGTGTTTGTATGTGTATTTCGATAATGGTTTCTGATATTTGTCCTGGTTTTGCATGCACCTGGTCATCTTAGCTCAGTGCTATATTTGTACAAATACAAATACAAATACAACGCCACAACAGGCAAAATGCCCAACGAGGTGGCTGATAAAAAGATGCCCATAAAAATATGGTTGTCATATGTTTCAAAAATACAGCAACCCAATTAAAAATGCAATTAACACAAATAACAAACAATATATACACATGATAAAATATTATACAATGCCCATAAAGAATACTTATGGTTGTCTTATTCTAAGAATGGATAACAGCTTCTCGATTTACCCCAATATGTTTATCGTATTTCTTTTTAAACGTGTCAATTGTGTTACAATTTACTACCTACGGGGGTAAGCTATTCCATTTATTAACAACCCTATTGGAGAAAAATTCCCTGCGACACCATAACCTTGCATTGTCCCTCACCAATCGATACTGGTGTCCCCTTGTAAAAGCAGTCGATTGGCGGTGTACTAAAAGTTCATGGTCCATCCTATCCATCCCATTGAAAATTTTGAACACTTCGATCATATCTCCTCGACACCTGCGTTCATCCAATGTAAACATATTCAAAAAATGAAGTCTTTCTTCATAACTCAAGCCCTGTGTGCCAATAAGGACACGCGTAGCTCTTCTCTGCACCCCTTCAACCAAGTCTATGTCCCTCTGTAGGTATGGTCTCCAAAACCTTACAGCATACTCCAGTCCAGGACGAACTAAGCCTCGAAAAAGCGGAAGAATGACTTTAGGAGAACGCGAAGAGACCTTTTTGAAAATGAGACCAGGCATTCTATTCGATTTTTTGACAACCGCTGAACAATGTTCAGAAAACTTAAGTCGCTCGTCAATGAGAATTCCAAAAAAACGGTGACTCTAGTTGCATCCGGGATAGTGACACCATTCAACTCGTAAGAGAACCGTGGGTTGTTCGAACCAAAATGAGCGACCATGCACTTATCTACGCTAAACGTCATGCTCCATTCATTTGCCCATGCTGCAATCTTGTTTAAGTTGGTCTGGAGCAACTCCCTATCGCTTTCATTTCCGATTACCCCCATTAGCTTCACATCATCTGCGAATTTGCTAGTAATTCCATCGATACCCTGATCGAGTTTATCGATAAAAAGTGAAAAAAGTATGGGGCCAAGGACACTTCCCTGAGGAACTCCACTTGTGACGTCTGTCCAACCAGAGAATTCCCCGTTCACCATAACTCGTTGCGACCTATCTCTTAACCACGATTCTATCCAATTCAGCAAGTTGCCCCCTATTCCAATCTCGTGTAAACGCTTCAAGAGTTTGCCATGTTGGACCCGATCGAATGCCTTCTGGAAATCAAGGTAAACAACGTCGACATTTTTGCTCTTACCCAAAGCCTTAGTCACGTAATCATAGAAGCAAAGGAGGTTAGTTACACATGACTTCCCCTTCCTGAACCCATGCTGATTATCCGACAATACATTATTCTCGTCTATCCACTTCACAAACTGCCTTTTGATGATAATTTCCAAAATTTTCGAGATGGAGCTCGTCAAACTCACTGGACGATAATCAGACACCACTTCTCTACTACCCTTCTTAAATATCGGAACAACGTTAGCCAGTTTCCAATCTCTCGGGACGATACCCTCAGCAACACTACTCCTGTATATCTGTGCGACTGGCCCTAACAATTCATTAGCACCTTCCCTGAGAACCCTGGGATAGATATCATCTGGTCCTGGTGCTTTGCTTGCACATACATTTCTTAGAAGATTTAGGACCTCCACGTCTTCCACTTGCATATCGTTGAGCGTTTTATTACCCCATGCAACACCCGTATATCGAATATTATTATCTCCATTAAAAACCGACGCGAAAAAGTCATTCAAAGCACTACACATGCATACATTGCTCTCTAACCTAGAGCCTCCTATCGAGAGGGGGCTAGCTGTCCCCTTACGTTTATTATTGACGTATCGAAAAAATTATTTTGGGTCAGACCCAATGTTATCTGCCAACCTAGATTCAACTTCCTTTTTTCTATCCCTTATCGCTTTCTTCAACAGTCTTCTTTTATCAGTAAACAATGATAGGTCACCTCATCCACTTTTATACACTCTGAATGCTCTTTTCGTTTCAAGATAAATGTTCCGCACGCTATCCGTGAACCATAGAGGGTGTGATGTACAAACACGCTGTTTTCGAACAAAGGGTATGACGTCGTGCACAACAGAGGACAACTTCGAACTAAATTCTTCCCATTGACTTATCACCCCTACTGATTCCAACCGGTCTTTGAAAACTTCCGCTAACCTTCCTCTCAAAATATCAAAGTTAGTTCTTCGAAAACAAGGAACCAGTCTTTTGTTATCAACCTTACCCGAGAAAAAGTTACAGTGAAATCTAACGATATGATGACCACTGGAAGAAAACTCTTCCCCCTCAGAAACATGTTCAACTAGATCCTCAGAACTAGTAAGAACTAAATCCAAAATAGCAGTACCCCTAGTGGCTTCTGATACATGCTGATACAAAAAAATTTCGGGCACCAACTTAAGAAAGTCTCTTTCATACCGATTTCCAGATGAAAGGTTCTCCCAATCAATACCCGGGTAATTGAAATCCCCTAGTATGAGAACCCTCTTTCGCTTACACATGTAGGAAATTTCATCATGCATTTTGGCGATATAGTTTTGATCCCTATTCGGTGGATTGTAACAAACCCCAACAATAAGCTTATGACGTCTTTTGTTCTCAAGTTCAACCCATATGGTTTCAATATCACTTCTCTGCACGTTACACTCTCTAGCCTTCAAACATGATTTCACGCATATCAACACTCCACCCCCTTTCCTATCAGATCTATTTCTCAAAAAAGTATCGTATCCGGAGATGTGTAAGAAAGATTCATCCCCATCGTTTGCCCAAGATTCTGTAATGGCTATAAGATCCAAGTCCTCCACAACTATCATAGTTTATAAAAAATCTTTCTTGTTACCCAAGCTCCTGGCATTTATTAACACACATTTTAATTTGCCCGGTGGTTTGTTGTCAATCGAGAAGCCATCCAAGTCAGAGGTGGGTAATTCCCCGTCAGTACTGTTGTGATTATCATTAACTAACCCGCATTCCCGACTACGTGGTCTGGGAGTAAAAAACCTGACCTAAGACTATCGTAAACCTCCCAGACCCCTCTCTTATTTAGATGGATCCCATCCGAACGAAGCCACCTATCGGTAAATGCGGGAAGCTCCAAGAATGTGACCCCAAGTGAGGAGCAAATGTCCTTCAGGCCTATATTGAATTGGTGGATCCTACTCCTATATCCCCTACTACCCCTTGGCAGCACTGGAATCACTGCCACATCTGAACCCCCCTCCCTAGCGGATAATAGTAAATCCCGGTATTCTGACAGAGACTCACTAATATTCGCTCCTACCTGATTTGTTCCCACCCACAGAATCACCCGCAAGGGCAACTTTCGGCGATGAAAAACGTCTCGAACGTTGCCAATCTTCCCCCCAGGAAGACAACAGCGCTCGAAACCCCGAAAATCCCTACACACTCGGTTCCCAAGTTCCCTAACCATAGAATCGCCGATGATTAAACCCCTATCACTATCCCCCTCTACCTCATCCACGACCACCCATTCGCCCTCTAAAATGTCGTTGTTCGTGGAGATTGCTTCTTCATCAACAGGTGGCTCGACGACCAGAGGCTCCGTTATAACCGGGCCCTCTAGCACCCTAACTTTTTCCCGTAAAGCTTCGACCTCGAGTTCCAGCCTTTTTCTATCCAAGCACCCTTTACAATTGAAACTATCAGCTACTATACCCCTAGACCAGGGAAACCTCCCGTCGCAAGCTCTACACAACACTAGTCGAGGTCGAGGCATACTAACACTATTGCTAAAGCTAGATAATAATAATAATACTTAACAATACGAAAATGAGAAACGTTAACTGGAAATTAAAATAATGTAAAATACATTACTATGCAAAATATACGTAAGAGACTATACGAAAAAATTACGTAAAGTAGAATGCTCAGCACTAAATCACGAAGAATAAAATAAATATGTATATAAAGAATACAACACCCTCTAAAAAAAGTATTAAGCTACGAAGTACAATTTATACTTATTAGAATTAGCTAACTATCTCAAAACACTAACACTACAACAATAGGCCCAAAAAAAAGGAAAACAAAGTTATTGAGAGTACCCGGGAAAAAGTATACACTGTTTGCTAACACTAACGTCCAAAAACCTACGAACTTATATCAAAGAAGCGAGCGAACCTGGCGAAAAAACAACGAAAATGAAATGCGAACGAGAAAAATAAATATAAGTCGATCGAAAATACACAACGAAAATTTAAAAAAAAAAATGAGAGCAATAAAAAAAAACAAAAAAAAAACCACTTATCTCACAATCCAACGTGCGCTAAAAAAAAAGAAAATCACCGCAGAACAACAATAAACAACACGCTAAGTAAAACTCACGAGAACGAAGAAAAACACAAAGAAAGACACAAAATGGCGCACTGGCGTGTCGGTGAGCGGAGCGCGATAATAGCACGTCCGTTCCCAACGACGGCGAAGACTTGAAGACCATAATTATTTGGAGGTGGGTGGGTTCGAGCCCATGTAACCTGAAGTCTTCCCATCTCTAACCCCGTATCTTACCAACCCACCACTACCATTTGTACATGGTAATATTTTGATTAAATAAAATTCAGACTTATAAGCATTACGGCAGGAAATCTCTGCTTTAGTGATGATGAGTCGAGGTTTGGTTCAGTTTTTGAAGTTGAAGTATACTAGGCCATCTACCGCCCTAGACCACTAGACTACAAAGTAACGAACATTGGAATCTTTCCTTAGAGCTTGTATGCGCTAAATGGGACCGTACACGAACGGTCGGACCTAACTCAGGCCAAAGCTCATAATTGCTGACACTGCCACGAGATAGCGACGTATACAAGGACTTTATTCATCTTCGCATCAGCTGTTGAAAACCTTCATATAGATAGTGGAAAGTGAACTGTTTCCGGTTTTTCAATTATAATTTATCAGCGAATATTGCACTTGGAAATATCAAACTATTTTTTGTTGGCCTCAGGAGAGACAGGTTTACAACTTTCTAATTGGGTTTTTTGAGGATAGGATGTCCACATAATTTTTTTTATTACTATATAACCCCTTGCAACATGAATAACGTATCTACGTTCTGTACGTCATTTGGACACTTTTTTTCTAGTTGGAAGTACGCCTCTAGGATCAACGGTTGTCCAGTAAAATGCGAAAGGGTAATTATGGAATCACTCTGTATATACGCCTAGAGGCATCAAGGTTATTATCGCTAATGGTGCTTGCTGCTGCTGTTCAGTGAATGTTTGTTCTCCGTAATAATATCGTTAAACTATGTGACGGGAGTTAAGTTGTTTCCCGGAAGCATTTCGAGCTTCAAAGACATCCGAATTCGCTGCATGTTTAAATGTTTCTCTGTGTGTGCTTGTGTGTCTTCTACTTGATGGTGTTAGCTGCAACTTGCCATCAGCTCACAAATACGCTCCATGCAAAGATCTTGCCTCGCTATTTATAGCATGTCAGAAGTTCGTCGTACCGAATGAATTGCAATGAATGCGTCCGCGAAGTTTAAAGCCGGATTCCAATTACTGCGAGGAGCAAATCTGAAGTCCGTCTCATTCAATCGAGCTGCCACTCGCGCTAGACTCATTCCTGGGCGAACAATTACACGTACATATAAACACTCGCCCACCTCCCAACGCTTACGGAAAGCTTGATTGACAAACGCATAGATCAAATTTTGAGATGAGGCGTGAGAACATACTTCATCGATCGAGAAGTTCACAAAAGTTACTTAAAGATCAGAATCGTATTCTTGGGGAGCTACTATCGATATCAATGAAAAAAGCCGATGCACGCAGCATTACATTCGAGTGTATTTTGCATACAATGAAATCGGTTTGGTTCTTCTTAGTTTCAAGAATCCGCTTTACCTCAATCGCATATCTTTCTTTTCTGTACATCAACTGTATTCAAATCGCCCTTAGAGTGATAACTCTATAGTTCGTTAAAAAAATTAAAAATCCCCAAGTTTTTGAGAGCCGTGGTTAATATAGCCTACAGTATTTTAAAATTATACGTTGCTTTCGTATTATTGTTCGGAATTTTTTTTATAAATAAATTTCAGCTAAGAAGGAAGGGAAATATTGCAGAAAAATATTAATATGTTTTTCGAAATTTTTAGTGTTACTTACGGCACATCAATATGAAGAGTAAGTGACACGCTGATGTAAGATAATTATTTTTCTACATTTGAAAACACTTTCTAATTTAAAAAAAACAAAACAAATTATTTCAAAAACCTCACTTTAATTTCTGAAAGTATCGGCGCTGGTTTCTTTTTTTAAATTCTATAATTATTACTAATTTACTGTGCAATTTTTTTACACTCATTACGTTACACGTAAAAAAAGATTTTTCTCAGTGAGATTGGCGAGAATCGGCCATACCTTACCAAGGCCGCGCATCAATACATTGGTAGAGAGGCTTTCGTTCCCGTAGCAACGAGTGATGCGGTTTCCTCGTAGCTTCCCCTTCACTGCAAAGTTAACCTGAAACGGACTATAGTGCTGTTTGCACACGTCATGGTGAGAATAAGATCTATTTTACAAGTGTTATTACGCATTTGAGGAGAGTTTCTTCTTCTTTCTTCTTTTACTTTCCAGAAACGAGCGAAAAGGACACAAAAATCACCTCAAAATTCAAAAACAAATGTCTTTCATTCAAAATGCACTTTTTTTTCGCTTATAGGCAATCTCTTCGCACCTGAGCCAAAACTGACTATTGAATTTTTTTTTATTGCGTGTGATCTGTGCTTATTGTATGTCCCTTTAAAAAGAAAAAGTAATTAATTTGGATCAATATCTTTAGTAAGACTATTTGAGTTTGTAGGTCTTAATTTGAAAAAAAGAATCATTATAAATAGAACCCGGATATGATTATAATTTCTCAAAAATAATCATACCAAAATATGAGTTTCTTTCATACCAAGCAACCCAGAGTAGAAAGAAATAATAGATACAACAGCTGGACGACAACAGACGACCATCCACATAAGATGAACTCTGCCTGCCTCCACCGATAGCTTTAACTTTAGTTTCTTTCCGCAAACTGGAACATACTCCCCTTCACTGTCGTTGACTCATCGCAGCGCCCTTTATATTTTCGGAAAATGTAAAACATTACTTCTGTCACCATAAATCACATTCTCATGCCAATATTACTGTATAAATAAATAGCAAAAAAAAGCTGAAAATAATTTGACAAAAAAAGAAAACGCCGCAGTAAACATGAGAAAAAATGTATAGCTTCTCTATTTTTCCCCCACGACGAATATCGTATTTCTCTGCGAATTCAATTTTCTTCAATAAAAACTATCTTAAATCTTTCTGAACACAGTTTTGGTTCATTTTGCGTATTACAGTAAAACTTGGTTGATTTGAACTTTTACAAACTCCCCCTGAGAGTTTTTTATGTGATTGAATGTTGAAATTCCATGTATAATTCAGACCCTTTCTGAAACTTTTCGATAATTCGAAGTTGGAGGGAAAAAATCGTGATTTTCGTACAAGCAAATTTAGTTTGGAAAATTTCTACATGAAGTTACATTTTGATTTTTCCCGATCAAATTGTTAAACCAATAGCCATTTTTTTAAAAAACTAATAAAGGTTTGAAAATGCTGTTTTTCTTGCCCCCCCCCCTTTTTTAATAATTTAATGGCATTTTATTATTGTTTAGCTGTAGTGCATTGAGTCTGTGCATCCCTTAATACCGATTATGCTTTTCAACCTATACCTTAAGGTGCAACATTGAAAATATACATCTTTTTGTCGTCATTAAGAGTATAGGAAGTATTGAACATTGAAGGACCGGACACACCCCGCTTCCCATCTCAAGGAGATATCAAAGCGTTCCCGAAAGATGGGTGCATCCGGAATTTTATTAAATATGTATATGTGTATATATATCTATATAAATCTGTATTACAGAATAACAAGTCCAATTACAGGAGTATAAATCAACGAAATAATTATGATAAATCATGATCTAAGAATCGAAATCTAAATTGATATTATAGCATCCTTGGGGCACGTCCGGACTCGATAATCAAATTCCGTTGGTGGCGGTCCGTCCGCGTTCGTTGGATGTCACTAGTCGTGTAGGCCGTACAACGACGAATCGATGTCATGTTTGCGTCACATGTCCTTGTCCAAGTGTCCAAGTCAGCCAATGTTCGGACACCCAGATGTTTTAGCTCATTCTAGGCACACATTCCTGTTCCATAAGCATCTTACGTCTTAATTCTCCCGGGCAATTAGGAGATTTTCATCATTCCCGCATGATTCACCACGTTAACATGTTAAGTGTTTATAGTTTCTCCAATAAAGTTCGCCGTTCAACGACGTATCAGTTTCGTGAATTTCCAGTACCCCTACGCGGCCGCAAGTTGTAGACTCTCCCTTGTATCAGCTTTACTTGTCTGGAAGGCTGAAATTCATCCTGCTTCTTCCGTAGTCCACCCTTCTTGTCATGCAGCAAATATAGGTTAGGGTCTAAAAATTGAATCAATATATATATATATGTTAAAAAAAAAAAAAAGGAAGTATTAGAAAATTCAGATTACATAATACATTAACCCCCTTAACTGCTACTAGCGTATATATATGCCCTAGGGAGTTTTCTTTTTATGCGTTAACTGCCACGGACGTATTTGTACGTCTTTACGCTTTGTGACTCATAAATAATTAATTATGATCAAGAAAGGATGGTACTGGAGAGCGGGTGGCGTAGGTTTCGTCGGCAGTTAAGGGGTTAATGAAAGTACATTTCCTTGATAGCATAAGAATGATAAGGAAAATTTGGGAAACAGTTTAATGACAGAAGATCACGAACTGTTTCCAATAATCAGGTTTTGAATATGGTCAAGAAATTCTGCAGTGATGCTGATTCCAGAACAGTGGAATAATGTATCAGCTAAGCTCAATTCATTATAGTTATATATTATAATTAAATTATAAATTATAATTAAGTTTGGAAACGGTTTCGTAATTCACGATAAAATTGTAATGATTGGTAATCATTACCCTATGTGAATATTGATGATTAAGTTGTGATTTGTAGTAATTTTACAGGTCCAGGATAGATTAATTGTATAATTCGAACTTTTTTCCAGTGACTTTGGACTTCGAATCAACTAAGTTCGACTGTATTCAATACAAACGTACTACTATTACTCATGTTGTTAAAGGCGCAGGATGAAGAATTGAAGTTTTCAAAGGATAAGGAGTGGTGAAAAAGAAGTACCTGAAGAGGGAGAGAAAACAAAACAATAAAAGAGACGAAAGCACAGAAGGAAAACGACAATTATTATTAAATAATTAATTATTCCGTTTCTTATACATTGCCCACAAACACACAACATTCAAGGACAAAATTCACAGAATTCGTTTTTTGAGCCATAATTATTATATATTTGACGTTATTAACGATAAACAAATACGTACATCGTGTACACACAACACAAATATTTTCTTTCATTGTTGTTTTTTGGGAGCACAGTTTTTTTCTTTCTTTTCGGTGCATATTTAAGGTCATTACATTATACACGAGGCAATGAGCTACAGTTAGTCGAGGGTACAGCAGTTCCGTATCCTATGCAGACATGCAAATGCAGGCTCTCTTCTATCTTTTGGGTTCGAATATTTTCGACCTGTCGTTGAGAGCCGGAAAAATACGAAATACATTTATACCGTTTTTTATAAAATGCACGAAATTGAACATCATAATCCGACGTCGATTAATTTCGATAATTAAAATGCAGAACTAATATACAGGGTAGATACTATTCGAACGCCCAATAATTACACACGTGATTACTTATGAAAAACTAATATAGAAAATGGTTTTCGGTTTGACCAATAACGCATTAAAATTTGGTGACGTCACTTTCTCTCTCTCTCTCGAATCCTGTCCAATTCACCGAACGTGCACTGAACGTGTAACTTGGCGTTTTTAAGCTGATAGCAATACTATAACCCTGAAAGTAATCAAGTGACTAAAGCTGTGCCAACCTGTTTTTTTTCCTTGCCCTTACCCTCAAAAAATTTGACTTAACAGTGAAGGAAAGAAAATTATCATATTTTGGCGAAAAAATTCTGATTTTGGGAGAACAATTTTTCAAATACAACTCGTTTGGCTAACATTTTACAAATCTGGTGATAAATTTGCTAATGTAGTGATTCGAAGGTAACACGCAATAACAAGGTTAACATCACTCTACTTGAAGAGGAAAAAGCGCCAATCGTGAAAGAAAATAACTAAACTTGGCTTCTAACGGAATTAAATTTATCAGCTCATTTCCAATTAACTGCAACCCACCATGGAGAAAACATTTTTTTTCTTTGTTTGGCATGTTACTGATCGTTATGTTAGAAAACTGACACGTCACAAAAATTCAAAACGTTAAAACTACCTCCATGTTCGTGTGATCCTAAAAAGAAAAAAAAAATCCTTTTCCATATTAGTTTTTTTACAAGAAATCCTAATTGTTAGGTGGCTGATAGTATCCACCCCGTATGTACAGTCGTAATTCTTTGAGTTCTGGTGTCGATGTTTGAATCTAAATTTTCTACAAGTTTTTAGATGAAAAAATATACGATTTTTGCCTTGGATGAGCACAATTCACCTTTTGTCGCCTCGAACAAACGCAATGCCTATTATAGGCCGATTTTAATTTCGTATCAAATGCCTTCACTATATACACGATTCATATTCTTTTATCGAGTGATACTAACGTTCCGTGCGATGTCCACAAAATATATGTCATTCCGTGCGTTAAATGTTAGTCGATGAAATCTTTTCATTCGCGGAGCTCTTTTTACCTCGAGCACCACATGTCGAATGTCTACCTCATAATTATCAAACACCAGTGTCTATTCAAACAGAAATTAAACTTGTTTTAGGACGATAGTTATATCCTTACTACCTTATAGTTGCTTCTTTCTCATCAGATGTCGCTCTGACACTGATGCGAATAAACATCAGGTTACGTAAAAATTCGAGTGGGATATTTTCGAATGTTCTTTGAAATTCTAATTGAGAGAGAAGCAAATGTATATTTCTCGTGTCGTTGTATGCTGTCACAGACTAACAGACTATTTATTTGTAATTCTAGGATTGGTCCGATCCATGGTCGTGATGGAGGAGGGAGAAAATTTCGTTCGTTAGATCGCTATATTTATAGAACAAGAATAATCCCTAGGCTCGTTGATGTGCGTGCAGTATGAAGAAGCCTATCTTCTCACATTTGATGTATACAGGGTGAACGTGACCTGTTCTGCCTAATGGAATGGGGTAATGCGGGTGATAGACGAACCCAAGTGAAACATAAAATACCTTGTCAACCCTGTCCTATTTCGAACCGTTTTCGAGTTATAGGGGATATTCGGAGAAATTTTGGCGATTATTCGTTTTTTAATTTTATCAATCTTTCACACTTGTATCTCATCAATAAATCCCAGATTCTTCAATGAAACTAGTGTCGCCTTATATGATTGTTTCTGGTTTTTTTTCAAATACGTGCTTTATGTGTTGGTCTTTCATGTACTACACAAATATGTGTTTTTTAAGACGGCGCATTTTTTCCCCATAATCGATTATCCACCGTAACTTTCGTTCGGCAGAACAGGTCACGTTCACCCTGTATATACGTTTATAAATTTGGAAGGCTTGAATTCAGAATATCAGGAACAAGTAGCACCGCCCTCCAGCCTGTCAGGGTGCATCGACGCAATGGGAGGAACATAATCAGACACGAGCACCGTCCAAACTTAAGCATGAGGTCTGGAAGTGACAAGAGCGGAGTTGCCACAGAGGATTTTGCGGAAAGCGCTGCGGAAGTCAGGACTGAAGATGGTGTAGATGATGGGATTCAGCATGGAATTGACGTACCCTAGCCACAGGAAGAAGCTGAGTATGATCGCGTTCGGCTCGCAGCTGTCACAGAGGGGCAGAAGGAGCGCCATCACGAAGAACGGGAGCCAGCAGATCACGAAGACGCCGGTGATGATGGCGAGCGTCTTGGCCGCTTTCTTTTCCCGCTTCGTTGAATTGTCAGCTGGCTTCTTGGCTCCGTCTCTCTTACCGAAGTGTAAGAGGCGGACGACCGCAGTGCCCGTCGACGACAGGGTGGGCCTACTGCCAAAGGTGCTGCCATTCGAGGCCTTTCCCGGAGAGGTTTCCGGCACTTGCGATACTTCTGTCTCGCACGAAACATTCGTTTCCGCCATCGTTGACGAAGGGTCGCTTCCAGGCGGGGTGCTGTTTTTTGTTTCCATCAGAGATGGTGGTTTCTGGATCAGAACCATCGCTTTGCTTGCGGCTCCGGGTCGACGTCTGATCCTCTTCCTCGCTTCTTGGAATATTCGGGAGTAGAGCAGGAGAATCAGGATCAATGGCACGTAGAAACTGGAGAAGGTCGCGAACACCTGGTATCCGAGGTCTTGGCTCACGAGACACTGTTTTTTCACCTCAATCCTGGAGTTGAACTCCGGATCCTTCCATCCAAATATCGGGGCTATCGATACGGTGAAAGAGATGACCCAGACGAAAAATATCGCCAGATATATCCTAGTCTTGCTGCGATTCCTGGCATAATCTACGTTGGTGACGGCCCAGTATCTGTCCAGGGCGATGGCCAACAAATGCAGTATCGATGCCGTGCAGCACAATACGTCACATGAAATCCACAAGTCGCACAGCACAGGTCCCATGGACCACTCCCTGCTCACTTCGTAGACTGCTCCAAGAGGCATGACCAGCAGCGCCACTAGCAGATCGGCCAGGGCCAGAGAAAAAACGAGATAGTTACTAATGTTGTTCAAGTTTTTGTCCCTGACGATCGCGGCCATGACAAACACGTTACCAACGATCGTCAGGAAGATAATGACGACCAACACAGCGCATATGGAAACGAATCCGATGAGTTCGGTGATAGACGTCTTTTCAGCCTCCTCGACACTAAAGTTCGATGGAATCTTTTCGGCGCCGATTCCCAGCGTTAAATTCATGGAAGAATTTCGAGCCGTCATCATTTCTAGTTTCAATGAATCACGATAGTCATCGTAACTTTAAAACTACAACTTCACATATGACTCAAGTATTTGAAGACTATCCGGACAAACGGTGGTGTATCGATATAGTTGAGACTCTGGATTCTCAAACGGAGGAATTAATTATTTTCGCAGTCGTAAAAGATTATTTATGAGACAAAGTTTATCAAAGCGCATTGCAAGTGGAGCCGAATTATCCCTGGTTTTGTGAAAAGTTTTAAAAATCTCCGGAAGAGGGATAAACGCCTCCTCTAGTTCTCGAGAGCGTTTCACATATTACTCCACGTTTTTATCTCTTCTTGGACTCTCTGTTGGGATTATCTTCTCATGGAGGAAGCCAAGAAGATTTCTCTTTCCGCTTAGGAACCGAAAGAATCCGCTCATCCGAGTGACGGTAATCTCCGCGTTTCCGGATCTTTTGATGTGTTCCAAGCCAAGAGTTCCTTATTAAATGGAACTAGCTGATAGTCGTCGTATAAACAAACGTATGTACATATTAGAGAGCGGAACACATTTTTCCTTTCTGTCATCTCCTCGGCGGAGCGTCTTGTCGCAACTCGTGTCTCGGATAATCGGAGAGTGTCCGGATGATCCTCACATCGATTTATTCGTCATTTTCGTAACTGCCTGAAAAAAAGAAAAAAATTTGAAAGAGATGAGATTAGATGAGAACGAAATGAAGATACGTAATTAATGTCTTGTTAGATATCAAAATTTTAAATCAAACTATGTACAGCAAACTCCTTCCAGCTGATCACCATGAAACATGTACGTAAATTTTGATTTGCATATGTTACGTTAAATGTGATAAATGCGGTTAGTATACATTGTAACCGGTTATTAAACGCATTTTGATAAGTTTGATAAATTTCCATAAATTAATCACTTTTACCAGTGATTACGCATAGTACCCAAGTGTCGCGTCGGTGGCAAACATAATAAATTGTACTATATGATATACAGTAGTATACATGATAATTCATACATGTATTGTATCATTGTATCAGGGTACGATCGTAAAATTTGTTGTCATTATATCGGTTGCCCGACTATATTCATCACACATACGATACTCATTTTGACTTTTTTTTATGTTTATTAAATTGACCAATTAGATTAGGATATTATGCATAGTCACAGATAAAGGCGATAAATTTCAAGTATTTATCATATTTACCAACGACTTTTGATTATAATATATAATCTCCGGTATAAATGCGATAATGTTTTCACATTTTGTCAAATTTACCAACAATTTTTGGGTATTATGCATATTCACCGGTAAAGTGATAAATTTATCAATCTTACCAAGATGATTGCTGAGCATGCATAATAATCGATTATTATATATAATAACTGATTTACCACAATTACTGTAACTTCATAAGCAGAGAAAGTTTTAGAAATTTTTACATTAAGGAAGGAAGTTAAAAATTGTCTCTGTGGGCGCAATTTTGATTCCAGAGGATTTCATCCGAATAAGCGGAGTATCAGTTTATTCGTTACCCGATTAAGAGGGGCCTACTATATGCACTTCTGAGAAAATTTCCCGAGGACAAAAAGCTTGAAACATCCTGTACATAATTCGTACAACATGAAGTTTCACGTTTCAGAAGTCTAATTTTATAAATTTTTACCTTGTGTAATATTTTATCTGTTTTTACTTTTGGTGCGATTGAAATTCCATGAATATCCATCAGGAAAATGTTCAATGTTCAGAAAATAAACTCTTTTTTCTCCACAGTAGATATATTTCTCTACCTCTGTTCTGAATCGGGTGTAGGATAAACAAAATCTAATACATATTTATGCAAAAGTCGTAGAAAATTGGTTGTTATTTCAGCAATATTAATAACAATAACAACTCGGGAATTTTTCAATACCCAAATTCAGTTATACGAAGTCGCTTCAATATTATTCTATGATATTTTTTTTTCTTCGTATGAGTGATGAAAGTGAATTCTCGAATATATAGTGTGTAATTTCTATGCAGAGGAAAGAGGAAAAAAAATAGTATAAACGTAGAAGGTGCTCCAAAAACATTTGAAGCATTCCTTATACTATGCACGTATACTTCTCACAACATGATGATAGAAAAAAAAAATAACTCTCGTAAATTGAGTTTATGAGCTAATCCAATGTTTGTTATGTTCGAGAGTTTGTTGTTATTTGAGGGAAATATTTTTTTTTTTTATAGTTATTTATAGAAATCATTTGCTCCCAAACTGTCTCGATGCCTATCAGTATCTTAGTGAAGGGATAAATTCACAACTCCCAAATCCAAAAATATCCATAATACGTGTGGATATATCACGTTATTAAACATAAAATATGTATGCATGGAATATGAAATACCGTAAGGTTTTCGGACACTTTAACATTAGAAAGACATTAGAGCGGGGGAGAGGGATATGTTGTTTTTCCTTTCACTCCCAGAGTTACTTTAAGACATTATTTTTTCCTCTTTTTTGTCACTAGTGGTTTGAATTAAACATCAACACGATATTAAAAAAATGTTATGGAAAATTATTGTCTTTTTTCGTACATGCTCGAGGTAGATAATTTTATTTATTTAATCAAAATACAGGCACGAAATATTTTGGGGTTAAACTGGCTTGTGAACCCCGAAAAAAGAGTAAATAACCCTTTTATATATATATATATATATATATATATATATATATATGGTTGGATCATTGAAATAGAAGAAGTTAATGATCGTTTCTCACGATGATTGATTGATGCTCCAGAAGCTCGTCGTGGAAAGAATGCGCTCATCAATAATTCCTTGGCGTCGAGAACTTCACCGACGAACACACTCACACGAATATCTAGCATACCAAACATTATTTCTCGCTTTCATTCGACTCCAAGTAATGCGGTAACGAGTTTTTGTTTTTATTGTTTTCTCGAGTTGAATTATTATTTGAATTAATTAAAACGATCTTTTAATTTTTGTGCGTTAAGGCGTCATTGCATATGGATGGAAACGCAAACGTTGAAGATTTCGGTGAAAAAAAGTTGCGCACTAAAATCAGAATAGACAATGAAATTTATTCGATGATAAATTACGTAGAAGCAAGTTTTGAACGAAATTCAACGATATTTTCCTTTCCTTAAGAAATAAAGTAACCTTTCAAGAAACTGGAAATATTGTCGTGAAGAAAATTTTTATTTTTCTAATCTGCCTTGGTGAGCACGAAGTCCATTCTTCTAATAAAAATGTTAAATGATATTTGTGGAATTTATCTTCTGTTAAATTTACGGCTCATTTTGGACCGTTTATTTACGGGCGGTGAAAATATGGCGCTGCGTAGAAATTTTAACGACTAAAACTCTTTTTTTCTTTCCTATTCTTAATAGAAAAATAAAACAAAATATGACGGTCAGTTATAAAATTTTATAGCTTTTATGTACTAACAAGGGAGCGTACGGACATAAATTTTGGTGCATGAGAAGTCCGTAATGAGCCACGATCCGATTCGGTTTTGCTGATGGATTCGGGCGCTTGACGTAAATTTGAAGCTTTCGCGGGTCCGCAGCACAGTTAATAGTATCTGATCTGTGTGAGAGCATCACCCATAAAATGAGGCAAAAAGAATATAAATTCAATGCACATTATCCAGTCGATATCATTATTTTCGATCCTCTGTCTTAATCATCGCACAAAGCACGTGGAGCATTAAAAAAAAATTCGCTGCATTTTGTCATACAGAGGATTCCATAAAGTAGGGTTACTTGAAGCCCTGGGACGGGGGGGGGGGTTACTTGAACCCAAAACAAAATAAATGTTTTAAATCACTCTTGGGTCTGCTGTTATTCAGATATAGACATGATTCCATATCTCTCTTCTACAGGTAGCATAACTAGCTAGAGTGCATGAGGCACTAAACTACGTCCCCGGTCTTTCCGCCTTTTCTTAGTTCAGGTTGTGTTACTGGGAGATGAAAATACAAATTATTGTGAGCTGATATCTTTCACCTTCACTTTTTTGCACACTGTAGTCACAAGCAAGGGATAGAGAAATTTACATTTCATATATAATCCTTAAGAAAATAGTTTTAGCTATTTTTTTTATAGATAAAGAAACACAGCCACTGAAAACATTAACATTTATATGTGATGAACAGTGTGCTGATAAACCAATAATGACGGTTACTTAGACCCAACCAGGAAATGGTTCCAAGTAACCCCTGGATAAATATTTAACTATGTTTTTTGTTTTTGTTTTATAATTTCACCGCAAAAATTATTTATATCGTCACTTTTTGTCTATTTTCTTTAATTAACTGGTTTAGCCTCGTTTCATCTACTTTTATTTGCAGATCTGAAATCAAAAATGCCTCTTAATTACAAGAGGTCTCCTAGTAGAAGAAATTATGCGGATTTTACAGCTGAAATGTTAGAAATGTTTAAATGCTGTAAAATTAGGTCTTAGAGACACGCAACAACTCACTTTAAAATAAGTAGGTCTACTATAAGAATGAAAATGAAGAATGATTTATCAAACAGATCTGAATATACAATCGTTTTCACTAGTGAAGAAGTGCTACATAAAAAATAAAATTAATCCACCAAAACTGATGAAAAGGGGTTGTTAGTTACAAACAAGTTTCTGGCTTTTCATACATTATTATCTTTATTATAAGGCTAGTTAGAAATATACAGGGTGCATAAGTAACAGGGCGTATGACATTTTAATGGCCAATCGTTGATCGTAGATCCAGGCATACTTCAATTAGGAAGAAGTACCCAAATAACTGAACCCAAGACTGTAAGACTCAGTTATGTCATTCATGTTACTAAAGGTTGTAAACTCATTAAAATAAAAATGTTAACTTTCTTCACGGACACACTGTGAGCAAAAAGCCCAATTACAAAAGTTGTTGCCCTGTTCTCCCTAATGCGAAACAAAAATATCCACGTTTCTATGTGCAATATTCACTGAGATATTCGAATTAGAAGAAAATTGGGGAAACACAGCATTAAATGCGGGTAAAACGGTTTTCCGTACTTAATGCTGTTTAATGACGTCGCTAATAAAATGCCATAAGTCCCGTTTCCTATGCACGGCACAGAATTCATTATGTATTCCAACTCATCAGCATGACTAACATTTTTAACACTAGAACGATGGAAACGATCATTTTGACCGCAAACCCACTTTGACATGCGATCACACTCGAATGGTTTATCTCAGGTAATTGAAGTCACGTGACTTTTCTCGTCTTGTTATTAAAATAAGCTCTTAATTCCTGAAGTATGAATATTATAGGTTTTTCGGTTTAGTGGTAAAATGAAGTTCTATCTAGATCGCCCCCCAATACAATCTAATCCATAGGATCCCATGTTACACCCGTAGTTTCCACTCCCCCCCCCGGAACATTCCATCGCCCCCCAGGGGGCGTTAACGCTCATGCTGGAAATCACTGATCCAGATGCTTCACAAGATGCCTTAGAGGTAACTCATTAAAGTGAAAAAGTCAAATAAGCCATTGCAAGGGATGCCCTATTTCTTTCCCTATTAATCTGATAACACCATTTTTATAACCAGTATTGGTAACAGTCCCATCGCATCCGATCGCCATCAATTCGTTCGTATCAAAATCTTGCTTGAAAAAGTCTAGGATTGATGACTTTATATCCCTTGCTCTACTGCTTCTTGGAGTTGTGTGACCGAGATAAATTGACTTGGGTTCCTGCAATATGGTTATGTGTTCTTCAGATATGGTTCTTCTAGGAAAAGAATCACCATCTTTGACATTAGCTAAGGTTTTGTCTTTTCGACCATCAAAATATATTCCTCGCACCTTTTTTTCTAGGAATTTTATCTTGCAAAAGAACTCTCTGTGATGCTCTTTCACGCTTTATTTTCATCCTGTCTATTGTCATATTTGGCTTCTCTTTCGTCAGTAACCCAACATCTTCCAGCACAGCATTCGCAATAATTGCAGAGCAATATCATAAGCAAGAGGAACATTTCTTAATTCAGTTCTCATCTGAGAGGATGATGGCATGACTTCAAAAGCAAATGAAGTACTTGCTTCGGCACCGATTGATGGACCAGCTTCAGTACTGGTAGATGGAAATGCTAACTTCAACGGCAAACTGTGTTATGGCTCATGTAGATCACTTTCCTCAGAATCGTTGGATATGGGTGAGTTTTCAGTGGTTGATCAACTAGTTTCCGCCGTTTCTTCTTGAGATGACTCCGAACGGGATACCATTTTCATTTTCCTTGTTCATTGTTTTTCAATTTCTTCGTTGTTAGGACATCTACTCGACCAATGGCCATCTTGCGTGTACTTCTTTGATCTTGCAAGAAATCTCGCTCTAAATTTGGGACCTTTCTCAACTTGTCATACTTACAGTCTTCAAAATCACATTTGCATGCTACAATGTCGAACAATTTCCGTGCTTTGCACTGAAAAGATTTTTTTAAAAAAGTACAACTTGAAAGTTTGAGAATTTTTGCTTAGTTTCATATTTTTCTGAAGATTTTTGTATTTATAGTGAAAGTCTTTGAAAATTTTGCATATCCGTTGGTGAGAAACCGTAGGAATTGAAGCAGTTTTCCAAATATTTTCTATTTTTGGCACGATAATTTCAAGAATGTCTGCAATAGCTGGATATTTTCTTGATTGCTCTGCCTTCATATTGCGTTGAGTCAGCAAATAACAGAGCTTAACATCGCCATAGGTGGGTGAGACCAGAGAATCCCACTCTTTTAGGGGATTTCCTAAAATGTCACAACAATAAAAGTTTCTGGCCATCATTTTGACTGCTAAACACCCTTTCAGTTAAGGGGTAAGATTGCAAATGAATACTGAAAACAAGGGAAAAACATCGAGGTCACTGAATGAATCACGTGTTCAGGGGAATAGGAAAGCCTCCTCCGTGGTGTCATGTCACAGAATTCCACACGTGCATAAAAACTTCAGGGGCGATGAGGAACCTCAAGCAGTTAGAATTTTGGGGAAAAAAATTAGGAATGGCATTTCTTCACGTAAAGGCATATTTTAAATTCTATTACGATGGCAATTTCGAATTTTTTTTTTCGTTCCACCCTAATGGACAGAGTCTTCTTATACGAACATTAATATTAGAACAACAGATGTTCTATGGCGGTGTTTTCTTTTCTCCAGTACCCATTTAGTACCATTCAAAAGTATACTTTTCAAAAAGATCTTCGTTGCTCTTTATTCCAATTCATTTAGCGTTTATATGGACCTCTGCGCTTCTACTGCATTGCATGTACTGGTACAATGTCGCACGAGGAAAATAATTTTTATTTTTCTCTATTTCACCCATGGGCCTCCAGCCCGGAGGTTTTGCTACGATTTCTATCATTTTATTTTTGTTTTATCGCGCTATAAATTCAATGCAGAGGGGCCCCGCGGTGACTCACCAAAGATCCTAGCCTAAGCGCTCTGCTGGATGATGTGGGGAGAGTCGTTAGTTTACAACATATCATTCTTTGGACTGAGCAAAAAAAGTATTTCTGCAGTTGGCAGAGAAAATAAAATCTAGGTTTTGAGTACCATGTGCATACAAAGTTAAAATCGGAACAAACGAAATTTCTGCCAGAAATTATGAAATTTTATCGCTCTTCTGAAGAGTCTCGTTGATTTTTTCGAAAATATCAACTCACTGAGTTGATCAGCATCAAAAGCTGAAACAATGAATGCGATCAGCATCGAAAAGTTGTCTTAAGTATGTATTCTACATTGCTGGGGGTTTGCCGCTTATTGACAATTTTTCATTACACACGTCAATCTCTTTTTGCAAATTCCTCAAGCGTGTTATACTTCAAACCTTGCGAAAATGAAGCCACGAATTATGAGTTCAAAAAATCATAGTCAAACCTCTTTTTAAAGTAGCAAAATACTGTCATAACAAAGTATTTTGTCCAAATTCCAAGAAATTGGTACGTGAACAAAGGTTTATTGAAATAAAGTCAAAGAAAGACTGAATAGATACTGTTTTAAGAAGTTTCAATACAGAAAAATAATTTTTGTAGATTTCTTTCCTATAGCGGTAAAAAATTACCGCTACCGTAGGTCTAGGGTTAAGGGAATAAATGTATAAAAATGTTCACTTTTTTGGGTCCAAGTAACCCCAACTTACGGTTATATTCATAACGAGGGAACATCCTTTTCTTTGATTAGGAGTGACATCTATTTCCATCTTGCAGGAATTTCCAGAGATTGCAGCGATTAAATGAGCGGACTTGGTGTTGGATAACTTGTCCATTGCACCTGCGAATTTCATTTTCTGTTTTGCTGATTGAACAAAGATGGATTCCTTTCTCTTCTTCTTTTTTCGTTTTCCACTGAAGAACATCATTTTCAAGAAGAAGAAAAATAAAAAAGAAAAGGCCATGGAAACAGCATTTAAGGTGGAGAGGGGAAAAAATTGTTTTTAAGGTGAAAAAACTGTTTTTTTTTTCTCCTGCCGTCGAGCATTTTGTCATCATCTTGAAATGCAGTGAAATAAAAAAGTCTTGAGCTCGATTGATTGATTTTTTTTCTTTATTATTCTTTTTGTGTGTGCCTGAGACGTGTCTCTTCTTATTTTTCCTCCTGAAGTCGTAAAAATCCATTTTGAAGAAGCGTCAACGTTTCACCAGATTAAAACGGGAAGCAACTTCTCGCCGAGAATAAGCTTTTGAGATTCCCTCGTGGTGATTCCCCTTCTTATTTTATTTTAAAAAAAAATCCACTTTTTTCATTCTCTGTGAGATGTCTTCATTTATATATATATTCGATAACCGTGAATATAACTTTCATCTTTTATAGCATTTCCAGGAAATAAATCGAATGCCGATCGCTTCCGATGGCTTCTTTACTTTACTTTATGGACGGAATGAATCGAAGTCGATTGATTTCGGCGGCACCAAAACTCGCAATTTACTTTTTCTTCGTTTTGTCTATTGAATCACGTGCTCATAGAAAAAGATTTTTATTCATTATGATGTGCGGAATTCTCCAATTTCAACTAAGCTGGGTTTTGCGTTGACCGTTTTGAGGAACCAACACGAAATTTCAGGTGATTTTGATGCATATTTTGTGTTGAAAGTCTTCCTTAATCTTCGCCGTGTGAAATTTATCAAAATATGTTGATGAATTGAGAGACAGGATTTTTCGAAAATAACTACATAACTTTTAAGATGACAGCGTGGAAACTGTTTGCGTTAGAAATTCAATGTAGTCAAACTCTGTTATAACGACCAATAGAGCTTGAACGACACTTCGGCTATATCGTCAATAATCGGCAGCCCGGATGATTCTCATAAAAAGTAAGAAAATTATGTCAAAGAGGCTTGCTTATTACGTCTATGATAAGTTATGACCTCGGATAGAACAACACATTTTTCACGATTGATATGCTCCATATTTTCCTATTTTATATGCATAAATATATGCATTTTACTATATTTTTATCCTGACCGACTTTTTTTTTCAGAATAAGATTCCCGTTTTTTGAACGAAGTGTGACTATAACCTTTACTAGAATCGGAATAAAAGTAATTTGCATAATAGTTATTCAAATTGCCTTTGTGAACCCGCACCGTCAATTTTAGCTCATTCTCAAAGTCAAGTCGTCACAAAAAAAATTTGAGTAATTAAGTTGAGTAACTTTTTTCCACACAAAGTATTTTGTCCCCTCAAGAGTCCCAAATCTAAGTGAAAAAATATATACGCGGCTGTTACACACTGAAATTCATTTGAATTAATCTTGAACGAGATATGCGGTCAAAATGTTATTTGAATGGATCAAGAAAGTTTACTAAAAGTTGTGAGTAAATTTTTACAGTAACTTTACACATTAAACAAGGGAAAAAAAATCCCATAAAAAAAAAGAATAAAGAAAGAAGCAATGGAAGGCTACAAAAGGGTTTGTAACTTTCCAATAAATGTTTTAGTTATTTAATATCCTTCAATTCAATCACAAACATGTGAAAGGAAAGTAATGTTTGGGGAAGCGAAAGGGGAAAAGAACGAAACTCATATAAATAAAGTTTATTCAAAGAATCGAACCTCACAAAGCAACCAATGGTTGTCGTTGCCGAATCATCCTCTTTATTTTGCGCAGGAACAAGCATTTTATTTATTTTTTTAATTTTACTATTCCTTTATTTTACTTTTCTTTTGTTGCCTCGAGTCGAGCTGGATTCGAGCCAGGAGGAAAAAATGACTTTGTTTTGTAGTTAAACTTTTTTTTTTGCGTTCGTTGATTTCTTCATTTCTTAAAAATATCTGAAATTCAGTCCCATCGAGCCATATTCAGCATCGAATCCGTGTATCAGAAATTACCCAAACAATCAGTATTATTATAAAACGTATATGACACGTGTAAGATGGCATGGGGCCCTCTTGAAGTACTTCTAATAAAATAGTATATTTATTATTTTAACGAAACAATGGGTTCCATTCTCCAACAACTCCCAGCTCCATCTCATCTGTTACCACAACAAAAATCTGTTAATCGATACAGTACCCAATGTTCAGGGTAAATGTGATAAATCGGTTATTATGCATACAATCGTCTTGTAAATTTGATAAATTTATTACTTTTACCGTGAACATGCATAATACCCCCAACAACACACACACACACAACCGGCTAAATTTGATAAATACTAAACATATTATCACTTTTCCCGGAGATTATGTATAATACTCACACAAACAAGCGTCTGGTTGGTAAATTTAATAAATACTGAAAACCTTATCACTTTTATTGACGATTACGCATACCCAAGTGTCGTTAGTAAATTTTATAAATATTAAAAAATGTCAATTTTACCGCTAATTATGCATAATAACAGAGTATCGCAGGTGAGTTTGTTAAATACTTAAAATTTGTCATCTTTATCTGCGATTATGTATAAATACCCTTGTATAATTGATGAATTTGATAAATATGAAAAAAAAATTCAAAATGAGTATCGTATGTGTGATGAATATAGTCGGGCAACCGATATAATAATAACAAATTTTACGGTCGTACCCCGATATAATGACACAATCATAATACATGTATGAATTATCGTGTATAGTGTATCATATATTACTATTTACCAAGTTTGATCAACGACGCGACGCTTGAGTGTTATGTCTAATCACAGGTAAAAAGTGATTAATTTAAGGAAATTTATAAATCTTACGTAAATATGCATAATGACCAGATTTATCACATATACCGTAACATGTATATGTATTTTACTTTTTTTTCGCTTAATAATAAAGTGTTCTGGATTCTGCCACGAAGCTGGGCAACGGGATAAATCCGATGGCATAGTTCATTCGTTCATTCATTCATTCATTCAGCATTACTATCATTAATGTATCTGTTCGTATCCGAATACGAATTTATTTTCTCTCTTTTTATCTCGAAATAAGCATTTCTTAAATTCTCAAAAGAAAAGCCATGCAAAGTAGTAGGGAATGAAATGAAATTTCGAATTCGCAATGAAATTTACTTCCCTTGACTATTTTATTAGAAAATTTCCTTCTTAATCCCCATTAACATTTTCGTTGGAACACATTTGTTGATTCTTGAGTGTTGTACGGTGGGAAATTGGACGTTGGGAAATCAAAAAGTATTGATGTTTGTTGGCTTCCAAATGAAAAAGAAAAAATGGTAGAAAAATGCACGAAACGAGCGGTATTAATGAAAAAAATGCATTTTTTTGTATATAAATTTCACATGTGTGAAACAATCACTGATTCCCTATGTGGAGCATTATCTTCCTTCGGAAAAAAAAAATCTCAATTTTCACATCGTATTATAAGGTATCTTTGTGCGAATGCTTTTATTTTTTTGAATTTCGCGTAACGATGCCGATCGGTTGATAGATCGACCTTTATACGATCGGTAATAATTTTTTTACGCAATAAAAGAGAATTCTTTCAGGTTTATAGGTAAAGAGAAAATGAAAGAAAATAAATAAGGAAAATATTCTTCCCGGATTATGTCTCTCGCAAGCACTCGAGATGACAAAGTAGGAAGCAATTTCCCGGACAACACAAATTTATTTTACATAACGGCTATGCACACGTGTTCTCAAGCAGCGATTTGAAACACGACCTACAAATAGAGCGCGACGCACAGATAAGATTCGGTCTTCCGACCAAAATTCAATAAAATTGCTCATAGTTCCGTGGAAAAGCGGCACCACTATCTAGGAAAACGAACTTTCTAGAATTATCTCGATGGTTTTCGCGTAATCTTTACACTTCTCTTGGCACTGTGACTTCACCACTAATCGTTGTCACCAGACTCGCCAAGTCTGTTGTCAATTTGGTGAGATTTACAGAGAAATGGATTAATGATTATTTACGGGCGAAAAATGGCATAATATGTGATAAAAAAATGAATCAAGGAAACAGTTATTTTCCGGATATTATGCTGAGGTGAGCTCGGAAAGAAAAGTCATCACGTCTCCGCCGGGACTCGAACCCAGGCCCTCTTGCATGCCGGGCAAGCATGCTACCAACTACACCACTGGAGACACATGACTCTGCCTTCCTAATTTCACGCACTGTGTCGTGAGGCGCTGTATGTAAAAATGAATTTTATGTAATGTATTTTATGTAAAAATGAATATTTACATAATTTTCTTAAGAATACGCTGCCACATTCAAAGATGAATCATGTTTCATTTCAAGGAGAAATACAAAGAGGAGTTTTATTTAACCTGCCCGAAACAAATAATTCACATTTTTTTTCTTAAGTGGTGTCACGAACCTTGAAGTCAAATTTTCAAAAATTACTTCAAAAGATATAAAAATTTCGTGTCAATCGTTTCAAAATAAAAGAAAGAAGTAATGAATTATAGTGTGAACTTATACAAGGTGGGCAAAAAGTTAGAAACTTTGAAAATTTATAAAAACCGGAAAAATAACTCAAGTAAAAAACGGTTTGCAGGGTTAGCATCGCTTGGTCACGGGAATTTTTTGAGACAGGAAAAACTCTAAAAAACAGCCGATAGCTGGCACTGGTACGAACGACTTCGGTGGAAATATGTAAATGAGACAATGAACTTGCGCTCCTAATCCACAATCAGTTCACCATTGTAAACCGTGCATGTGTACCTGCTGCACTCAGCCGTTGCTGGATTTGTGACTCGCCTGCAATGTGTCATCCCCTGTGGTGGTGATCATGTGAAATACATACCGCTTAAATAAACGATTTGGAGGCTTTCTGTTCCTTATTTATGTATATTTTCTTTGACTTTAGTACATCAGCGCCACCTATCGGCTGTTTTTTTAATTATTTTTTTCCGGCCTTAAAAGATCCTCGTGACCTAGCGATGCTAACCCTGCAAACCATTTTTTATTTCGGTTATTTTTCCGGTTTTTATGAATTTTCAAAGTTTCTACGGACTTTTTGCCCACCCTGTACAAGAAAAACCACTTTGAGCGCGATTTCTGAGATTCCAGTTTTTGAGCTCATCCGTAAGATTACAAAAAAACCACTGCCCCAAAAATTCTGAAAATTTTGGGTAAATGTTTGTTTGACATGTATTCATGAAGATTGACATGTATTCATTCAGTATAATGGACCTCGGATTCAGCAATTGACTAATGTTAAATATTTTTTTAAAAATGTTGAATTTAGATTTTTTTTTTAATTTATGTATTTTTTCAAACTTTAAAAGTTCGTAAAATTCTAACGAATGGTCAGATATCCAAGTTCGACGTTCATTTTACTCACACATGTCAAATAAACATTTATGCAAAATTTTCAGAATTTTTGGGAAGCAGTGGTTTTTTTTTTTTTAATCTTACATGCTCAAAATGAGCTCAAAAACTGCAATCTCAGAAAATCACGTTCAAATTATTTTTTCCTGTATAAGTTAACAATATAATTCATTATTTCTTTCTTTTATTTTGAGAGAACAAATTGACACGAAATTTTTAGTGTTTTATTTACAATTAAATTAAATATTTTTTGCAGTCATTTTTGAAAATTCGACTTCAATGTTTCTTGACACCCTTTAATTTCATTCGAATAAAAGGGCGAAAGCATTTATTCCTATACAGCATAGGAATAAAGAATTTCTCAAGGAAGCCTATCAGTGGAACGAACCCAAGCAAGTCAATTCATTCGAGTTTGATGCCAGATTGTATTTATTCTTACAGGCTGTCCCAAATTGCTTGCACAACCGATATCTCTGCAACCATGGGCTTTAGAAAAGTACTTTAAATTACAAAAAGTTTTTTAAACGACATGCAGTTACTTTAAAATCTCAAAATTTGTTTGAGTGGTCGTATACATAAAAAAATGTAGAAACTTTTTACATAGCTTCTGTGTACTATGATACAGTAAAACCTCGATAAGTCGTCACCTCCAGTTATCGAAAAATTATAACGGCTTAAGAGGAGTTCCGTCAGTTTTGATGTGCAATGTTATATAAATCGTATAAATTTAAAGTAATATGATATTTATTAAAGTATGAATCACAATAACAATATTAATAAAATTTATAGATTGCGAAAGAAAAAAATATAGTAGCAATATTTTTATCTTTTTTATCTCTTATTACTTAAATTATTGTGGTGAAATGTACTGTGCACTTCGATTTAAACTAGTAATTTTTAATTTATAGACTAACAGAGCAACTGTTTGAATAAGTAGCTTTTCTTCATAACAGAACTCTCTATTGCACATTAGTTTTATATATACATGAAATTTAATTTTTAGTGTTTGAATTCTTCATCAGTAGTTCATGATGCAACTACAAAGTAATCTCGAACACTTTTGACTTGGTGGAGGGGCCCTGGGCAGAGAAAAGTAAACAGAAGACCTGAACTTGGGAAAGAATGTCTAATTTTTTTTTCAACAAAGATATTTTGTTGCCATGTTGTCCATCCGTGCCTGTGTGTGTGTGTGTTGCACTTTCACTTTAACTTGATTAATTTGATTCTTTGATTTACGTAATTTTTGATTTCCTTTATGTGATCTTTGACATATCAATAAATTTTGGTTTTGCCGGAGATGCTCTGCCCCCCCCCCCCCCCCCCCGGGGTGAACTGCTTACGTTGCTTTTTGCGACAGAGCTTGGGTGTCTCGCGTTATGTCCAGTTTCTCCAATGGAGCTCAGGCAGAAATGAGATCTAGCTTGAACAGTCCCCAACGCGTTCCAAAAACCTTATTCGGCAAATGAACTTCCCCAGCGTAACTTTCGTTACTTAACTGTTCCGTTTGGGTATATAGGATTTTATGGTGACTTTTAAGCATATGGCAATGCTGTTAACAAGCGCTTTTATTTAATGGGAGCCATAAAAATAGTCTGTTCCTCTTTCTCAAACTTTTTCATAGTGACGACTCAACCGAAATTAGCGACGAGTAAACGAGGGTTTAATAACATTGTGGTCTATGAGAGCTGGAAGGGTCTGAAGAAAAATGGCGACTTAACCGGAGTGACGACTTAACGAGGTTTTACATGGAGTGTACATATTTTATCATTGTATATATAGTCTTTAGTTTTTGTAATTGAATTTTGAATCGGGTTGCTGTAGTTTAGAAATGTATGGCATTCATATTTCTCATGGGCATCTTTTTCTCAGCTCTCAGTTGGGCATTTTGCCTCTTGTGGTCTTGTATTTGTACTTAAACTCCTAATTAATGAAATGTGGATCCAGCCCTGAAAAGTCATTTTCAAAAAATTTTTAAATGCAATATTTTTCGAAATATACAAAATTATGTTTTGGCACCTTATCACAATGTTGGTGATTGGCCCAAAAGTTCCCATTTTCAAGGACTGTACACAAATAAAATGAACTCAATCATTTTATTGTTTTGTTCACAAAAATTACATTTTTTGACAATTATTTTTACAACTACAGAATTTTCAAACCTTTGAATTTAATTTATGAATAAATAAATAATTTTATTGATTTGACCAGTGGGTTCTTCAATGAGTGGCAGTACGTTAAGAGAACTTATCTTTCTCTAAAAAGAAAAAAAGTAACTATTTGAAATTATTTAGTCGTGGTTTCTTTATTTTCAGTACCAAATATAAATTGTGATATACCTTCTGCTTTATGCACGATATGTGCTCAAATATTGATGTATGATATGTGAAAATTTCCGCAGAAAGTTCTGGAAACAAGTCGTCGACGAACAAATTACAAATTTTTCCTTTTCTTCCAGAAGAGAAAAAAAAATAGCGTTTTTTTTTAGTGCTAATCGTATTCCAAGATGCTAACGATCATTCCACTCACATGTTGCCGAGCAAACACGAGGTGCCTCGACGGCAAATGTTCGACTTTCCGAAAACTTCTTCGCCCCAGAAACCGATGGTCCAGCTGTGCGGATCGATTTTTTCTCGAAAATTCACCTTGTGCCGAAACGGAAAGGAATCACTAAGTGCGTACCCGATTGTGAATGAACAGCGCTGCATTGACGATTCAACCGGAAAAATGTGACGGATAATAATTTGGCCAATTTCTCTGCTCTTGTCGACAAGAGATCATCACGCCATCGTCAATCGAAAGACGCTTTATTTCGTCATGAAATACCAGTAGCTGAGGAAGATCTTCGATGTCGAGAATCAAATATAATTCTTGTTTTGTGGTGCGTCTATTTTTATCCGGGAGAATATTTGTTTTTTCACAATCATACCTATTATTTCTCCGCTCCGTTAATTTACGTGTGCCTTGAGCGGAACCGCTTCCGTTTCGGAGTTAATGGCACTGTCTGGAAATCAATAATGGAGCTTCAAGGACCCTTTGAACATATGCAAAGCTATGCATTTAAAGGTTAACATGTGTAAGGTGTAACTAGATTATCCCTAAGGGTCAGACTTTTTTGACAGTGAAACTCGTGAATTCGTACAGAGCAGCAATTGCACGCGCGCGCGCGCACGCACAACTGTCTTTGAAACTCAATACTAACGTCACTTAACCTTTTAGTAGATATACAACAGTCTATAAGAATCTGTTACGTCTCGGACAGTCTTTTCAGGTCTGCTTAATTTCTCGCTTGCATGTATTGCAGACGCCATTTCGTGACAGAGCCTGATCATCCGCTTTGCCGTGTAGTTTTAATTTTGGAGTTTTCGAACTACTCATGAAATATTTTTTGTTAAAGCTACAATGGAAGTTCCCTGGAGGCACCAGGCTTACCCTTCCCCCCCCACACAGGACAATGAACTTTCATCACCTAGTGTAACAGAGCCTGGGTGTCCTTCAGTTTCTATAACTATCACTCTGCCCGAGTGATGAAGTGGTAAAATGCTCGTCTTCCACCTTGAAGGTTCTCGTCAAAGTTCACGGGTCCGAATCCGGGAGAAGAATACCGTGCCTGTGACGATCACCGATAGATGGCGCCTTCATTTCCCACTCAAGTCCACTTATTAGAAATTGCCGTATGGCGATTTATGGCCGGAGTTGACGTGCGATAGTATCATAACTATCACTGTTTATCGAAGGCCTATTAACGAGGTTAAAAGATATAACTTTAGTCAGAGCTGCAAAAGCTGACATTGAATTTGATGAGATCACGTAACAAGTCCAATCTCTGAAGAGAGCGATAGATTTGCCCTCCACAGCCATCTTCAACCCGCATCCCAATACGTATAAGACTAACTGTGAAAAATCTAATCACAGCAGAGAAAACATATCCCTCGTTCTTTGCACCTCTCTTTTCAAAGCGTTCAACTCAGTTTTTATTTCGAGATATTTTTTTTTTAAGTTTTTCCCCGTTCGTGTCTTTTTTTTCCTTGTTGGAAATAAATGAAAAAAAAAAGTCTCGAGAGCGGAAAAAGATTCATAAAAATGTGTAATATGTAAATTGCAGGTAAAAAACCGACTCCCCCTCGACGAAATTTATTCGCTCGAAATTCCTTCTTGATAAAGTTTTTGGAACGAGAGCCTATTTGCATATGCCAGATTCTTTCATATTTAGACAGGTGCTCTCTCTCTCTCTCTCCCTCTCACTGTCTTGTGTAGGGGATAACTATATTTATTCTTTAACGGAATTTCAAAAGAGGAAAAGAAGTGGAGGGAGCAGAAATAATTTCGGTGGATAGGTGATCTCATTGAAGTGCGTATAGGCGTCCTAATATGGCTATGCGCTAAAATAAATTATGCATAGTCGTGACTAAACCACCACCGCTTATCTTTTCACAATAAGTCAAAAATGGAAAACGTTTCGACTTCTGTTAATATGTTGCGGTTTATCCCTTAAGAATACAGAAATGGATAATGCGGGCAAAGAGACGACTATACTACTACTATCATCTAATAATTGTAAATAACCCCCCTCTCTCAAGACACAGAAAAATCACTCGAAAACCTCAGAATCACGCGTTTTTGAATCCCCCTTGTAAAAATCTTGAATTTTTCTGTTTTCAGTGATTTTTGGATACTTTTGGGGGTGGGCTTGTACTACTTTCATTCGATAATCATTATTTTTGAACTTTTTGATTTTAGAATTCAAAAATACACAGAGAATCCGCTCATTTCATCAATTTTCTCAACATCAAAAAACATCTTAATTTGATGAAAAATATGCAATTTTTTGAATAATCATGACCCTTTAGAAGATAATAAAATTGGAAGATGAATTGCATAAATTGGAAGAAAGATCAAGATCAAGACGGATAGGAAACCAACTCTCTCGAATTCCGATCCCCCTTTCAAATCGCAAGACTCCAATCCTCATCCACCCAATCAGGAGCCTCCACGTCACACCACCATCGACATGCCACTTGCTCGACGCCACAACCAGAGGTTGATTCGTCCACGTCTCCAGCCAAAACGTCAGTAAATAACGGTTTTCTTAGGACGTTTTGTCTCATTGCTTTCCGCTAACGGCACTGACGATGTCCACCGTAGTAGTTTAAGAAACGTCTGCTTCAAAACACACTCTAACACGGCATAATAGCCCGGAGGTATGGGCTCTATGAGTCTAGTATGTTTTGTAAATATACTCGGAACCCGATAAAACAAACTCCCATTAAATGCATTTTATGATGTAACGATTTTTCTCCCCGAAACTGTTGAATACTTTCCGGCTCTTAACAATTGCAAAATTTGCTAAATAAGGGATTGTCATATCGAGGTCCGATTGTAGAATTCTCCAAATATATTTATATGCTAGTTAATTATATCGGGTCCAATCGTAAAATTTGATAAATTGAAGTTCGTTATATCGGGGTTTGATCGCAAAAATTGTTTGATATCAGTTCGTTATATCGAGGTCTTTCAGAATTCATGAATTAGGAATTTTTTTGGAGATGTTTGAAAAAGTTCATTAAATCCATTCATTTTATCTGGTTCAGACTCTGGCTCATAAGTGCTGTAATCTTAATAATAAAAAATGTCACGTTTATTACAAACGGATCAAACACGGTGAATTATTTTATTAGACTAAGCACAATACAGGGACGAAAGGAATAGCGTGACCGAACACAACGAATACGCAGATCAAACTGCCCAAAAAAAACAAAATAATCAAAAAGAATTGACTTAAGTCACCATAGCAACCAATAGTTCAAAGAAATGAGATGGAGAAGACAGTCCTTTGTAAAGGCTTGTAGCCCTCATACGTTGCATTGCTCCCTCTTCACAGAAACAGCGTCCCGCTGTTTGTACGACGGCTCATGAGACTTGTTGTCAGCCTTGTTGCTCTCCTTGTTCCTCCTTAGTATTGTCGTCGTTGGAACAGGAACTGTCCTGAGCGTCCGGGTCATTGTACGGTTTCATACGGAGCACATGAACAACATCTCTTGATTTCCGCCGTCGTGAAGCAGGATCAAAATCTTCTACCGCATAATTCACATCTGATAATTTTCTCAAAACTTTATACGGGCCAAAGTACCTCTTCATCAATTTTTCCGACAGCCCGACTTTTCTTACAGGTGTGAAAATCCACACTAGATCTCCAGGCTTGTAGTCTACCATTCGGTGTTGAGAATCATAACGTTGGCTGTCATATTGTTGAGCCTGTAAAGTTCGCAGCCGTGCTATCTGCCTTGACTCTTCTGCTTGTGCAATTAATTGGCCAAGATGATCAGATTCCGGTTCACCCGAACTGTATGGGAACATAGTGTCTAGGGTAGTTTCAGCTTCGCGTCCATGTAATAAATAAAAAGGTGTAAATCCAGTAGTTTCTTGTCGAGCAGTGTTATAGGCAAACGTGACGAATGGTAGGATTTCATCCCAGTTTTTCTCCTCGACATCGACATACATGGACAACATATCTGCTAGCGTTTTGTTAAAACGTTCTGTGAGGCCATTCGTCTGAGGATGATACGCCGTGGTCAATCTGTGGGTCACATTACAAAGCCTGTTGAGTTCAGCAACGAGTCTTGACTGAAAAAACCTGTCCCCGATCGGTTATAAGAGTTCTCGGAGCTCCATGTTTTAGCATAATTTCTTCGACGAAAAACTTGGCTACCTCTGGTGCATCTGCTGAAGGCAGTGCTTTTGTTATAGCATACCGGGTAAAATAGTCAGTACTCACAATGATCCATTTATTTCCTGCTCGAGACTTTGGAAACCGTCCAAGCAGATCTATACCAATACGACAGAAGGGTGCTTCTGCTGGAGGAATGGGAATCAAACGGCCCGGTGGTTTTTGAGCTACGTTTTTTCTTCGCTGACATTCCTTGCAATGCAATACATAGCGACGTACGCTTCGATATAGACCGGGCCAGGAGAATCGCTTTCGTATTCGGTCGTAAGTTTTCGCAAATCCCAAATGGCCTGCTGTTAAGGAATCATGGAAATGTCTGAGGATGTCCAACCGTAGATGTTTCGGAATAACAGGTAGCCACTTTTTTTCCGCCGGATCAAAATTCTTCTTGCACAAAACGCCGTCGATAACCTCAAAGTCGGTCTTAAGAGAGCCGCTTGACCCTTCATAAGCATGGGTCTTATTAGCTACATCGGGATCCTTGAGTTGTTCACTTGCTAGGTCGAGGACTGAAGTTATGACACTAATGTCCTCTGGCACGGAGCTTTCGTCAACGGGGTACCTTGAAAGGCTGTCGGCATCATTATGTTTTCTTCCGCTTCTGTATACTATTGAGACCTCGTACTCTTGCAGTCTCAGCGCCCATCGTGCTAACCGTCCGGAAGGATCTCTCAGGCTGGCTAGCCAGCACAAGGCATGATGGTCGGTAACAATCTTGAAAGGCTTTCCGAAAATATAGGGTCGAAATTTTGTAATGGCCCATATGACCGCAAGACATTCTCTCTCCGTGGTGGAGTAGTTTTTCTCGGCTTTTGATAGAGTTCTGGACGCGTATGCTATAACTTTCTCTTTCCCGTTCTGATGTTGGACTAGCACTGCTCCTATTCCGTAACCACTGGCATCGGTATGTAACTCTGTTTCAGCCTTCTCATCAAATAGCCCTAATACTGGGTCGGAAGTTACGGCTTTCTTTAGAACTTTAAAAGCTTCTTCTTCATCTTTTTCCCAACGAAATTTTACGTCATTTTTCAATAAATTTTGCAATGGAGCAGCTTTCAGACAGAAATCCTTTATAAACCTTCGGTAGTAAGAGCTGAGCCCTAAGAAACTCCTCACATCTCGGATGTTTTGTGGAACAGGAAAATTTGTAATGGCTCTTACTTTATCTGGATCTGGTCTAATTCCCTCGGCATTCACAACGTGGCCAAGAATTTTAATTTCCGGTGCTGCAAACAAACATTTCTTTGGGTTCAAGTGAAGACCTGCGTCTTGAATGCATTGAAAAACAGCTGTTAAACGGTTAAGATGTTCATCGAATGTCTCGGAAAAGACGACGATGTCGTCGAGGTAGCATAAGCACATATTCCACTTAAGGTGACGAAGGAGGTTGTCCATCATGCGCTCAAAAGTTGCTGGAGCATTACAAAGTCCAAATGGCATCACCTTAAATTCGTATAGTCCTTCTGGTGTTACGAAAGCAGTCTTTTCACGGTCAGCTTCATCAACCTCAATCTGCCAATAGCCACTGTATAAATCCATGGTGGAGAAATACTTTGCGCCCTTTAGAGAATCCAAAGTATCGTCTATACGAGGTAGTGGGTAGACGTCTCTTTTGGTAATTCTGTTTAATCTGCGGTAATCGACACAAAATCGCCAAGTGCCATCCTTTTTCTTGACAAGAACTACAGGAGAGGACCAGGGGCTTTCAGATGGCTGAACGACTTCTTTTTTCAGCATTTTTTCAACTTCCTCTTGGATTATTCGACGTTCGGCAGGTGATACCCTATAAGGTCTTTGGTTGATGGGAGAATGGTCTCCAGTGTTGATTTTGTGCTTCACGTTGAGTTTGTAACTCCCCACCTTACCTCCATCACCAAAAGCTTCCGGAAACTGTTCTAGCAATAGAAGCAATTTCTTTTCATGTTCACTATCAAGATCCGTTGACAACATTTGCGAATAATCGACTGGACTCGCATTACTCTTGCTAACATTCTCGTACGACAGCACTTCCGATAAAGCATTCACATAGTTACAGTCAAGTTGTTCGGCGTGGCCAACGCACATGTTCTTCAAGATACGTCGAGGTTGGGCTAGCCCATTAGCGACCCACAGTTCCCCTTTGTTATTAGCGAGGCTCATGATGGTTGATGGGATGGCAACTTCTTGGTTCATCAATAAAAACCTATTATTTTCTACGATAACGTCAATGTCATTATCCAGCATAGGAGCAGATACTTGTATCTTAGTTACTGAGCGTGCTGGTATGGTATAATCCTCTACAGCGTACAACCCCCCTTTCTGCGTAGACCGATGATCATGTAAGATCTCTTCAAACGTAAATTCTAACTTGCCACAGTCTATGATTGCTTGAGACGCTTCTAGAAAATCCCAACCGAGGATGACATCATGGCTACATTTCGGCATAATTGTGAATTCCACTGGTTGACTGTGACCATTGACGGTGAGACGAAGAGTACAGGTTCCAAGAGGTTTTACATAACTGCCATTAGCGACTTTTAAGATAACATCTTGTGAGGAACATTGTTCACTATTTACAAACATAATTTTGCGTAAACGACGTCGAAAATCTTCTGAGATCACAGAGAAAGAGGCTCCAGAGTCTACTAGTGCACGTATGGGATGGTCGTCGAGGATAACATCAACATGATTTCCGAGCATCTTAGCGACATTGGGAGGATTTTGAAAAATAGCGGCCTCACCTCCAACAAAGGTCGCGCGGCTTAGTTTTCCTCATTTCGTCGATTCGGCGACTGACTAGAACGTCTATACGGCGACGGGGATCTGTAGCGGCGTGTCGGCGATCGTCCACGAAACGGGCTGGATGGAGGGGTCCTGGCGGCTGGTATGCTGGTCTCGTCGGTTATGCGGCTGTTACTGGGGTACGACGAAGCATGACGGCCTTGGCTGTTGCGGTAGGTGTCAAAGATGGCCCTTCGCTCTCGACAATAGCGTACGACGTGTCCGGGACGTCCACAGTGGAAGCAAACGGGACTGTTGTCCCGTGTACGCCACACATCAGTTTTCCTCGGAAGTTGTTCCAATGTTGGTTCCAATCTTGCCGTCCTACGGGTATGCGTCAACTGGCGCTGTCGTCTTGATCCAGGAGATATCAGCCGTTGACGTTCTCCAGACAGAGAAGCGAGCGACTTTCCCACTTCATCCCTTACGACAGCCTCGATCGCTTGCAGTCCTGGTTGGTGCGTCTCTGCCGGTGGCATGGTTAAGCGCTGGATCTCCTCACGCACAATTTGACGGATAAGAGATGACAAATCCTCTTGTTCCTCGATAGCAGCTATAGGAACAACGTTTGGGAGTCTGGCAAACTTGTTTCGTCCGATCCTTTTCTGCTGCATTTCTTCTATGTAATGGCACCACTTGACGAATTCAGCAGTGGTGGTGACTTCTCTCATCAGCAGCGCCTGGTGTACGTCCTCGGCCACTCCTTTCATGAGGTGAGATACCTTGTCCTCTTCTGACATGGCCGGGTCTACTAGATGACAAAGTCCCAATACGTCCTGGATGTATGATGGACTTGGTTCGCCACTCCTTTGCGCTCGACTCTTCAGCCGTTCTTTGGCTCTTCGAACGTACAGCTCGGTGTCACCAAAGGTTTTCTTCAGTTCAGCTTCGAACGTTGACCACGAAGTGAGTGTGTCCTCGTTGTTTTCGAACCACTGCCTCGCAGTACCTTCGAGGAAAAAGTACGCATTGGCCAAGCGATGACTGTCATCCCACCGGTTGAAGTTCGACACTCTCTGATACTCCTTCAGCCACCTCGTCGGATCTTGGTCAGGATCACCTCTGAAAATATTCGGCTTCCGGGTCTCCTCCATAAGAGCTGGAGTGCGTATTGTAGAACGTTCTTCTTCTCCTCTAGTCGTCATGGCTCGAGAACGAATAGTCCTTGTAGATGTCACGTACAGTCCGTATTCAGGAGGAAGATTCTGTAATCGATTACTCTGCCGAGAATCGTCGTTAGAAGCCAGGCTGATCACAACTGTCGTTACCCGGCGCCTCCACCAAAAATGTCACGTTTATTACAAACGGATCAAACACGGTGAATTATTTTATTAGACTAAGCACAATACAGGGACGAAAGGAATAGCGTGACCGAACACAACGAATACGCAGATCAAACTGCCCAAAAAAAACAAAATAATCAAAAAGAATTGACTTAAGTCACCATAGCAACCAATAGTTCAAAGAAATGAGATGGAGAAGACAGTCCTTTGTAAAGGCTTGTAGCCCTCATACGTTGCAATATTATCACGGCAATGCGCGACTAATTTATCATATTTACAAATACGAAATTGTGATTATGCATAATAACCGGCAAATGTAATGTATTTAGTGTGATTTATCATGTTTAGAAACGACACTTGGATATTACGCATAATCGCCGGTAAAAGTGATAAATTTATGGAAATGCATCAAACTTACCGAAAATACAACGCCACAACAGGCAAAATGCCCAACGAGGTGGCTGAGAAAAATATGCCCATAAAAATATGAATGTCATATATTTCAAAAATACAGCAACCCAATTAAAAATGCAATGGACGCAAATTATAATCAATATATACACATGATAAAATATTATACAATGCCCAAAAAGAATACTTATAGTTGTCTTATTCTAAGTATGGATAGTTTCTCGATTTACCCGAGAAAGAAATTAAAAGGTCGGTGATTATGCATAATAGGATTTTTCCTCATTCACCGTAACATACCTCTATCCATACGACCATAGAATCATCAACATAATCAGTGGGGGAAATAGCTGACTCACGAAAGGTACAGAATAATTGCATCATCAACATTAATGAAAACATTCATCATGAAAAAAAATGTTTCTGATGTCTGGAATATTTGGACCGCAGTCAATTCACGTTATCTCTCTCTCTCTCATACATGTCTTAATTGACCACCCAAAATACTCTGGTCTACTGGAAACTATAGAAAAATGGCCACCTTACAGGAATGCACAAGCAGTGTTATTTAAATCCAGTATAGTGTTTGTTACTTTGGTCAGGTGGTAACTTCTATCAGGGTTTATTACATTTTTCTTTAGAAATCGTGGATTCGAATCAGAACGTCTTTTTATATCCGTCCTAATCCTATTTGAATGCACTTGTTACCGTCATAGCTCGTGCAGAATAATATCTGTGTACAAATAAAAGATGGGGAGAATGTGTATATACCGCATATATTCCAACTCCGATAGAAGCGTGTCCTTTAGAATTCTATAAATACGCTGGAGTTTCCATTTCCGTAGCATGCGATATCCATCACGTTGAATCTTCGCTCGATTTCAACATTTCCTATTGCGTCACAATATACGCGGCCATCCATCATCGAAATCGTATAACCACTGGAAAGCACCCAATAGAATCCTTCCCTAAATATTATATAATATATAAGAAGGGATAACTTCGTTTGAGATTTTTTTAGCTTTCGCATTTGTTCTAGATCACCGGAAACAATATTATTATTATTCACATTTACGGTATTATTATTATTAATCTAACGGTTGGTTGTCTCTAGTCAGAAGCTTTTGGAGAGGGAGCTAGCGAGCAAAGCAGCATCAAATTTGGACAGTATTCATTTCAGAACATGAGAAAACGATTTTAGCAATCAACCATTTCGCTTTCAAGCTATTGGCAAAAAATTCGGATGATCTCTATTTGACAAACCGACAAGAAATATAGCAACTTTGTCCTAACCTAACCACAAGTTAGAAAAAGGAAAGAAGAAGGGAGAAGAAAAAGAAGAATAAATAAATAGAAAAGGAAAAACGATACAACAAATAAGTAGATATTTGTCTTATTCCCTTTTCACCCTTGTCCTACGTATACTCTTTCACTCTTACATGTGTAAGAAAGGTATATCAAATATGGAGGGGAAAATCACCAATAGGAGTATAGGAAAAAACGGGTAGGATAAAAATATTTCGGTTCATAGGGTTAAAATAAATCTTTGTGATGGTGTGCAGAGAGGAAAGACAACATAGAGAACTGATTGAATTTATGCCACTGGCGTTTGGATGAAGTATTTCATATGTAATCGTAAAGGGGTTAAGAAGTAGTGTACCGTAAACTGGTGTGACTTGGTGACCTGCGTGGTGGGGGGGGACTTGAGTTCATACTCAAAGGACCTAGAAGAACCTATCTAGGCTATACCTAGCTTCGGTTATAGATAAAGCTGCAAATAACATTTCTGTCATTTGCAAAGTGTTTTATAAAGAGATACTTATGTCAACGAGTATTCTATTCTCTTAACAACACCTATATTAAAATTGACAGACTTATTAAAGAAATCAATAAAAGGAACTTGGCAAATTTAAAAAAAATTAAAAATGTCAAATGGTAATCTTGAATTTCCATATCTATTTGCTCAGTCAAATTTCACAAAAATCCAATTAAATTCAGATTTGTGACGTGCAATACAAATAGCTACAATAATAAAATCGGTTTGAAATTCTTCAATCATTTTTCGTAGTATTCTCAAAGAAATTGTTAAGAGCAAATCTGGCTTCAACATTAATAATAATGTCAACGTTTTGGAACTTCTCAAAACTGATACTATTAAATCCATTGAAACTTTTGATTTCGAAAATCTTTTCACTAACATTCCAAATAATGAGATTATTAACATCTGTGAGTTTCTCTACAACATAGTTTTCCAACCTTTTCTGTCCTATCGCCCCCTTCTTCAGATTTCTTTTGCTCCCATCCCCCCCCCACGCAATCTAACCCATAGGATCCTATGTTATATCCGTAGCTTCTACCGCCCCCTGGATCTTTCCATCGCCCCCAGGGGGGCGTTAACGCCCACGTTGGGAATCAATGCTCTACAATAATTTTGAACAATGTATAAAAGTGAAAAAAAAAAACGAATGGACGAATCTTGAAAAATTCTGTATTTTTGAGAACTATTTTTTTCAATGGTACTATTATATTTTATATAAACAAATAAACAAACTACAGGGATTCCTATGGAGATTTTCAACTGATTTTGTAAATACTTTCTTGCTTTATTTTGAAAACAAAAATTTAATTTCTCTTAATATTACAGGTTTCAGATACCTTGACGATTTACAATGTTCAACTACAACAACTTTCACGAAATCAGTCAACAAGTTTGCTAGCTCATTAAATCTTAAAAAAACTAATCGCAATAATAATCAAGCTGATTAACTTGATTCCTTAATAATAAACATTGCTAAAAATATGGTCTTAACTGGTATCCACGACAAAAGAAAAGACTTTAATTTCAAAGTCAATTTTTAAATAATCACAATTCTAATATCAGCAAAAATGTTTACAAAAATATTGTATTTTCTCAACTATCGCATCAAACATATCTGTAATAATGCCAATGACTTCCAAAATGCATTAATTAATTTCAAAAAAATCTTAATAGGCAACAATTTTCTTCCATACACCCCTTGGACGTACTTCCTCTTCAAACCAATAACTGTTCCCTCTAAATCTGACCGCCAACGCTAGGCCTTGCACATGGTATGTACTTTTCCTTCTGCATGCATTTTAACTACCTATTATTGACTTGACAACAAACAACTTTTGGCTATAATTTTTCTTTTAATATTCCTTTTTATTTTTCTATAGTTATTGAATTCAATGGTACTATAGCAGTACGTCGGGGATCGAACATCTATTTAGGCTTTTCGAGTCTCAAGTTGCTCTTAGAAACGTTCTGTTTTAAGCCAATGTCAGGGAGGTCCCCCCCCCCCCCCCCGATGAGAGCCCGAAGCATTGGCTTCGATTTCTTTCATTTTTACTGATTTGACACTCAAGAGACCCAATCATGACTCCCCTTTTGTGTGGACTTCCTTGACCTAAAAATTTGTCTGTCTAATTGCATTGCTTATATTGGAATTTTTGATAAAAGAACAGAAATTTTAAATTTGAAGTCAATTTTCTGTCAAATTTCAGTACTAATATTAGTATTAGAATTCTGAAAAATATATTTTTGCGGACAACTTTCAAGAATCAAAGAAACATGTAATTGTGGTTCACAAAACGACAAAATAGATAAAGAGAAATTTATTCACACAGAGGTGTTACAACCTTGTCGAGCGCCGGAAGAAGAAGCAATAATTCTTTTCTTTCTCCACGGACGCGCGCACTTTCTCGTGACGATCGCAGCGCCACAGTACCCCCCCCCCCTCCAGTGCGGATCGCACGAACTAATTATTGACAACAAAAGAAAGAAAAAAATATATATACACATATAAGGACGGGATTATGAATGCACTTATACAATGAGACGATTCGGGGGACGACTTACTCTGCCGTAACGGGTCACAATGGGTTCACTGTTTGTACTGTCACTGTTAGTGGCAATGTGCGCTGGTTTCACTCGTGCAATGTTCACACATACGTTTCTTGCTTTGCATTTGATGGTGATAGTGTTATTGCGCCTTGCGACCACTTCATAGGGGCCATCATATGGACACTGCAATGGCTTCTTGACAGCGTCATTGTGAAGGAAAACATGAGTGGAATGATCAAGTTCTTTATGGATGAATGTTTTGGATTTATTATGGTGAGACGCTGGGACAGGTCGAATTTTCGAAAAGTGTTGTCGTAATTCAGTGAGCAACTGTTTTTCATTGACGTCTGTGGTGGAAGCTGAGAAGAACTCGCCAGGGAGTTTGATAGGTTCACCATATACCAGTTCAGATGTGGAGCATTCCAGTTCCGGCTTGTATGCCGCTCTTAGTCCTAGAAGGACGATTGGCAATACTGCCACCCAATCTGTTGATGAATGGCACTTGATCGCTGCTTTAAGGACGCGATGCCACCTTTCAACGGCACCATTCGCTTCCGGATGGTATGGAGTGGTACGATTTTGTTTGATCCCCAGTAGTTTGCCGAGAGATCGGAATAGATCACTCTGAAATTGTCGACCTTGATCAGTAACGATCACTTCTGGTACTCCAAACCGTGCAACCCAAGTATGTATGAAAGCCTTAGCAACAGTCTCAGCAGTAATATCTCCTATAGGAATGGCTTCGGGCCATCTTGAAAAGCGATCTACGCAAGTGAGGCAGTAGCGATAACCTTCTGATAATGGAAGCGGGCCCACTATGTCGATGTGCACGTGACTAAATCGTCGAGATGGAGATACGAACTGTCCAATATGAGGGCTGGTATGACGATGAATTTTTGACCTCTGACAGGCGATGCACGCTTGAGCCCAATGTCGGATGTCTTTCTTCATGTTCGGCCATACATATCTGTCGATGATCATTTTAACAGTGGATTTAACACCCGGATGCGCAGGTTGATGAATAATTTTGAACACTTCCCAACGGTATTGTTTAGGAATATAAGGCCGTGGTTTAGATGTCGAGGTATCGAAAAAAAGTTGTGTTTTTCCAGATGGGGAAGAGAGCTGTTGAAGAGCGAGTGAAGATGGTATATTTCCGTCAAGCAACTGCTTCAGTTCAAGGTCATTCTTCTGTGCTTCAGCGATGAGGTCGTAATTCATGGAAGAAGGAAAAAGTAGGTCAACTCCTGCTCGCGAGAGAGCATCCGCTACCACATTGCTTTTTCCCTCGATATGACGAATATCAGTTGTAAACTGAGAAATTAGATTTAATTGATTAATTTGTCGAGGAGAAAGCTTGTCGGCTTTCTGATTGAAAACGAACACTAACGGCCTATGATCTGTGAAAACCGTGAAAGGTTTACCTTCCAGTAAATATCGGAAGTGAATGATCGATGCGAAAATTGCCAAAAGTTCGCGGTCATAAGTACTGTATCGCTTTTCAGTATCACTCAGTTTGCGGGAAAAAAACCCGAGCGGCTGCCAGCTATCATTGACTCGTTGTTGTACCACTGAGCCGATAGCTATGTTGCTGGCATCTGTCACGAGTGCAATTGGGGAATAGGGCCTCGGATGTGTCAAAAGAACTGCTTCTCTAACAGCGAGTTTTGTGTCATCGAAAGCTTTAATGAGCTCTGGTGTCCAGGTAATAAGTGTTTTGTCATGACGCGTACAATTTCGAAGTACTAGATGCAGTGGCAATTGTATCGCAGCCGCTTTCGGTAAAAAGCGACGGTAAAAATTAACCATACCGACAAATCGGCGAAGTTCTGCCTTGTTTTTGGGTCTTGGGTAAGAGTCAATGGTATCGACTTTGGCTGGTAGCGGTTTAATGCCCTGAGAGTTGACTAAATGTCCTAGAAACTTGATTGAGCTGCATGCGAACACGCATTTGTCGATATTTATTTTTAATCCGTGTGTACACAGACGTTTCAAGACCTCACGCACATGACCGACGTGCTCTTCAAGGTTTGAAGATGCAATTAACACGTCGTCTAGATAAGGGAAACAGAATGGAAGTCCTCGCAATATTTCGTCTATATAGCGCTGAAACGTTTGCGCAGCGTTTCGCAACCCGAAACTGAGGACGTTAAATTCAAAGAGTCCGAAAGGGGTGACAATAGCAGTTTTTGGTACATCGGAAGCAGACAATTGTATTTGATGATAAGCGCGTTTCAAGTCTATGGTAGAGAAGATGCATTTACCGTGCAGATCCATAGTGAAATCCATAATATTCCGAATGCTATATCTGTCAGGAACCGTCTTCGCGTTGAGAGCTCTATAATCGCCACAGCATCTCCACGAACCGTCGGATTTTTTCACTATGTGGAGGGGACTGGACCACTGACTATTTGAAGGGCGACATATACCCATGGTAATCATTTTATCGAACTCAGCTTTGGCAGCTCGCAGCATCTCCGGGCCTAATCGACGGGCTCTCGCGTAAACCGGTACTCCTGTAGTTTCGATGTGATGCACCGTTTCGTGTGTTGCTTGCACTGGACTTGATGTTTCTTCCATGAGCTCTTTATATTCTTGTAATAGATTGTGGAAAATCTCATGTCCACATGTCACAGTTACTGCAGGGGAAACAGTTGGAGAAACAGTTGTTCCGGTTGTAGACCGTTCACCCCCGTTGTTGACCAAAACTCGGTTTCCCAAATCCACCGTGAGTCGGAATCTTTTCAGAAAATCGGCGCCGATTATTGGTCGGGATACATCAGCAATGGTAAACACCCATGAAAAAGTTTTTGCTAATCCGAGACTTAGTTTTATCATTTTCTTTCCGTATGTTTTTATTGTAGAACCGTTTGCCGCGGTAAGCGTGAGTAGTGACTGTGGTTTGTTTCTATCAGCTGCAGAAGGGGGTATTACGGAAATATCCGCACCAGTGTCGATGAGAAACGAAAGCTTGCTTAGTGGGTCTGCGATGAAAAGGCGACTGCTGAATGAAACCGACTCCCTCGTCGCCATTAGTTGTCGGTTTGGTCGTTTCCCGAATAGAAACTACATGGTTGCACACACTTACGGGCGTTGGGTCCGAATTCACGGTGATACCAGCAGAGATCGTTTCGAAACCTCATGGATTTTGCACCTTCGTGGCGGTTTCGATTGGGAGGACGTTGAGGGTTTCCACGTTGTTCTCAAGATCGACGTAGCGCGTCAACTTGCAATGTCAATGTCTCTATTTTTTCAGTCAGCTGCTGCACGTCAAGTTGTTGTGGGTGATCGAGATTTGGTGAAATATTCTGTACTTCTGCTTTGCCGCTGACGCTGATGATCTTGTCTGCCATCTCCGATAACTTTTCCAACGTTTCTGAACTTGTGGAGAGGATTGCTTGAACTTGATATGGTAACCGTTGTATCCATAGACTTCGAAGTATTTCATCGCTGAGACGGCCACTGGACAGATCCCGCATTTTTCGGAGTAACGCCGAAGGTCGACGATCGCCCAGCTCGACTTCATACATCAAACGTTGTAAGCGTCGCTCATCTGGTTCAGCAAATTCAGCTTGGAGGCGTCTTTTTAGTGCGTCGTACATGTTTGCCGCCGGTGGATTCATGATGAGGTCACTCACATGCGCCAAAACACTCGTATCCATGGCTGCAACGGCTGTGTGGTATTTAGTGGCATCGGAGGTAATTCCACTCGCCAGGAACTGAGAATCCAATTGCTTGAACCATAGATGAGGTTGTTTGGCCCAAAACGGTGGGGCTTTGACAGCGACTCGGAACATTGCAGGTGGTTGCTCTGATGAATTGGGCATCGTTGGTTGCTCCGATGGATTGGACATCGTTATCGTTGGATGCCGGGTCACCAAACTGTGGTTCACAAAACGACAAAATAGATAAAGAGAAATTTATTCACACAGAGGTGTTACAACCTTGTCGAGCGCCGGAAGAAGAAGCAATAATTCTTTTCTTTCTCCACGGACGCGCGCGCTTTCTCGTGACGATCGTAGCGCCACATAATAATATGAAACATTTCCTTGACGATTTTTTGACTTTTTAAATATCTTGGATGGCAACGGCTATCCTTAACGCCATTTGTCTCAAGATCTCGTGACATTTCCGTTAAAAAGTGAATTTCAGGTAGAATTTATATATATATTTTTAAATCGTGTGCGGAAAATTCAACGCCAGGAATTCACCGACCAACAATTCACCGCCATGCAATTCACCACTAGGAGAATTCACCGACCAACAATTCACCGCCATGCAATTCACCGCTAGGAGAATTCACCGACCAACAATTCACCGCCATGCAATTCACCTACTAGCAATTCACCGACAACAGTTCAATGCGAGTCAGCGAGGGAGTGAGCGATTGAGTTACTGAGTGAGTGAGTGACTGAGTGACCCAGTGAGTGAGTGAGTGACCCATTGAGTGAGTGAGTGACCCAGTGAGTGAGTGAGTGACTCAGTGAGTGAGTGAGTGACTGAGTGACCGAGTGACTGAGTGAGTGACCCAGTGAGTGACTGAGTGAGTGACCCAGTGAGTGACTGAGTGACCGAGTGAGTAAGTGATGGAGTGACCGAGTCAGTGATTGAGCGAGTGATCGAGTCAGTGATTGAGTGACCGAGTCAGTGATTGAGTGGCCGAGTGAGGGAGTGACCCAGTGAGTGAATGACCGAGTAAGTAAGTGACTGAGTGACCGAGTGAGTAAGTGATTGATCGAGTCAGTGATTGAGCGAGCGAGTAAATTGGTTAGTGATTGAGCGAGTGATCGAGTCAGTGATGGAGTGACCGAGTCAGTGATTGAGCGAGTGATCGAGTCAGTGATTGAGTGACCGAGTCAGTGATTGAGTGACCGAGTCAGTGATTGAGTGGCCGAGTGAGGGAGTGACCCAGTGAGTGAATGACCGAGTAAGTAAGTGACTGAGTGACCGAGTGAGTAAGTGATTGATCGAGTCAGTGATTGAGCGAGCGAGTAAATTGGTTAGTGATTGAGCGAGTGATCGAGTCAGTGATTGAGTGACCGAGTCAGTGATTGAGTGACCGAGTGAGTAAGTGATTGATCGAGTCAGTGATTGAGCGAGCGAGTAAATTGGTTAGTGAGTGAGGGAGTGAGTGAATTGGTTAGTTAGTTAGTTTTTAACCTAGTAGTGTCACAAATGATAAAAAAATCCGATTGTTCCGAAAACGTATTTGTGATGAAGTGTAGATTTGAAGACACTTGGATCGGGCGTCCTCTTCGTCGTCAGCCGCGCTTTGACATCGACATTTGGAACTGCTTTCAAGGAACGCGTAACGATTTCAATAGCCCAGATTACATGTTTTTTTTCTACACATCTTGCAGTACTTGTCTTGCGTCTTGTTTTGTCCTGTACATGTTTGTGTCTTGTGTCCAACCCCTCATTGTGGACCCCGCTTACGCGGGGAGGGGTCCTCCCAGACGGGGCGTTGCTTCTAGCGTATGCTCTGTCTGGGACGCTGTCTACCTGCGTGTTTGCCGTGCGTGGAGACCCGTAAGGCTGGAGATGGGGATCCTGGTTAGCCTGATGCGCTAGCTTTGGCCTCGGATTCAGCCGAAACGGGAGGCTTGGATTAGCCCCGTCCAGGTCAATCGGCTGTGGTCGCCTCGGTGGCTGAAGGGGTTACACTACTGGGCAGGTAGAGGGGCCGGGCCTGCCGGACGTCGTTGAGGTTTGTTGGCGCTGCTTCACGACGATCTTGGATCTTGAACGCGTCTGCTCGCCTGCTTTGGTGGTGTATAGCTCCAACCTAACATGACGTTGCTACTAACCTTCACCGGTTACCTGTGCGCGTCCCTTCGTAGGGCTCCATGGTGGGCGTGGTGGGTGGGAGTGGAACAATACCCATTCAAATATGGGAAAAAATCAAAATGCACCAAAACGTCAATGAACTGCTTCAAACCAAACACATGTCAATGTAACTGCTTCAAATTCATCAACTGTCTCATTTTTCTTTCTGCACTCTTCAGATGCCAAAAAACCGCTCGCCAAAGTATCACCATTTGTAATAGATAAAGCTCTCTATGGCACAGTTGGTACCTTAAAATCAGTGAAGGCCCTTCGTTCAGAAGACCTTCTCATCGAAACTAACACATCCAAACAAGCCGAACTCATTCAAAAGCTCACATCTCTCGGAGAAATTCCAATAACGGTCAAAATTCATCCCACGTTGAATTATTCACGTGGTGTTATTTCAGATACTAACTTAATTAACATGAATGAAGAAGAACTAACACAAGAGCTGGCGTCTCAAGGCGTAACATCAGCTAAACATATTATGAGCCGCAAAGACGGCAATCCAGCTCCAACACGTAATATAATTCTCACGTTCTCTTCACCAACGTTGCCGAAAGATATCAAAATACGTTATTATAACCTCAAAATCCGGCCATACATTCCTAACCCCGTTCGATGCTTCAACTGCCAAAAATACGGTCACTCACGAACGGCGTGCCGTAGTCAACCCACCTGCGCAAAGTGCGGGGAGAAGGATCACATTTCGGACAGCTGCACTAATTCACCATTCATGTGCGTCAATTGAGGTGGCGACCACCTCGCATTTGACAGAAAGTGTCCGAAATGGAATGAAGAAAAAGAGATCCAGAAGATCAAGGTCCTCAATAACATCTCATATATCGAAGCACGCCGTCGTATAACCTCTAACCAAGCTCCAATAGGTACTAGAACATACTCTAATTCGGTAACAAATCCATCTTCAGCTATTATGACTAACAATGCTACCAAAGCATCCGTAACAACTCAGACTGAACCAATAGCTGACACATCAACTCAAACATCATCATCTAACCAACCGTGCAATAGTTGTGGCTGCTGTTGCTCCGCTGGATTACGGAGGGAGTCCACTACCTCCGAAGAAGAAGCGGAAAAAGCAACGGCTAACACATTCAAAAAATCTGGTACTAAACCCAAGATCAATTCTGGAAATAAATCTAAAAAGAAACAGTTCTTTCCCGGATATTCAAGAAAAGCGATACAGAGAGCAATTAAATGTCCCACCCTCCAGAATGTATCACTAATTGATGACAAGTCAATTGGTGATATGGATCTTGATAATCCGTCACAAACTGGTGGTACTCGCCGGAAACTAGACCGGAATAAATTCAAAGACGTTGAACCGTCTACTTCTACTTAGCCAACATATGGTCAACATAATTCAATGGAACATTCGTGGTCTTAGATCCAATTATGAAGATCTCAAGGATTTGATCAATCGTTATCATCCTGTTTGCGTGGCACTCCAGGAAACTTTTACAAAGCCCTCGGAGACATGGAACATCAGGCGACATTCCCTCTTTCGTATTGACTACGATGACGGGAGTGGGGCTTGCCGCGGTGTTGCTCTGCTGGTTCCACATCACGTGTCATCGCGCGTTTTAACGCTGCGCACGAACCTGCAAGCCATCGCGGTGGAAATCTCTACAGGCCTAAGAATTACCATCTGTTCCATTTATTTGCCACCAAATGACACCATCTTACAGAGAGATCTAGAAGATCTGATTGATCAATTACCACCACCATTTTTTCTTCTTGGAGACTTCAATGCACATAACATGATATGGGGTTCTAACAGCAACACCCCTCGTGGGGAAATGGTAGAACGGCTGTTAGACGACATGGACCTCGCCATCATGAATGATGGCAGTTTCACTCATTCCCATGCCCCAAACAATAGTTTCACTGCAATAGATTTATCGTTATGTTCACCTACACTCTTGCCGAACTGGTCCTGGTCGGTCGATCCGTACCTCCACGGGAGCAATCATTTTCCTCTAGTGGTTAAGTGCCTTGATCGAAGCCATATCATACCTAAAGGTCCTCCTCGGTGGAAGCTTGTGGCCGCCCGATGGGCAGACTTCACGATCAAGGCAGAAATCACGGAGGATATGGTTTCGCAACCCGACGTCGACCTTGTGACCAGTTGTATCATCTCTACAGCAAATGAAACAATACCCAAAATCTCCTCGAAACTTCCTAAATTTCCTAAACCTTGGTGGAACCATGAATGTAATCTTACGATTAAAGCACAAAAGAAAGAATGGAGTAGGTTCCGGCGGTACCCTACCCATGATAATAAGTTGGCATTTTTAAAAGCGAAGGCGATAGCGAGAAGAACCAGGAGCCAGGCTCAACGCGAGTCCTGGCAAAAGTTTACGACGGGAATCAATTCATCAACTTCATCCAAAATTATTTGGGACCTGATCCGAAAAATCAATGGTCATTATCAGTCTCATCCGATCACTATTTTAAACGCCAATGACACTATCATCAGCGATGTGAGGGATATTGCGGATACCATTGCCGCCCATTTCGCCACTGTCTCCAGTGATGCGAATTATCCCCCATCGTTTCATCCCATTAAATCATCGGCCGAACGTACATCGTACACCTTCCGGCCTGTTACACCGGAGGGATACAATTCATTGTCCACCCTTCATGAACTCATGACGGCCTTGCAGCGAAGTCCTAACTCAGCTGTAGGGCCCGATGCCATTCATTATTCCATGATTCGGCATCTCTCACCAGAATCACTGTCACATTTACTCATATTATTTGATCGGATCTGGGTCAGTCATTCATTTCCTGACACCTGGCGAGCAGCCATTGTTCTTGCATTCCCGAAGCCTGGCAAAAATCCTCAGCAACCTAATAGTTACAGACCTATTGCTTTTACCAGTTGTCTATGTAAGCTCATGGAACGCATGGTCAACTATCGCCTTATGCACTACCTTGAGGTTAACAATATTTTATCCCAACATCAAAGCGGCTTTAGACGGTTCAGGTCCACAACATGCAATCTGTTACGCCTTGAGTCATCAATAAGACAAGCATTTGTGAAGAGGGAGCATATGATAGCCATATTTTTCGACATAGAAAAGGCCTACGACCGTACTTGGAGGCACGGAATTCTTTCCGACCTCTATAATAGCGGCTTGCGGGGCAACCTGCCCATTTTCATTAAGAACTTTCTTGCTCGCCGCATCTTCCAGATACGGATCGGAAGCACATTATCAGCTCCCCAAATTCAAGAACAAGGTGTACCTCAAGGTAGCATTTTAAGTGTAACACTTTTTATTTTAAGACTCAACGGGGTGTTAAATCAACTCCCGTTGTCTGTCACTGGCGCACTCTACGTGGATGATCTGTTGATATCTTACCAATCAGTGAATATGAGGTCAGCCGAGAGACAATTGCAAACCACACTCAACAAGATCAGCAAGTAGGCTCATAATAACGGCTTTTCTTTCTCCGCTGACAAGACTGTTGCTATGCACTTTTGCCGGCGACGAGACCTACACGATGACCCACAGTTGTTTCTCTATAACAGTCTAAATTGTAGAAAACACTAAATTCCTCGGCATCACATTCGACAAGAAGCTCACTTTCAAACCTCATATTGCCCAATTAAGAGCTCGTTGCATGAAGACGATGAACCTCTTGAAGGTCATCTCTTCTACATCGTGGGGAGCAGACCGTAAGTCGCTCCTCCACTTATATACAGCTCTTGTAAGATCGAAGCTCGGCTACGGCTCCATTGTATACGGGTCGGCACCTCGGAGCTATCTGAGTGTGCTCGACCCAGTCCACCATCTCGCCTTGCGGATCTGCTCTGGAGCTTTCCGGACGTCTCCAATGGAGAGCCTGTATGTCGAATGCAACGAGCCCTCACTGACATCAAGACGCCAGCAACTTTCCTTGAAATATTATATCAAGATGAAATCTTTTCCAGATCATCCACTTCATGTCATTTTTAATCCCTCATTTCATAGACTTTTTGCTGCTCGCTCTTCATGTGTACCGTCATTCGGTCTTCGTATGAGGGCTTTTGTGGAGGAACTAGAATTAGACACCAGTCGTGTGGCCCCAGTTGCTTGGCAACTGGCACCATGGGAGCAGTCTCTGCCAGATGTCTCTCTTTCATTATCATCATACCCTAGAGCCACCACAGCAGATGTCATATATCGACAGATATTCTTTAGGCACAGGGGTAGGTACAACAGGCACTTCCCCATATATACCGACGGCTCTAAGAGCCCTGGGCATGTCGGTTGTGCCTACATCTGTTGTGAGGAGACATCTTTCAAACTTCCCGACACATTCCATATTTATTCAGCAGAGCTGTACGCAATCCTTCAGGCTCTACGTCATATACGACGCAAACGCCACCGACGATGCATCATTTATAGCGACTCTCTCAGCGCATTGCAATCACTGTGTTCCTTCAGTTTTCACACTCATCCTTTCATTCATGCCATTTTTTATGAATTACATTACCTCATCCATCACGGTACCACAGTTAAATTTTACTGGGTACCAGGTCATGTTGGAATACCGGGCAATGAAAAAGCAGACAACGCAGCTCGAACAACAACTAACATCGATAATAGCCTTTTGGTTCCTGCCAGTGACCACTTATCAATCCTCCGGGAAGTGATGCATCGCCACTGGCAGGAGCACTGGAACAATCAAATAAATAATAAACTTCATGCCATCAAGCCTACACTTGGCCTTTGGTGTTCGACCTGCAGGACTAACCGAAAGGAGAAAGTTCTGCTTGCCCGGTTGCGTATAGGACACAGTCGCCTCACACAATCATATTTGTTATTGCGAGAGAGTCGGCCACAGTGCCCACATTGTCAAAGTCCATTGACCATTGCTCATGCTTTTACTTGTTCACATCACCGTCATCATTTTACGACCGCTTTTGGTCATAGTCATCTTTCACTTCATGACATTTTAAATGACAATAGCGATACATCTCGCACTTTTAAATTCATCAAGGCCATTGGTTTTTATAACAAATTATAGTTTTACAATTCATGTCATTGTTTTACGTTTCCTGCTGCTTTTTATCAAGCGCCTTTTTAATTTTTCGACATGACAAAAGGACAATCTTTTTTATAATCATGTGTTTTGGCGCAGTTTGACCAAACTGGTCCTTGCGCCAATAAACATAAAATCCAATCCAATCCAATCCTTGACGATTTTTTGAATTTTTAAATATCTTGGATGGCAACGGCTATCCTTAACGCCATTTGTCTCAAGATCTCGTGACATTTCCATTAAAAAGTGAATTTCAGGTAGAATTTATATATATATTTTTAAATCGTGTGCGGAAAATTCACCGCCAGGAATTCACCGACCAACAATTCACCGCCATGCAATTCACCACTAGGAAAATTCACCGACTAGCAATTCACCGACAACAGTTCAATGCGAGTCAGTTAGGGAGGGAGCGAGCGATTGAGTTACTGAGTGAATGAGTGGCCCAGTGAGTGACTGAGTGAGTGAGTGACCCAGTGAGTGAGTGAGTGAGTGAGTGACCCAGTGAGTGATTGAGTGACCCAGTGAGTGACTGAGTGATTAAGCGAGTGATCGAGTCAGTGATTGAGTGACCGAGTCAGTGATTGGGTGACCGAGTGATTGATCCAGTGACCGAGTGATTGATCCAGTGACCGAGTCAGTGATTGAGTGGCCGAGTGATGGAGTGACCCAGTGAGTGAATGACCGAGTAAGTAAGTGACTGAGTGACCGAGTGAGTAAGTGATTGATCGAGTCAGTGATTGAGCGAGCGAGTAAATTGGTTAGTGAGTGAGGGAGTGAGTGAATTGGTTAGTTAGTTAGTTTTTAACCTAGTAGTGTCACAAATGATTAAAAAATCCGATTATTCCGAAAACGTATTTGTGATGAAGTGTAGATTTGAAGACACTTGGATCGGGCGTCCTCTTCGTCGTCAGCCGCGCTTTGACATCGACATTTGGAACTGCTTTCAAGGAACGCGTAACGATTTCCCTAATACCAACAATTCTATAGAAGGATTGCATCGAGCGTTCCAACAGCAATTATCTGCTCACCACCCAGATATATGGAAGTTCATCGGTGCCATAAAAAGAGAACAGAGTTTGAATGAAGTTCGGGTGGAGCAAATTGTAAGTGGACAAAACCATCACATTAGGAGAAAGAAATACCGGGAAATACCGCAGAGATTAAAGAATTTAGTTGAAAAGTATCATCAAGGATGTGACATTAAAGACTATTTGAGAGGTATAGCTCATAATGTATCATTTTAATTATGATATCAATATTTGTGAGAAATGAATATTTTTCTCCCGTTTTTTCTTACATTTGCGTGTTATCTGTTTTTCTGGATTAGTAGATTGGAACCCTTTAATTATAAATATGTAAGGAAGAAAATCATGTCGAAAATTGTTAAATAAATACTGTATGTTTTGAATGAAAATTATGTCAGATATTACTAATTAAATGTTGTAGGTTTTGATTGAAAATTATCAATTAAATATGCATGTAATGAAAGCTGTGTGAAAATTATCCTTCTAAAATACTCCTCTAACATTGCCCAAAAAGAATGACATTTTTTATATCGTTTTTTGAAGCTGTGATTCCGTGAGTTTCAGTTTTCTAAAATGTTATTTGTCACCCAAGAGGTTTTATGTCCAAGAATTGGATGTTTAAAACGAGATAATTTCATACGATTTTTGAACTCACGCATATAATTTTAAACAATATGAGACTATGGCTTTCTTTTACCAGTTTTGCTGATGGAAAAAATTAAACTTATCTTTATATTAACTTTATTCCATTAATTTTTTTTCCAGCATCAGTAGTAGGACATAATATTGTATGGCCTCTACAAAACGAACTAATACGAGGTGGGGGATTATACATAATCACCGGTAAATGTTAGAAAATAACTAAAGGAGCTCTAGAACAATATTCTAAAAGTGAAAGCAATACAGCCAGAATCGGTTATAACGCCGAAATCCCGCGGAATCTTCGATGTCGTTATAACCGAGTTTAACTGTATTTAAAATACTGGTTTTAATAAGTGTGGCATCATCAACAACCAATTTCAATCCACTGCTGGATGTAGGTGTTCTCCTTAGATTTCCCCTCAAACGAAATGCGATATTTTATGAAATTTTCGGAACTTTTATATGGTAATATTGCAACAACAAATTCAAGAAAACTTCGACTATAAACGAGTAAAACCGTGACATTTTTCAAAAAGTCTGGATGGAGAAGAAAAAACAGAAAAACCGGACTGTCACGGAAAATACGAGACAAAATGCAGGACATGTGGTCACCGATGCTTAGACTAGATTTTTAAAGATTTGTAAAATCACCCCTACCAATAGTGAGCTCTAAATCCACCCCCGTCTTCAACATATAGGATTGTGCCATCTGCGAATGAAATTATTTTACCGTTCTACTTCATTTTACATAAATCATTAATATAAACTAGAAATAATTATGACCCAAGGGCCGATCCTTGTGGGTTTTAACCAATTATGTTTTAAACCAATATCGTACATTGCCCGCTGAGAAGTGTTTTTATTTGTTAGAATATTTAAATCAACATAATCCAATGTTCGTTTTAAGTCTAAGACTGTAAGTCAAATGTCAAAATTCAACCCCCCTAATAAAGGGGGGGGGGGTTCAAAGGTTATATGGAGTAATCATCACTGAGCCGAAATCCCTGAAGCCATAAATATAAAATTTAGTGAGCATTATATTTTATTACCAGTTGTTATCCCAGGCTTCGCTCGCGTGGATTTTGCAATCTCAAAATTACTCTCACATCATAACCCCCATGGGTGATGAACTTTCAGAAATGCTGTCTTAGTGTGTATGTACATTACAAAATATAATACTAACTAAATTTCATATTTATGGCTTAAGCGACTTCGGCTCAGGGCTGATTGCTCCATGTAACTTTTGAAACCCCCCCCCCCCCGATTAGGGGGTTGAATTTGGAAAAATCCCTTCTCAGTGAGTCTATATTACAATATTGATCTAATGTCATATTTATAGCTTCAGCTGTTTCGGCTCGGCATTATTTCAACGTTGACCCCCCCCCCCCCCCGCTCTTGACGCCCTCAGGTTGTCGAATATGGAAAAACCATTTCTTAGTAGTGAATCTTTACGTCATGAAAAAAAAACTATTCACAAAATTTGATATTTACAGCTTCAGCGGTTTTGGCTCGGCGATGATGAATCAGTCAGGGGACATGTTATTTTATATATAGTACTAGGGGGCTCTGCCCCCCTGCCATCTGTCAAACCCCCCCCCCCCTTTTCTCTTCACAACATATCTTATTTATTTCGTCCCACTTCATCAGCGTGCTATGGAAAGGGACACGTGAAAGCACCAGCTTACTGAAGAAGCGAATTTTATAATAATAAAGCAACAAAAAGCAAATGTGATTCATCAAGTAACTCCAGAAAACTTCCCCATGGGGGTCCCCAAACTCCAATTCATTGTATTTTAGTGGGGGCCCTGACTGGGCATATATATTTCAAAAATACAGCAACCCGAATCCGTATCATCTGAATTTCTTCTCATAAAGTCATTATTTAAACTTTCCGCCATATCTTTAGGATATGGCACTTACTCACTCAATAGATCACTCACTCACTTATCAGCTTGCTCGCTCACTCACTCACGGACTGACTTACTCGCTCATTGAATCAGTAACCCACTCGCTCACTGAATCACTTACTCACTCGGTCACTCAGTAACTCAATCGCTCATTTCCTCGCTGACTCGCATCGAAATGTCATCGGTGAATTGTTGGTCGGTGAATTTTCCTAGCGGTGAATTGCATGGCGGTGAATTGTTTGTTGTCGGTGAATTTTCCGTAAACCTTTTTAAATTTCCTGTTATTACAAACATTTTTTTGAACACAATTTTTGTGGTAGTGTCCATTAAATATTGTGTTACTATTATATTTTTTCGTGTTTTTCTAGTGATTTCCAATTTTTGTATTTTCGCAACTTTGCTTTTTCTTTCTCATGTTTTTTTGGACTTCCAAAGCTTGTTATCGCAAAAATGTCGGGGGAACGGATGGTAATTTCATGGCTATCTTTGGCTTACCATCACCAGAAACATTTTTGCTTTTGGGATAATATGGGGGGCGGGGTTCCCCCTTGAGAACGACCTCCTGATTGTTCCATTTATTTATTTTTTCCTTCTTTATTCCAATTTCTTACTTATATGAGATTGGAAAGTTACAAAAAATAATACCAAAATATGCATATATACACATAGAAATAGAATTTGCCATCGAGAGGGAAGTAAATTTGACAAGGCATGAGACAGCGCTGTAACAACTAATTCCTAAATTGAAGCATTATTCACTCAAGATTCCCTCGTCATCAGACAACTCAGCATAAGAAAGAACCAGTCGTCTGATTCTTGAGGATCTTCGGGGACTTATCGCGATAGTGCTCGGTTTGACTGTAATGGTCGATGGGTCTCTTCGTACCGGATTTGGATTTGCTTCCATAAATTTCACCAAGTTTGTGATCTTCATTATTAGTGTTTGCCTTTCTGGTATCTGCCTGAAGATACCAGTTGTCAATATTTCTAAGTTTTATTGCCCAGAAGTCTACGAAGATGTTCTTTTTTGTTTTCGCAAAAGCTGCGTCTATCCCATCCTTAGTTTTAGAACCGTCTGTGTAATAGCAGTTGGTGTTGTAGTTCAGATGTAATTCATAAACTACTGTACCTCCTTAAAAATATACGGCAGAGTATCACATTAAAAGTTTATAATGATATAATCAATAGAGAGATTTTTATGAAATCAGGTTTCAAACTCAAGTAAAATGTCGAGAATAGCATTTTTCGTAAATGCGTTAAAATTTTTATTCACAGGTTATTTAATGTAAAAACACAACACTGAAGTTGGCTTAACTTCGGTTCTAAGCGTTATACAGGGTGTTTTGTAAAGTCTTATTTGGCCTTTATCTCATCAACCGTTGGAGAAATGGTTATAATTTTAAAAAATGCTCAAAATGTGTTCAGAAATCACTTTGTACCAGTTTCGAGAGTGAAATTACAGTGTTTCATAAATTTAAAAAAAATCTAAATTTTTATACCGTGCCCCTGTCCTGTAACTTCCAATAAGAAAGTTGTTTCTCTGTCTTTATTGAGGCCAGCAAAAAAAAAAAAAATCCAGGTTTTAGTGCAATATTCGCTGAGATAATCAGAATTCAAATTCGGGGAAAAGTTTGAAAATGACAGCAAAAACTAACGGACAACGTTCTTCTCTCTCATACACGCTGTTCTTTCCCAAATTTTCTCCGCTTTCCAAATTCAAATATCTCAGCGAATGTTGCATTTAAAAACATATAATTTTTTTGTTGGCCTCAAGAGAGACAGGGCAACAACTTTCTTATTGGAAGTTACAGAACAGGAGCACCGTAAAAATTTTTTTATTTTTTGACACTATATTTTCACTCTCGAAATTGGTACAAAGGGAATATCAAACTCTACGACAAACGGTTGATGAGATAAAGGCCGAATTAGGACTTACAGGACACCCGGTATAAATAAAACAAGGACTGTTTTTGAATAGTAAGAAACGGGGCTTTCATAAAAAATTCATTTTTTTTTCTTTTAAAATTATGTTTTAAACATAGGCGGATACCTTGACATCTATGTATGGATAAGACACCGCACGGGGGCTCTAAGAATCCCCCTTCATTAGAATGTGATTGTTTGAATTCAATGAAATGGAATTAAATATTTAATAACGACTTTCATGAAAATTAATCGCTAAATTTCAGAGATGCTTTCATTTTCAGGAAATTTCAGACATCTTGCAATATCTGTGAAACCTCTTAAGTTCCTGACTAAGTTGAGCAATTTCCTGGAAACTCCGACAAATTCATGAAATAAAAATATGAAAAAGAAAGGGGCAAACCCAGAAGAAAAAGGAAATTACATATCAAGATGGTAGTAAAAATCTCGTAACCTGGAATCGAGATCGCGAAGGTAATTTAACGCGTAATGCATTCTAAATGATGTCGATTCATCGTAATGAAAATCCGATTACACGTGGAAAAGTCTACGCCCCGAAGCGATAAATTTGATAAATCACGAGTCATTATAATTATCTGTTTTCTCTCTTGAATATCAATATATATTTTAGTTCTTAATTATTTGTTATTATTGTAATTATTAAAGATATCTCATCGAAAGTAATTACGTCTTTTTACTTAACCGGGAGAAATTTTTAGTACACGAAAGAAATACCCGAAAACTATACGAACGTGTAAAGCTGTTTCATCATCGTCGTGATCTTTTATTATTTTCACGTACATATTTTAAAAGAAGACATTCGTTTAAAGCAACCGCAACGTCAAAAAAGACGTTGATTGGCGTCCGTTTTTTTTTTCTTTTTGGACTTAACGAAAGTTGAAAGATGTTTTCATCTAACGAGATACGCTTTGCATGGCACACGCATGTAAGTGTATATACGTCGAAGTACGCTAATTAAAATCTCTTCATTTTGACGAGGATCGGACGATATCGCTAATTAGGAAGCACACACCGGAAACGATCATTGATTACGTTGTTCTATTTTTTTACCTTCATTTTTTGATTACTTAATGAGCCGAAACGCAACAAAAATAAATTAAACAGTAAATATGCAAGTTGATGCAGTTTCTTTTTCGAAAAGATGTTTCTCTTTGTCCTCTATATTTTTCAACGTCGACGTTCAAATGACACATTTCTACTCGTTTTTAATTAAAGAAGTTTCTCGAAATTAATTTGTTTTCTCTACCCGTCACATATTAAAACGATCCGCAACCACACGGTGGTGATGAAGTTTTTCTCCCAAAACTGCGGAACATATTTTACATTTACTATTTGCTTTTGTTTCTAACATTCGCAAGAACATTATTACATAAAGATACAACACGAAACCAAAGATAAAAAGAAACAAAAACCCAAATTCAAAGAGTTCAATTGGAAGGAGACGTTTCTTGTTTTCGCGTCGCCGCTTCTTTTGTTTTTAGGGACGACGAGTTAATCAACGTCGTAATAAATTAATTACAGATTAGTTCGCAAATTATTAGAGATTCGTAACGGTGACAGCAAGAAAAATTAATGAACGTAAATTCTCGACAGCCGTGCGACGACAGGAGTCGCGATCATCGACTAATTTATTCGCGGATCGTGTCGGTAGAACCATTCCTTATCGCAAGAAGCAACCGTCGAATCTTCGCGAAGACTACGTTTTAATGATTGAAAAATATGTACAAACCACTTTGCAAAAATAAGTGTGGGTAAATATTTTCCTTCCGTAGTTTTTGATTAATACAGTAAAATATTTCGTGCATCTAATGAAAGACAAGAGAAGAAGTAAATGCGTGTCTTCGAGAGAAATTTCCCATTGTCGACAAATAATGTTTCTTCCCGCGTATTATGTGCAGGAAACATGAAATAAAATATCGGAATTTGTTATTGCATAATTAAATACCGCTGCATATTACCTGCAGATTTTTTTTTCTGAAGATTAACATAGAAATAAAAAGTTTAGAATTAAAATTGTAAAAAAATGAAAAAAAAATCGTAGATGGAGTATAGAGATAGATATGTATATAGAAAAATCGACTTTTTTTGCTAGAAAAAGAAAAAAGAAGATAGACAATCCCTTCCATGCTTTATGATTGTATCATTGATGAAAGAAATTTTCACATGAGTATTATACGCCATTTGAGAACTATACGATGATATTCTTTCTCAAAGTAACTAAATTTGCATCTGCTAGCTGATATGCAGGAAAATATTGGTTCTGATGTTTCATTGTTTAGATATTTATGGGAAAGTGGCTTCCAATCTAGCATTACACGAGCATCTTCACGGAACGAATTATGCTGGTATAAACCGAAGCTCCACTATTAATCTTATGAGTTAATCAAAAGCTATTTTACTAGATATACAGAAGACTGGATGTTGTGAAGATATTTATTATTTGAGATGTTAATTTTTTAAGGAAGGAAAAAACTCATCTCTGGCTCTACCGGGAGTCGAACCCGGGTCCCTCGATTGCCGGACGAGTGCTCTGACCACTAAGCTACAGAGGAGATAGAGATTTTCCTTCGCTAGAGCGTATATATGCCGAACGGAACCGTGCAATGGACGGTGAAACCGATCAGCTAATAGCTCATGGACGACGAGCCACCAGAGGGCTATATATATGACATGAATGTCGCTCTCCACTTGTTAATACAAGATAATTATCCTAGCTATTTTATCCTTGATTAAATTGGCATACCTGTCAGATATTTTCTGCATTCAAATCTGTTGGGTCCGAGCCTTTATGAAGGAGCAAATAGTTCTTTACAAGTCGAAAACAAAATCAAAGTAATTGCTAAAAAGTCGGAATTGTGGCATCACCTCGTATTTAAGTATAATTGAAAGGTGCATATGCATTTCCCATCCAAAAACTTCTCTTCACTTTTAATGAAGAATAAAATTTTTTTTTTCCTTTAATACAAGCAATAACTTTTTTAGATAAACAGGATGTCCACTTTTATCGTTGCCCAATGGCTATTTCTTGAACCGTTGGTTTTAGAGACAATTTTTAATTAGAAAGAATGTTTCAAATGATATCGCCCATCATCTTAAACGTCGTTCAAATGCAAAAAAAAGGTTGTGAATGAAAAAGTTACAGAATTTACATTGGTATGCGGTCCCCGGTCTTCTATCTTTCTATTATAAAGTTGTTGTCCTGTCTTCCCTGAGACCATCGAAAAACCCCCATGTTTCGAAGTTCAATATTCACCGAGATATTTTAATTAAAGTTTTGGAGGAAAAAGTGAAAAGAACATCGCACAAACTGAAGGACAGCCCTCCTTCTCCTCATTTAAGAGTTCTTCTTTCCTACTTTTTTCTCCCATTTTGAATTCAAATACCTCAGTGAATATTGTACTTAGAAACATGGACGTTTTTCGATGGCCTCAAGAGAGACAAGACAACTACTTCCTAATAGAAAGTTAGAAGATAGGGGACCGTATGCAAATTTAAATTTGCATACGGTCGATGCACACAAAATGTGTGCCAATAAATGCCAGGAACTTGGGTAATAAGAAAGATTTTTTAGAAACTATGATAGTTGTGGAGGGCCTGAATCTTATAGCCATTACAGAATCTTGGGCAAACGATGGGGATGAATCTTTCTTACACAGCTCAGGATACGATACTTTTTTGAGAAATAGATCTGATAGGAAAGGGGGTGGAGTGTTGATATACGTGAAATCATGTTTTAAGGCTAGAGAGTGTAACGTGAAGAGAAGTGATATTGAAACTATATGGGTTGAGCTTGAAAACAAAAGACACCATAAACGTATTTTAGGGGTTTGTTACAATCCACCGAATAGGGATCCAAACTACACCGCCAAATTGCATGATGAAATTTCTTACATGTGTAAGCGTAAGAGGGTTCTCATACTAGGGGATTTCAATTACCCGGGTATTGATTGGGAGAACCTTTCATCTAGAGATCAGTATGAAAGAGACTTTCTTAAGTTGGTGCTCGAAACTTTTTTGTATCAGCATGTATCAGAAGCCACTAGGGGTACTGCTATTTTGGATTTAGTTCTTACTAGTTCTGAGGATCTAGTTGAACATGTTTCGCTGGGGGAAGAGTTTTCTTCCAGCGATCATCGTGTCGTCAGATTTCACTGTAACTTTTCCTCGGGTAAGGTTGAGAACAAAAGGCTGGTTCCTTGTTTTCGAAGAACTAACTTTGATGTTTGAGAGGAAGGTTAGCGGAAGTTTTGAAAGACCGGTTGGAATCAGTAGGGGTGGTAAGTCAATGGGAAGAATTTAGTACGAAGCTGTCCTCTGTTTTGCACGACGTCATACCCTTTGTTCGTAATAAGCGTGTTTGTACATCGCACCCTCTATAGTTCACGGATATCGTGCGTAACCTTTATTTTGAAAAGAAAAGAGCATTCAGAGAGTATAAAAGTGGACGAGGTGACCTATCATTGTTTACTGATAAAAGAAGAATGTTGAAGAAAGCCATAAGGGATAGTAAAAAGGAAGTTGAATCTAGGTTGGCAGATAACATTGGCTCTGACCCAAAATCATTTTTTCGATACGTCAATAATGGATGTAAGGGGACAGTTGGCCTTTTCTCGATAGGAGGCTCTAGGTTAGAGAGCAATGTAGGCATGTGCAGTGCTTTCAATGACTTTTTCGCGTGGGTTTTTAATGGAGATAATGATATTCGATATACGAGTGTTGCATGGGGTAATAAAATCCTCAAGGATATTCAAGTAGAAGACGTTGATGTCATAAATCTTCTAAGAAATGTATGTGCACGCAAAGCACCAGGACCAGATGATATCTATCCCAGAGTCCTCTGGGAATGTGCTAATGAATTGTTGGGGCCAGTCGCACAGATATACAGGAGTAGTGTTGCTGAGGGGATCGTCCCAAGGGATTAGAAACTTGCTAATGCTGTTCCGATATTTAAGAAGGGTAGTAGAGAAGCTGCGTGCAATTATCGTCCAGTGAGTTTGACGAGATCCCTCTCGAAAATTTTGGAAATTATCATCAAAAGGTAGTTTGTGAAGTGGATAGACGAGAATAATGTATTGTCGGATAATCAGCATGGGTTCAGGAAGGGGAAGTCATGTGTAACTAACCCCCTTTGCTTCTATGATAACGTGACTAAGGCTTTGGGTAAGAGCAAAAATGTATTTTTACATTGGAAGAACGCAGGTGTCGCGGAGATATGATCGAAGTGTTCAAAATTTTCAATGGGATGGATAGGATGGACCGTGAACTTTTAGTACACCGCCAATCGACTGCTTTTACAAGGCGACACCAGTATCGATTGGTGAGGGACAATGCAAGGCTATGGTGTCGCAGGGAATTTTTCTCTGATAGGGTTGTTAATAAATGGAACAGCTTACCTCCGGAGGTAGTAAATTGTGATACAATTGACACGTTTAAAAAGAAATACGATAAACATGTTGGGGTAAATCGAGAAGCTATCCATACTTAGTATAAGACAGCCATAAGTTTTCTTTATGGGCATTGTATAGTATTTTATCAAGTGTATATATTGATTATAATTTTTGCTAATTGAATTTTTAATTGGGTTGCTATATATTTTTGAAATATATGACATCCATATTTTTATGGGCATCTTATTCTCAGCCACTTCGTTGGGCATTTTGCCTGTTGTGGCGTTGTATTTGTATTTGTATTTTTATCCCTGACTCTCAAAAATTGATATAGGAAAATATCATATCTATCAAATATATAGGATGCAATGAAATATATAATATTTTGTATAATCCTATATATTTATATGTAATATTTTGTATTGTCCTATATATTTATATATAATATTATATATTATATATTTTTATAAATATACAGTACAGTTTGTTCAGCGGTTGTCAAAAAATCGAATAGAATGCTTGGTCTCATTTTCAAAAAGGTCTCTTCGCGTTCTCCTAAAGTCATTCTTCCGCTTTTTCGAGGCTTAGTTCGTCCTGGACTGGAGTATGCTGTAAGGTTTTGGAGACCATACCTACAGAGGGACATAGACTTGGTTGAAGGGGTGCAGAGAAGAGCTACGCGTGTCCTTATTGGCACACAGGGCTTGAGTTATGAAGAAAGACTTCATTTTTTGAATATGTTTACATTGGATGAACGCAGGTGTCGAGGAGATATGATCGAAGTGTTCAAAATTTTCAATGGGATGGATAGGATGGACCATGAACTTTTAGTACACCGCCAATCGACTGCTTTTACAAGGGGACACCAGTATCGATTGGTGAGGGACAATGCAAGGTTATGGTGTCGCAGGGAATTTTTCTCCAATAGGGTTGTTAATAAATGGAATAGCTTACCCCCGTAGGTAGTAAATTGTAACACAATTGACACGTTTAAAAAGAAATACGATAAACATATTGGGGTAAATCGAGAAGCTGTTATCCATTCTTAGAATAAGACAACCATAAGTATTCTTTATGGGCATTGTATAATATTTTATCATGTGTATATATTGTTTGTTATTTGTGTTAATTGCATTTTTAATTGGGTTGCTGTATTTTTGAAACATATGACAACCATACTTTTATGGGCATCTTTTTATCAGCCACCTCGTTGGGCATTTTGCCTGTTGTGGCGTTGTATTTGTATTTGTATTAGTATAGTATAAAATTTCGTGATGATGAATATAGGTTTATAAGAACCATGTGTCAAACTCAAGTAAAATGTCATGCAGTTCTCTTCGTAAACACATTTGAAGTTTCTATTCACAGATTACTTGTATGTAAAATAACCCCAAGTGAACGTAACTTCAATTCTAAGCGTCATATAAACAAAACTCTAGGCCTCTTTAGGAATTACAACAAACAAGGCATTCCAAAAAATAAAATAAATAGAAATCGATATTTTCTTCCGAAGTGACGTTTTGAACGTCGTCGGATACCTTAATGTATTTTTTTAAAATTACAAAAAAAATTGAAAAAAAAAGTATTACAGGCATGCATAACTTTATACTGGCATAGGATAGCATACTAAATTAAACATATGCGTAAAAAACGAGAAATAAATCAATGGTTAAAAAAAATATGTATATAGTGTTTTTAATTATATTTCGACTAGACATAGTTTTTCACCATGTTAGGTATGAGCATTCTCTTCACACATGTGTATACGTGAAAATATTGATATAGCTAGAGCCTGAATTTTATATGCACGTGGCAAAATTTGAAATAAAACGCTCAAATATGCGCTAAAAATTCATTAAAAACGCTCAAATATTCGTTAAAAATGCTAAAATATACACCAAAAACGATGAAAATTTACTAAAAAGTGCAAATGTACTCTAAGAAACACTGAAAAATGTACTGAAAATGTTCGAATGCACACTAAAGAATGCTGAAAAGTGCACTAGAATATTTTCTTGAAGAAATGTTATGAAATTAAAAAATGAAACGTTAAAAATGATCTTGGAAAGATTAGTCCAATGCGACTAAAAAATATTAAAAAAATGCTAAAAATGCGCTCATTCAAAAATTTTGATGATTTTTTGCACTAAATACAAAAAATGCTAAATTATGGAATTGCATATGCACCTATGCATTGGTATATAATCCGGGCTCTACCGATATCATTCGTTTATAATCAAAGAGAATATACCGCTTATTACGGCTGTAAAAGAAAGATATCGATCTATTCAATAAATCGCTTTCCGCATCGATACGCATATGGTGCATGTAATTAACGGTATCGAATGAGATCTCCCGAAACGTGGAAATATTTTCAGCGTCACGGTTATTGCGAGTAAATGGGTTCTTTTTTCTGAGGACAGATGGTAGCTATCGGGATGGCGATGTTCACCTTTAAAAATAAGGAAGGGTCTCCCGACTCGATTCATTTGCTCGATTCGTTTTCCATTTAGTGAACACCGAGCGTGAAACGAAAGTTTTCCCATTTTATTTCGTTTTAATTTGTCCGTCGTTCGCACCACGTTGAGCTCCCCAATGGGGATCCCGAGTATTCGGTACTTTTGTTTTTCGCGCGAGCGAGCGACCCAAATCTCGTTGTCATCCCTGCCATTGTTTTTTATGGTTTCGTCGCGCCCTTTTCCCGTGAATTGCCTCTCGGAATAAGTAAAGAAAATGTCGCGTCTATAAGGCTTCGGATCATCGCTAATGACGAAGGTCATCGTCTTCTTTCACAATTCGCTTCTTCGTTTGTTTTCTTTCATAATGTGCGAACCTCGTAATTAAAATAAATTAAATTGTAAAATTTGTAACATTAAAATAATAAAAGGCTAACAACGAAAATCCATAGAACATCAACTCGATACAAGAATGTTTATCAGATGCCAGGAATTCATAAGACATTATACAAATACAACGCCACAACAGGCAAAATGTCCAACGAGGTGGCTGAGAAAAAGATGCCCATAAAAATATGGATGCCATATATTTTAAAAATACAGCAACCCAATTAAAAATGCAATTAACAAAAATTATACCCCGTTCATACTCCAGTCCAGGACGAACTAAGCCTCGAAAAAGCGGAAGAATGGCTTTAGGAGAACGCGAAGAGACCTTTTTGAAAATGAGACCAAGCATTCTATTCGCTCTTTTGACCACCGCTGAACAATGTTCAGAAAACCTAAGCCGCTCGTGAATGAGAATTCCCAAATCGGTGACCCTAGTTGCATCCCGGAATAGTGGCACCATTCAACTCGTAACAGAACCGTGGGTTGTTCGAACCAAAATGAGCGACCATGCACTTATCAACGCTAAACGTCATGCTCCATTCATTTGCCCATGCTGCAATCCTGTTGAAGTTGGTCTGGAGCAACTCCCTATCGCTTTCATTCCAGATTACCCCCATTAGCTTCACATCATCTGCGAATTTGCTAGTAATCCCATCGATACCCTGAGCGAGTTTATCGATAAAAAGTGAAAACATTATTTAAAAAGAGTTTTCATAAACGTTTTTGCTCCTAAAATACTTTATCTATTTCTCACATTTAACCATAAATACAAATACAAATACAAATACAAATACAACGCCACAACAGGCAAAATGCCCAACGAGGTGGCTGATAAAAAGATGCCCATAAAAATATGGTTGTCATATGTTTCAAAAATACAGCAACCCAATTAAAAATGCAATTAACACAAATTACAAACAATATATACACATGGTAAAATATTATACAATGCCCATAAAGAATACTTATGGTTGTCTTATTCTAAGAATGGATAGCTTCTCGATTTACCCCAACATGTTTATCGTATTTCTTTTTAAACGTGTCAATTGTGTTACAATTTTCTACCTCCGAGGGTAAGCTATTCCATTTATTAACAACCCTATTAGAGAAAAATTCCCTGCGACACCATAACCTTGCATTGTCCCTCACCAATCGATACTGGTGTCCCCTTGTAAAAGCAGTCGATTGGCGGTGTACTAAAAGTTCATGGTCCATCCTATCCATCCCATTGAAAATTTTGAACACTTCGATCATATCTCCTCGACACCGGATGTCGAGGAGATGAACTCCAATTTCAACATTTTTTTCATTTCCAAAAAGACACAAGCTACGAAGCAATCATGCAATAAATGCAGATGTTTGGAACGTTTCATAACAGTAACAAAAAACCTAAAACCTAATGCAAGTTTGTCACAGTGTATGATGTATACAGTTTTGCGTATGGTCATAAATATTTTGTTTACATTATTTTTCCGAAGAAATTGACCATTTTACGTATGCATACATATAATCTTTACAACCCCTGCAGTGTTAATACGAATGTTTTTTATTTTTGCATTTTTATTTGCTTTTTGTTTTGCATTAGTGTATTTAAAGTAAAGCTTTATATATTGATAATAAAAATGTATATATAATATTGATTACACTAATAAGATAGAATGCTAATGTACACACATAACTTGCTAATAAACGGCTGATTCTGTTACTTTATCTTTAGAAAAGAAAAAATGATAAGTAAAAAATCAATTAAAAAACCCTAACCATCAATTAACAAATTTTTGAAAAATATCTGACGATTGCCATTTGACTAACAGATATTAGATTATTTTTTTAGACTTACGGGAAGGACACCCTAGTCTCTTGGGGTCACAGAGCGAATCTTCCTAATTCATGTGACATTCGCAGCGTGAATGTTCCTAATCCTGAGGCCGAAGTGCTTACGTTGGTTCTTGCGACAGAGCCTGGGTGTCTCGTTGTTTCTCCAGTTCTCTAGGTCCTAATTCATGTATTTTTTGTTCCTGTTTTTGTACGAGTTTGTATAAGTTGTCATGATTCTGTTGTTGTTGTCGAATTAAAAAGTAAATGAAAATAACCCGTTGTTATTTCCAACGAAATTATCGCTCACGCGAGATTTGATATTTCTTCAATGCGTCAAAATGAAGAATAAATGCTGTTTCCGAACATCACTTCAAATTTTCATTTCAGTAGGAATTTGACGGTGCCACTAACGAATGAAAGCTCGGCTCGTTTAGGAAATGTATTCGACGTTTTCTGGTCGAAAAATCCCATTTAAATAATAAATATAACAGTACGCTTTCAGTTGAAGTCACGTGACTCATTTTCGACTTCTCGAAAAGAGAGAGAGAGAGAGAGAGAGAGATTCGAAAAATAGAGAAAAGTTGCCTGAAAACAGCAAAAATTAAAGGAAAATCCTTTTAACCATCATTTTGGCTGTTTTCTCCAACTTTTCATCGTTTTACGAATTCAAATATATTTTTTTTTAATTTAAATTACTATACAACCCTCGCATCATGGATAACGTATCTGTGAGCACGACGCGTTACTTAGATACTTTTTCTTATTAGAAGTATGCCTCTAGGACACTGTTTCTCAACCGCCGGGCCCTGAGATCAGTCTAATCGAGCTGTGAACTGTTCACCGTTTCATTTTTGCCCATTTATTTCACATTAGTCTTGTGTATGACCTTGCTTCCACTCACAAAAACGAACCCAACCGAGCCGCGGGTCCCTAAAGGTTGAGACCCACTGCTCTAGGATCAACGGTCCGCACGTAAAATGGGTGCGTGCAGTCATATTTACATCCTGTATATCTATATATATTTGAGAATCGATAAAACTGTTAAAAAGCAAAAAAAAATTGCGTTCAAAAAATAATTAGAATAGATTTATGGAAGTGAAATATTTACGTAGGTGAGGAATTCCAAGACTGTGGAAAAGTTGTTTTGAAGGAGATGAAAAGTCATTTGTTATGAGTCTCGTTGCTTTTTTTTGGAGTTCAACTATTGGAGTAAAAATTCAGATATGAATTCACCTCCCACGGCAGCTAAAATCTATAACATAAGGGAATAAAGTAATGAGCAGCTTAACATTAACACAAAGGACTGATCTATGGTTTAAGGTAATACAGTTTGTAAATTATGTAACGCAGTTTGTTATGCATTTTTTTTCATAAGTTTATGGCATTAAGGTTAATTGTATCTAATCGTGGAAACCTGTTTAAGACTCGGGCAGTTACAAGTAGAAATATTTTGACAGTGTGATTATGGAATATTAAATTATGTTCAGAGTTTAGAGTAGCTATAGAGGAAGGTGAACTTAGTTTTTGTTATATTTATTTGCTAGTTACTGAGTTTATCAAATTTGCTAATGAATTATTGTCATTCGTTGAATAGAGTAGTAGTTGAATAGAGAATGCCATCTGCAAATGTGTGATGGTTTTACCAGTTAATTATTTAGTGCTATATAGGTTATTTAAAAGTGTATCAAATAGCAATGTAAATTTTCATGTAACTTAGTGTATAATAAACACGCAAATTTTCTAAAACGAAGTTTTTCAATTTTCGAATACTATACATTTTTTGCGTCTTACTGTGTTCGAGTTTTTTTCCTATACGCACTAGAAGTATTTTTGAAATATTTTATCATAAATTGCTGGCAAGCATTATAGGCCTATATGCTAATGTTTCAAATTAAAACGCTCTTTTCTCAAAACTGAGTTTTTTGATAGATAAGGAACATTTTTCAACCACCACTTGTTCAAATGTATTGAAACTTTGTGTATACAAACACTAAAGTGTTGCATAATTTAACGAGATGATTTCTTATTAAAACTATGCAAAAAGTGTTTTATGGCACAAAGCAGGGGTAAGTTTAAGTGATTTTTAAAGATTTGCATGTTGTTGAAGTTAAAATTCGAGAAAAAAAACAGCAATTAAAATCCTAAATGCTCTCGTTAAAAAAATATCTATAGTATTTTAGAGAAAAAATGAGTATGTAAAATGAATAGAAAACTTTTTCCCATAGGAAAGCATGGGAAGCCAAGATCGTGCACTAACCCCTTAAAATGTCGCTGAAAGATCACATTGATAAACGAAAAACGCTATGTTTTCTATGAAGAAATGTGCAATACATAACTGCACTAGAAGAACAAAGCATATGAAATAGAAAGTTATTTTTTTAGCCCTCGAAAATATCGAGATGAGAAAGAAGAGCATCTCATATTTTCGTTCGTAGCCTTCTCACGGGAACCAGAAAAGATACGTAAGCCTTCAAAAAGGTTTTTTATATGAAAATGAAACTTGGATTCAATAAGCCAGTGCCGACCTTATAGTACACTAATAACCCTGCGGCATCTTTATCCCTTCTACTTTTGTTATTCCTTATTGGGTGCACTGAAGATCGAATGCAATTTACTACTATCTTTGGCAAGAAACCCCCGGGACGCCGACGACGCGGCCGGCAAATTGATATGCGTGGCACGAAATCCTCGACCACAAGAAGCTTTGGTAATTCGCATCGAGTACACTGTATTTTTTTTAGCATTCGCGAATCTTATAAAACCGCACCTGAAGCATCGCCGCCGCTTCGATCGAGAAAAACACATATTACGTAGATACAGCGCATCTATTCTTGGATAAAGGATTTAGCACTAGCACCTTTTCTAGCTCGCATAAAGCATCTGCGACGAATACGAACCCACGAGCTCTCGTCCAATAATATTTGCGATCCGTTCCTTGATTATCACACACGTGATACAAAACAAAAGGTGAATTGTGCCTTTGGGAATAAGGGAGGGGGTCGACGATATTTTTGTGCGTATAGCTTTCGTTCCCCCGCCATTAAATCCTAGAAATGTTTCGATCATGTACTTTTTAGATAATACTAATGAAAATTCGCCCACTTATTACTGGAAATCGGCATTCGTAATACGGAGATTATCGTAAGCGGCGAAAGAAAAATACCGTATACGGGGTGAATATTATCGACCAATAATTATACACGTGATTCCTCGTGAAAAAATAATATCGAAAAGTGTTTTCCATTTTAGCATCGGGCGAATATTAAGGGAGTTAAAACGTTTTGAAATTTTGTGACGTGACAATTTTCTGTCAGTTAAGCGCCACAAAAAACCCAAAGAAAAATATCTCCCCCCCCCCTCCATGCAGCGGATTGCCACTAATTGAAAATGAACTGGTATACTCAATCCCATTAGAAGAAAAGTTCAGTTATTTTCTTTCACGTTTGGAGCTTTTTACTCTACTTGTAGAGTGATATTAACTTTGTTATTACTTAATACCTTCGCCCCACGATATTGATAAATTCATCCCCAGATTTGTAAAGCGTTAGCAAAACGAGTTTTATTGGAAAAACTGTTTTCCCAAAATCAACACCGTTTTGGCCAAAAAATGAACTAGTTTTCTTTCCTTCACAGTTGTCATATTTATTTTTTGAGGAAAAGGGCAAGGAAAAAAAACTTGTTAATGCAGCTTTAGCTTTTTTGATCACTCTGAGGGTTATAGCATTTCTATCAGCTTAAAAAAGCCAAGTTATACGTTTGGTGCACGTTCTGTGAATTTGGCAGGATTCGAAAAAGTGACGTCATCAGTTTATATATATATGTCAAAAAACTGAAAACATTTTTCCATATTAGTTTTTCACAAGAAATCACGTGCGTAACCTCTATCTCCTTATGGTTTTCTGCCACCAAACTTCAACGATGTAAAGTTCAAGTGCCCAAAAAAAAAAGGTATTCATTTACATTCAGGAAAATAGAGTAGAACAGATGAGCGGGGAAATTTCGTTTTCTGCCGAATAAACATCTTCGAGTATCCACTAACCTCCAGTGTCTGTTTTACGTTATTTAATTGTCAAACCAAACTTTACGGACTAGAGTTTCATACGCATGTTCCCAAAGTGGACTAAACCGAGATATCTCATTCGCGTCAGGGAAGACGTAGAAGCAAATATGTACTTATACTGTATATATGATGGAAGAGGAGGAAAGATGCCGTACATCAACAACATGTTGACGAAATCTCTCGAACCAATTTCATGACACGCGCTAGTCGAAATTATAGTGCTGTTATTTTCAGGAGTATGACATTCTCTGAGCGAAAGCACGTGCACATTTCGTTGACGTTGAAGAGAAACGAAATTTATTTTTACGATACGTTTCATTTCCAGAGTAATATCTATTGTAAGTTGCCATTACATATAGTGTTTTATAAGCATACACAATACGCAATTTCCAAATATTCAAATAATACACGTATGTAACATACATATCTTTATGAACATCAGTATATAATACCGTATATACAGGGTGCATATATACATAAGGCTCATCACATTTTACTGGCGAACCGTTGATTCTAGAAGCATACGTCAAATTAGAAAAAACATTCAAGTAATGTGTATAGTAAGTACTCAGATATGTCATTCATGTTGCAGGGGGTTGTATAGTTATTAAAATAAAAAACTAATTTTTTATACGGACACCCTGTGCCCAAAAACCCAATTAGAAAGTTGTCTCCCGGTCTTTCCTGAGGCCAACAAAAACATTCCATGCTTCCAAGTGAAGTATATTACACTGACTTATTCGAATTCGAAAAACAAGTGGTTATGAAAAATTCAGAAAACAAGTAAAGTTATGATTAACTGCAGGTAAACCGTTTTACCTTTTATATTATGCTCTCATGACGGGTTTTTTTTAAAACATGCAAGGACTCTTCTCTTTCCAAAATTTCTCAATACTTTGACAGTTTTCAGAGGAAAAAACACCTATTGAAAATACATACGCCGTCAATCAACTGCTTTTACTAAAGAACACCAGTATCAATTGGTAAGGGGCAATTCAAGATTATGGTGTCGCAGGAAATTTTTCTCTAATAGGGTTGTTAATAAATGGAATAACGTACCTCCGGGGGTCGTGAATTCTAACACAATTGTCACTTTAAAAAAAAATAGGATAAACATGTTGGGGTAAATCGAGAGAAGCTCTATCCATGCTTAGAATAAGACAACCATAAAAAAATTTTATGGGCATTGTATAATATTTTATCATGCATATAATATATCGTTTATAGTTTTTGTAATTTCATTTCTAATTGGGTTGCTGTAATAAGAAACATATGATAGTCATATTTGTTATGGGCATCTTTTTCTTAGCTACCTCGTTGGGCATTTTGCCTGTTGTGGCCTTGTATTTGTATTTGTACATATTTCGAGAGCACCCTCTGTTTCTTTCATCATAGAAATCGGTCTCTTCCATACGTATCTATCAATCATGCACCATTTATTATGCACTTTATTTATTTATTACAGTTATTATTTTTTATGTGATTAATTTCGTTGGTCCCGCTGTCGATTAATCACCTTGTGGAAGGAATAAATTAGTTTTTTTGGTCGCGAATTGGTTCCAGAAAGAAGCCCCTTTTTCTTCTTTTATATATGGCTCTTATTAATCAGTCAAAGCAATATATACACAATCTCTTTCTTCTTATTTTTCTTGCTGTGATCTTAAGGTTGTGATGGAGCGCAAATAAATAAGAAGAGAGGCGTGTTCACATTCTTCCGACGTGTATGCAATGAACACGCTCCTCTTCCGATGTTTGTTTCGTTGAATTGTTTTTTTTTTCAGCGGAATGTAATTTAAAAGAAGATCCAGAAACTTAATTAATCAGCGCAATGGCGTTGGTAGCCTCGCACCAGAAAAAGAACGAGCTCCACTAATTGCAGCTCCTCATCCAATGTATGTATATGTGTGTGTGTGTATATATATACATATTATTATTATTTTTTTTTTTTTTGAACCCACCGTTCAGTTCTAGTCGAACTGCACTAGGCATTTCATACGTTTTCTTAATACAGTTGGCCCTCGGTATTCACGGTTTTCGTATGTTTTAAAAACTCCTCCTAAAGGTGTTCCTGGTGTTTCTATAAATGTGACTCTGCTATTTAGACGTTTCTTAAAGTAAAAACCTGAAAAATAAAAATAAAAATGCTGACTATGATTAGCTTCATTGCTCAGGTTCCCGTTAACACGGTATCAATGAATCTGCAATGGGAGGTATCGGGGAAAAAAGAGCTTGAAATTTGACCAGCCTTTGCCGTAGCTACACCTGCTACTATATAGCCCTTCACACCTGTCACGTGGAAAATGCAATTTCTCTATGGGCAATGTATTACTTAACTTTACATATACTACAACCGTTATTATTAAATCTGCAAATCCGTGAAAATTGAAGAGAAAGAATGTCACATTTATTTATGTTTTATTTATTTAGTTTGCAAACCTGTGAAAGGCCAAACGAGTTCTGACTTCACTGGTGCACAATGAATGAATGAACGCCAGGGCTCTGCCACCGGACTTATCCCGTTGCTGAGATCTCTTCCATCCCAGCTTCGTGGCACACTCTGGTGAGTGCACCTAACAGTCTGAGTGTGTAGCTAGTGTTGTGTTTGATATATCAGTGCTGCCATCTATACTTCAAATTGTGAGTGAAGTGCAATGATTGAATATTTGTAATGTTGTATGCTTGTTGCTCTCTCTGGCGAGATCGGCTCGCATTCGCGCCTTGAAGTTGGAAACCACAGAAAACCAACTTCAGCCGACCACCACTGTGGCACCGGTGGGGTTTGAACCCGGATCCACGCGATGCGAGTCCGTTACTATGACCACTCGACCACCACAGCCGTTCACTAGGTGCACAATAAAATCAATGAAAATGGAAAGAAAAAGCAGAGATATCAGTAAAAACACTAAATTAATCAGACACGCGAACATATGTAGAGGAAAAAATGCATGAAAGGTGACGCTAATAAATGTGTTAAAAGAATCCCCGAATACATAACACCCAATAAAATGCACATGTGCATACAAATAAAATTCAGAGTATATGGTAAAATTATAAATAAATAAAAATATCAGTAAAACAATAAAACGATTGCACTCAAGAAACGCAACAAAAGGGGAAAAATACATAAAAAGATGACACCTATAAAGGAGTAAAAATTATACAAATACAAATACAACGCCACAACAGGCAAAATGCCCAACGAGGTGGCTGATAAAAAGATGCCCATAAAAATATGATTGTCATATATATCAAAAATACAGCAACTCCATTAAAAATGCAATTAACACAAATTATAAACAATATATACACATGATAAAATATTATACAATGCCCATAAACAATACTTATGGCTGATTTATTCTAAGAATGGATAGCTTCTCGATTTACCCCAATATGTTTATCCTATTTCTTTTTAAACGTGTCAATTTACTACCTCCGGGGGTAAGCTATTCCATTTATTAGCAACCTTATTAGAGAAAAATTCCCTGCGACACCATAGCCTTGCATTGTCCTTCACCAATCGATACTGGTGTCCTCTTGTAAAAGCAGTCGATTGGTGGTGTACTAAATGTTCATGGTCCATCCTATCCATCCCATTGAAAATTTTGAACAATTCGATCATATCTCCTCGACACCTGCGTTCATCCAATGTAAACATATTCAAAAAATGAAGTCTCTCTTCATAACTCAAGCCCTGTGTGCCAATAAGGACACGCGTAGCTCTTCTCTGCACCCCTTCAACCAAGTCTATGTCCCTCCGTAGGTATTGTCTCCAAAACCTTACAGCATACTCCAGTCCAGGACGAACTAAGGCTCGAAAAAGTGAAAGAATGACTTTAGGAGAACGCGAAGAGACTTTTTTGAAAATGAGACCAAGCATTCTATTCGATTTTTTGACAACCGCTGAACAATGTTCAGAAAACTTAAGTCGCTCGTCAATGAGAATTCCCAAATCGGTGACTCTAGTTGCATCCGGGATAGTGACACCATTCAACTCGTAAGAGAACCGTGGGTTGTTCAAACCAAAATGAGCGACCATGCACTTATCTACGCTAAACGTCATGCTCCATTCATTTGCCCATGCTGCAATCTTCTTTAAGTTGGTCTGGAGCAACTCCCTATCGCTTTGATTCCCGATTACCCCATTAGCTTCACATCAACTGCGAATTACATCGATACCCTGATCGAGTTTGTCGATAAAAAGTGAAAAAAGTATGGGGCCAAGGACACTTCCCTGAGGAACTCCACTTGTGACGTCTGTCCAACCAGAGAATTCCCCGTTCACCATAACTCGTTGCGACCTATCTCTTAACCACGATTCTATGCTATTCAGCAAGTTGCCCCCTATTCCAATCTCGTGTAAACGCTTCAAGAGTTTGCCATGTTGGACCCGATCGAATGCCTTCTGGAAATCAAGGTAAACAACGTCGACATTTTTGCTCTTACCCAAAGCCTTAGTCACGTAATCATAGAAGCAAAGGAGGTTAGTTACACATGACTTCCACTTCCTGAACCCATGCTGATTATCCGATAATACATTATTCTCGTCTATATACTTCACAAACTGCCTTTTTATGATCATTTCCAAAATTTTCGAGAGGAAACTCGTCAAACTCACTGTACGATAATTAGACACAGCTTCTCTACTACCCTTCTTAAATATCGGAACAACATTGGCAAGTTTCCAATCTCTTGGGATGATACCCTCAGCAACATTACTCCTGTATATCTGTGCCACTGGCCCCAACAATTCACTAGCACATTCCCTGAGGACCCTGGGATAGATATCATCTGGTCCTGGTGCTTTGCTTGCACATACATTTCTTAGAAGATTTAGGACCTCCACGTCTTCTACTTGAATATCGTTGAGGGTTTTATTACCCCTGCAACACCCGTATATCGAATATCATTATCTCCATTAAAAATCGACGCGAAAAAGTCATTGAAAGCATTACACATGCCTACATTGCTCTCTATCTTAGAGCCTCCTATCGAGAGGGGGCCAACCATCCATTATTGACGTATCGAAAAAATGCTTTTGGGTCAGAGCCAATGTTATCTGCCAACCTAGATTCAACTTCCTTTTTACTATCCCTTATCGCTTTCTTCAACAGTCTTCTTTTATCAGTAAACAATGATAGGTCACCTCGCCCACTTTTATACTCTCTGAATGCTCTTTTCTTTTCAAGATAAATGTTCCGCACGCTATCCGTGAACCATAGAGGGTGTGATGTACAAACACGTTTTTTTCGAACAAATGGTATGACGTCGTGCAAAAAGAGGACAGCTTCGTACTAAATTCTTCCCATTGACTTACCACCCCTACTGATTCCAACCGGTCTTTGAAAACTTCCGCTAACCTTCTTCGCAAAACATCAAAGTTAGTTCTCCGAAAACAAGGAACCAGTCTTTTGTTATCAACCTCACCCGAGGAAAAGTTACAGTGAAATCTGACGATACGATGATCACTGGAAGAAAACTCTTCCCCCACCGAAACATGTTCAACTAGATCCTCAGAACTAGTAAGAACTAAATCCAAAATAGCAGTACCCCTAGTGGCTTCTGATACATGCTGATACAAAAAATTTTCGAGCACCAACTTAAGAAAGTCTCTTTCATACTGATCTCTAGATGAAAGGTTCTCCCAATCAATACCCGGGTAATTGAAATCCCCTAGTATGAGAACTTTCTTACGCTTACACATGTAAGAAATTTCATCATGCAATTTGGCGGTGTCGTTTGGATCCCTATTCGGTGGATTGTAACAAACCCCTACAATACGTTTATGGTGTCTTTTGTTTTCAAGCTCAACCCATATAGTTTCAATATCACTTCTCTGCACGTTACACTCTCTAGCCTTCAAACAGGATTTCACGTATATCAATACTCCACCCCCTTTCCTATCCGATCTATTTCTCAAAAAAGTATCGTATCCTGAGATATGTAAGAAAGATTCATCCCCATCGTTTACCCAAGATTCTGTAATGGCTATAAGATCCAAGCCCACCACAACTATCATAGTTTCTAAAAAATCTTTCTTATTACCCAAGCTCCTGGCATTTATTAACACACATTTTAATTTGCCCGGTGGTTTAGTGTCAATCGAGAAGCCATCCAAGTCAGAGGTGGGTAATTTCCCGTCAGTACTGTTGTGATTATGATTAACTAGCCCGCATTCCCGACTACGTGGTCTGGGAGTAAAAAACCTGACCTAAGACTATCGTAAACCTTCCAGACCCCTCTCTTACACTGCTGGCCACCCAAATTGCAACACCAAGAAAGACAAGAGATATCGCAGCAATATTTATTTTGTAGATAACATGTTGACCAAGCATCAAATGATTAAATTTATAGACTTCTGTGAAGTGTGGTTCCTGCCAAAATCAGTAGCCAGAGTAGCCGCCATTGTTGGAGATCGCCGCTGCCACACGCCTCGGCATTGATTCAAAGAGACTTTGGATGTGTTCTTCGGGTACAGCAGACCAAGCAGCTTCCACGCGTTGCCAAAGTTGATCTGGTGTGGCAGCTGGGGATGTAATCTGGGTCAATCGTTGAGCAACCATGGACCACATGTTTTCTATCGGCGAAAGATCCGGAGAGCGAGCTGGCCAGGGAAGCAATTCAATCTGGCGATTGACGAAGAACCTTTGGACAATGCGTGCCACGTGTGGTCGCGCATTCTCCTGTTGAAATATGGCTGTGGGCAAGCCCTGAAGGTAAGGAAGGACAACTGGCTCCAACACCTCGGAGATGTAGCGCTGGCTTTTTAAAGTACCGGCAATGCGTACTAGAGGAGTGCGAGAGTGATATCCAATACCGCCCCATACCATAATACCCGGTGCAGGACCAGTGTGGCGGTGCATAACGCAGCTGTTCAGCATCCTCTCTCCACGGTGTCTCCAGACTCGAATCCGACCATCGTGGTGTTGCAGACAGAAGCGTGACTCGTCAGTAAAGACAATTTCATTCCATTGTGCCGTCCACATCCTTCTTTCATCGCACCATTGGCGGCGGAGACGTCTGTGGTTCTGCGCCAAGGGTAGACGAAGCAATGGACGTCTTGCGGACAGACCACTCTGCTGTAAACGGCGTCGAATGGTACGCGCAGACACTGGATGATGCGGTACAGACTGAATGTGCTGTGCTATGGTTCGTGATGTGGCTGAGCGATCCGTCACTGCCATACGCACAATATGCCTGTCATCACGTGAAGTGGTGCACTGAGGTGGATGCGATCGAACACGTCGGTCCGTCATACCCTCCTGCATCCAACGATCACATATCCGCATTACAGTTGTTTGGTTTCGTCCAACACGACTACCGATTTCCCTGAAAGATAATCCACAATCTCGGTAGGCCACTATCCTTCCTCTGTCGAACTCGGATACTTGATCAAAAGATGATCGCTGTTTTCTACGAGGCATAATTGATCGTTTTTTTTGAAAAAACCACAAGAAAAACACAATTGCCGTACTTCAAATCGTCGAAATCCCCAAGCCTTAAATAGCGCTTTGAAGTGGCGCCACAGGCGCGCGTTATGTGCGTCTGCGCTGAAATTCTAATCATTTGCATATCTCACCTCCGCTAATGCATGTTGTAAATTTCATATTATTTGCATGCTTCCTTCAGGGTGTTGCATTTACGGTTGCCAGCAGTGTATTTAGATGGATCCCATCCGGACGAAGCCACCTATCGGTAAATGCGGGAAGCTCCAAGAACGTGACCCCAAGTGAGGAGCAAATGTCCTTCAGGCCTATATTGAATTGGTGGATCCTACTCCTATATCCCCTACTACCCCTTGGCAGCACTGGAATCACTGCCACATCTGAACCCCCCTCCCTAGCGGATAATAGTAAATCCCGGTACTCTGGCAGAGACTCACTAATATTCGCTCCTACCTGATTTGTTCCCACCCACAGAATCACCCGCAAGGGCAACTTTCGGCGATGAAAAACGTCTCGAACGTTGCCAATCTTCCCCCCAGGAAGACAACAGCGCTCGAAACCCCGAAAATCCCTACACACTCAGTTCCCAAGTTCCTTAACCATAGAATCGCCGATGATTAAACCCCTATCACTATTTCCCTCTACCTCATCCACGACCACCCATTCGCCCTCTAAAATGTCGTTGTTCGTGGAGATTGCTTCTTCATCAACAGGTGGCTCGACGACCAGAGGCTCCGTTATAACCGGGCCCTCTAGCACTCTAACGTTTTCCCGTAAAGCTTCGACCTCGAGTTCCAGCCTTTTCCTATCCATGCACCCTTTACAATTGAAACTATCAGCTACTATACCCCTAGACCAGGGAAACCTCCCGTCGCAAGCTCTACACAACACTAGTCGAGGTCGAGGCATACTAACACTATTGCTAAAGCTAGATAATAATAATAATACTTAAAAATAGGAAAATGAGAAACGTTAACTGGAAATTAAAATAATGTAAAATACATTACTATGCAAAATATACGTAAGAGATTATACGAAAAAATTACGTAAAGTAGAATGCTCAGCACTAAATCACGAACAATAAAATAAATATGTATATAAAGAATACAACACCCTCTAAAAAAAGTATTAATCTACGAAGTACAATTTATACTTATTAGAATTAGCTAACTATCTCAAAACACTAACACTACAACAATAGGCCCAAATGGAAGGAAAACAAAGTTATTGAGAGTACCCGGGAAAAAGTATACACTGTTTGCTAACACTAACGTCCAAAAACCTATGAACTTATATCAAAGAAGCGAGCGAACCTGGCGAAAAAACAATGAAAATGAAATGCGAACGAGAAAAATAAATTTAAGTCGATCGAAAATACACAACGAAAATTAAAAAAAATGAGAGCAATATAATAAAAAAAATCACTTATCTCACAATCCAACGTGCGCTAAAAAAAAAGAAACCCACCGCAGAATATGACCCAAAAATAAACAACACGCTAAGTAAAACTCACGAGAACGAAGAAAAACACAAAGATAATAGATAAATGAAAATAAAAAAAACCGAACTCACAACAACACATACATTAAAATAAACACACCGATAAAACTCAATATGATGAACTAAAATGCATTGCACGTTAAAAATGCTGAGACATCGGAAGCGCTGACAGAGTGAGAAAATCTATGATATGTGGATGAATACACGAGGTCTGGTGGCAATCTGTTCCCTACTCTTTCAACTCTACATCGAAAGCTATAAAATGTAGCATCGCCACTGACAGTTGGAATTTTAATTTGTAACGGATGTCTTCTCTCAGAGATGGTCTAACAATGATCTCAAATTTTGGAGGTAATTGACCCGTATAGTGAGTTGTGTACAAGTTTGAAGCACAGTTTCGAGACGGCCTTAAGGCGACGCCATTCCAATGAGTGGACCCCCAGACTACTCAGTCTTTCTTCGTATGGACGGTGACGCAGACCACAGAGCTGCTTGGTGAATGAGTTCTGGGACTTTACGATAAATTTTATGTCTTTCACATCTCCCAATATTTTGAATGAACAATAAAATAGCTTGGACTAAGAAACAATTTTTCTGGATTGGTTTGATTGAACGATGTTTCGTTCTGGAAGTCAAAAGATGCCTTGACAATAAAGACACGCTATTAAAAGTACTTTAGATACTGGGTAATGCCCCCGAACACCATAGCGTTTAAGTCCTCTTCTATATGCCTTCTAACTCATCATATAGCATTCACCTGCTTTATCAGATGTTATGCGAACATTTACGGCTCACAATATACATGATTAAATTCATCATGAGCAACATATTGCAAGAAATTCGTAAGTTTAAATCAGCGAATGGATTGTTCTTATGACATAGACTTAACTATGGTATATTTTACGCATTTAGAAGAATTGTTAGAAGAAGCCTTATTACCATACTCTGAAAAATTAATTAGGTTGGGCCCCGATCATGGCTTCCCACGCTTTTCTATATGAAAAATCTCCTTTTAAGGCACACTTAAAAAATTTCTATTCACTTTGAGCACTCAATTTTATTCTTAAATTCTATTGACATTTATGCACAATTTAACGAGAGCATGTAAGATTTCAATTGTTGGTTTTTTTTTCTGGAATTTTAACTTCAGCAACACATGCAGCTTTTCTCAAAATACCTGAAATTTTTCCCGCTTTGTGCCATAAAAATTTTTTTGCATCATTTTAATAAGAAATCTTCTCGTTAAAGTATGTATCTCCTTAGTGTTGAGAGATACACAAAGTTTCAATACATTTGAACAAGTGGTGTTTGAAAAAATGGTCCATATCTGACAAAAACTCAGCTTTGAGAAAAGAGCATTTTAATGGCAAACATTGTCATATATAAGGCCTGTCAGCAGTTGATATTAAAATACTGAATGTTAAAAATACTTCTAGTACAGGTATAGCAAAAAAATCGAACAAAGGTTCAGAAAATTTTATCGTATTCGGAAATTGTGAAAAATTTGAAACAATATGTTTTTGTATTAAATTTGCGTTCACCAACCTCTTTAACTGAAATGGAGAAGAAACGGCTAACCGACATTATAATATTTATTCAGAAAACATCGCAACGCATCACTGGACATTCCGTCCCTTCTACTTCTGCCGCACAAATTAGATATAAACGAGATGCGTCTAAAAAAGAAAACGTTTGTGAAGCCAAGAGTAAAAAAATATTCTTGTTGCCTCTGCCAGCCTTTTGCTGCGCACTCATCAGGCGCAGTGAAGAATCCGACCCGTCAGTCTGATTGCCGTCACGTTTCGTCACGTTAATTTGCGAAGAAATTTTCAACAAATCGGACGACCGTCTGACGTTTCCGTTTGGCGAATTTTGAGTTAAATTTACTTTTTTTATTATTTCTCACTCATATGACTCACTTGCTCACGAAATTGCTCATTTATTACTTCCGTGCTCACTTGCTCCCTAACTTGCACATTAACTACTTCTGTGCTCACTAACTTGCTAATTCATCACTTCTATGCTCACTAACTTGATAATTCACCACTTCTGTGCTCACTAACTTGCCAACTCACTACTTCGGTGCTTACTTTACTCACCAACTTGCCCATTCACTACTTCCGTGCTCATCTGCTTACGAAATTGTTTATTCACTAGTTCTGTGCTCACTTGCTCACTAAATTGCTCATTCCTACTTCTCTGCTCACTTGCTCACTAAATTGCTCATTCCTACTTCTCTGCTCACTTGCTCACTAAATTGCTCATTCCTACTTCTCTGCTCACTTGCTCTCTAAATTGCTCATTCAAATGAGTCATTGAGTGACCAAATCAGCTATTAGTTGATCACTGGAGTGAGTAAATGAGAAAAGTAATGAGAGGATGAGTATGAGAATGAGTGAATCAACAAGTCAGTGACGAAGTGACCATAGGCAAGATGAAGTAAGCATGAGAATGAGCATATCAGCAAATCAATAAGAAAGTGGAAAGATGCGACACCATAGCCTTGCATTGTCCCTCACCAATCGATACTGGTGTACCCTTGTAAAAGCAGTCGATTTGCGGTGTACTAAAACTTTATGGTCCATCCTATCCATGCCATTGAAAATTTTGAACACTTCGATCATATCTCCTCGACACCTGCGTTCCTCCAATGTAAACATATTCAAAAAATGAAGTCTCTCTTCATAACTCAAACCCTGAGTGCCAATAAGGACACGCGTAGCTCTTCTCTGCACCCCTTCAACCAAGTCTATGTCCCTCCGTAGGTATTGTCTCCAAAACCTTACAGCATACTCCAGTCCAGGACGAACTAATGCTCGAAAAAGCGGAAGAATGACTTTAGAAGAACGCGAAGAGACCTTTTTGAAAATGAGACCAAACATTCTATTCGCTCTTTTCACCACCGCTGAACAATGTTCAGAAAACCTAAGCCGCTCGTGAATAAGAATTCACAACTCGGTGACCCTGGTTTCATCCTGGAATAGTGGCACCATTCAACTCGTAACAGAACCGTGGGTTGTTCGAACCTAAATGAGCGGCAATGCACTTATCAACGCTAAACGTCATGCTCCATTCATTTTCCCATGCTGTAATCCTGTTTAAGTTGGTCTGGAGCAAATCCCTATCGCTTTGATTCCCGATTATCTCCATTAGCTTCACATCATCTGCGAATTCGCTAGTAATCCCATCGATACCCTGATCGAGTTTGTCGATAAAAAGTGAAAAAAGTATGGGGCCAAGGACACTTCCCTGACGAACTCCACTTGTGACGTCTGTCCAACCAGAGAATTCCCCGTTCACCATAACTCGTTGCGACCTATCTCTTAACCACGATTCTATCCAATTCAGCAAGTTGCCCCCTATTCCAATCTCGTGTAAACGCTTCAAGAGTTTGCCATGTTGGACCCGATCGAATGCCTTCTGGAAATCAAGGTAAACAACGTCGACATTTTTGCTCTTACCCAAAGCCTTAGTCACGTAATCATAGAAGCAAAGGAGGTTAGTTACACATGACTTCCCCTTCCTGAACCCATGCTGATTATCCGACAATACATTATTCTCGTCTATCCACTTCACAAACTGACTTTTGATGATAATTTCCAAAATTTTCGAGAGGGAGCTCGTCAAACTCACTGGACGATAATTAGACACCACTTCTCTACTACCCTTCTTAAATATCGGAACAACGTTAGCCAGTTTCCAATCTCTCGGGACGATACCCTCAGCAACACTACTCCTGTATATCTGTGCGACTGGCCCCAACAATTCATTAGCACCTTCCCTGAGAACCCTGGGATAGATATCATCTGGTCCTGGTGCTTTGCTTGCACATACATTTCTTAGAAGATTTAGGACCTCCACGTCTTCCACTTGAATATCGTTGAGCGTTTTATTACCCCATGCAACACCCGTACATCGAATATCATTATCTCCATTAAAAACCGACGCGAAAAAGTCATTGAAAGCACTACACATGCCTACATTGCTCTCTACTTTTGAGCCTCCTATCGAGAGGGGGCCAACTGTCCCCTTACATCCATTATTGACGTATCGAAAAAATGATTTTGGGTCAGAGCCAATGTTATCGGCCAACCTAGATTCAACTTGCTTTTTACTATCCCTTATCGCTTTCTTCAACAGTCTTCTTTTATCAGTAAACAATGATAGGTCACATCGTCCACTTTTATACTCTCTGAATGCTCTTTTCTTTTCAAGATAAAGGTTCCGCACGCTATCCGTGAACCATAGAGGGTGTGATGTACAAACACGCTTTTTTCGAACAAAGGGTATGACGTCGTGCAAAACAGAGGACAGCTTCGTACTAAATTCTTCCCATTGACTTACCACCCCTACTGATTCCAACCGGTCTTTGAAAACTTCCGCTAACCTTCTTCGCAAAACATCAAAGTTAGTTCTCCGAAAACAAGGAACCAGTCTTTTGTTATCAACCTTACCCGAGGAAAAGTTACAGAGAAATCTGACGATACGATGATCACTGGAAGAAAACTCTTCCCCCACCGAAACATGTTCAACTAGATTCTCAGAACTAGTAAGAACTAAATCCAAAATAGCAGTACCCCTAGTGGCTTCTGATACATGCTGATACAAAAACATTTCGAGCACCAACTTAAGAAAGTCTCTTTCATACCGATTTCCAGATGAAAGGTTCTCCCAATCAATACCCGGGTAATTGAAATCCCCTAGTATGAGAACCCTCTTTCGCTTACACATGTAGGAAATTTCATCATGCATTTTGGCGATATAGTTTTGATCCCTATTCGGTGGATTGTAACAAACCCCAACAATAAGCTTATGACGTCTTTTGTTCTCAAGTTCAACCCATATGGTTTCAATATCACTTCTCTGCACGTTACACTCTCTAGCCTTCAAACATGATTTCACGCATATCAACACTCCACCCCCTTTCCTATCAGATCTATTTCTCAAAAAAGTATCGTATCCGGAGATGTGTAAGAAAGATTCATCCCCATCGTTTGCCCAAGATTCTGTAATGGCTATAAGATCCAAGTCCTCCACAACTATCATAGTTTCTAAAAAATCTTTCTTGTTACCCAAGCTCCTGGCATTTATTAACACACATTTTAATTTGCCCGGTGGTTTGTTGTCAATCGAGAAGCCATCCAAGTCAGAGGTGGGTAATTCCCCGTCAGTACTGTTGTGATTATCATTAACTAACCCGCATTCCCGACTACGTGGTCTGGGAGTAAAAAACCTGACCTAAGACTATCGTAAACCTCCCAGACCCCTCTCTTATTTAGATGGATCCCATCCGAACGAAGCCACCTATCGATAAATGCGGGAAGCTCCAAGAACGTGACCCCAAGTGAGGAGCAAATGTCCTTCAGGCCTATATTGAATTGGTGGATCCTACTCCTATATCCCCTACTACCCCTTGGCAGCACTGGAATCACTGCCACATCTGAACCCCCCTCCCTAGCGGATAATAGTAAATCCCGGTATTCTGACAGAGACTCACTAATGTTCACTCCTACCTGATTTCTTCCCGCCCACAGAATCACCGCAAGGGCAACTTGAACTAGTATGTGTGAATAGCCACAGATGGATCGGCATCTGAACTAAAACGGTAAGTCGAATCAGCACCTCCTAGAGATAGAAGGCCTACGCACGCTGTGACGTCAGGAAGTAGTCCATTTTTCTCAGAAATATTCAGGAGAAAAAATTCTTTGCTCGTTCCAGTATCATCGTGGCGCGGAAAAGAAATGATCGTGCTCAGAATTGGCGATTTCTATGCCCCACATCCAATCACTATGGGTTGTCTGTGAGCCAATCAGGAAGATCCTATGCCAAAATAAGAAGAAACGAAATAGTATGCTGCGTTTCAAAATGTATCAAACTTGCTAGGTAGTCTGAATGGCATTTATGGCACCCCGTGCGGAGGCCTTCTATCTCTAGAAGGTGCTGGTCGAATGCACTTATGTGTGTGAAGATACCTATATACATATTCATCGTCATCTTACCCGTACATAAATCGCAGCTCAGACTGACTTCCCATTTTCCGTAAAAAGATGGTACATAAGCGAGGTTAAGGTAAATGCAATCGTTTTCTTGATTCCCACGAAGAGAAATCTTTTCCCTCGTTGATGTTCGTTCCGACGAAAACGTCGATTTTTAATTTCCTTCAAAAACTTAACCGACGTCGTCACTGTTTGTCTGAACTTTTGTCGATCGCGGCATCGGTATCCGTTTAATCATATCGTTGTGTCTGATGAATCAAATTTCGTGATCGATGTCACCGTCGAGAATTGATTTTTGTGTCGCGTGTCGCACAGAATTTCTCTCTACCTTAATGACAGCCATTTAAGGTGATTTCCGAACTTTACCCCCTCCCATAAACATACTGGTCCGGTTGAGGACAGTGGCGGTGGAATCCGAGGGCGAATTAGTGATTACCCGGGACATCCGGCCATAAAACGGCAGTTTCCGAGAGGACGGCGATAAATTTTTCTAAAAAAAGGAAAGAAGCTCTAGCTTCAACCGTAACTAGGATTATGCGGTAGCCGCCAACAGCATTTCTCTCGGAAGAGATAAAGGAATTTTTCTACTCAAATAAAAGCGAATGCAACAGATTCACGTCGGAGAGCGGCCGACGCGCATAATCTAATCAACTCCACAGATACGAACTTCGTGCTCGTCTTTTTCGGACATGCAGCGGCTTCGTCCGGTGGTTGTTTTGCTTATGTATGAACGTGAAAATAAAACAATATACATACGTTTTGCGTACATGCACACAAGATTCCATATGGAGGATGAGCCAAAACTTTACTAGAGTATTGAAATACTAAAAGAAATTGGGACTCGCTAAAAACTTCCGAAAAATGTTTAAAGTTTTAAAAAACTAACCCTTTTGAATGCATGACTTTTTTTCGAGCTGATAATTTTTTTCATAGTTACACATAAAATCATTAAAAGTATCATTAAATATCATCCTGAAAAATTATTAAAAATATATTTTTCCAGTTGCACTGCTTATACAGGGTCTTAAAGCGGACGTACAGAGGACGTAAAATCGCATATAAAATAAATGTACGGTGACATCTCGGCGTAGGAATTTTTCGGCAAACGAAGGTTTTTTTTTCAGATTTGGCTAATGAGCATTTTCGTTGATATGAATGCACGGCACGTGCTAACACAAAGCAGCCGCGTCCTGAGCTGAATTTCAGCGTTAATCATCATCCGAATTACTGTCACTCGAGCCCGATTAAATCATGTCCTGCCCACGTCGGAATTTTTTTCCAGATGTACCTACACTTCTTTCTGAAATTATTAGAATCATTTCATGTAAAATGAAAGAACTCAGCTAATAGAAAATGCATTAAAAAAACAGTAGCCTGCTTTTAGAGCATGCATTCTTTCAGTGCAAGACTCAGAGCATCAAACTCAACAGTCTGGGCATTCTCTTTCCTATCTGCATGCATCAGCCACAACAATGAGCTGAGCAATTCAAAAATGGATGGGGTCACCATCGAACTTGAGACTGGGTTGTGTCAACACCAGCTTTAGTGTTGTGAAGCTGGCGGTTGTGTGCGCGCGTACATTATAGTGTAAAATAAAGTATTTATTCAGTATTTCTCCTCGTCCTGTAGAAATTCGTCCAATTTTGAAGCTGTTCATTTTTGCTTTCAGTCAGTTTTTGTCTTTTTTATAGCTCTCATTTGATGTTTTAAAAACGTATCTTTAAATTTTGGGTAAAAGCTGGAACGGATCAAACGATTTTTAATAGAAACCTATTGGAAATCACGTTTTTCGGCTTATGAAGATTCTGGCTAACGAACGTGATTCCAGAACGAATCATCCTCGTTAGCCCAGGTATCACTGTATTGACTAACTCTCCAACTATAATTGGACTTTTTCTCTGTTGTTGGAATGATGCATAAATAAATGAATAATAAAAGCTATATGAAGTAATATTACTTTTCAAATATATAACTACCTTCTGTGTGATCCAAATTGTAGTAAGAAAAAATTCGGGTTGCAAACTTTAAAGCACAAATAAAAAGCAAAAAAATAACAATAAATAAATAAAATAATAATAGTAATAGCATTTTAAAAAACAAATATCAGCGAAATCACAGCTACACGTGCTCTGCAACAAACAAAGAGTTGTTGTCGTTAATTGGAACATCTACTAGCAAATTCAAAATATAGAATGTAAAGAAAATGACCTCAACTTATGTGCAAATGCAGTTCTGAATTCTTATCTTCAAAACTGGATGCAGTAATGAACGTTTGAAGGATCCTTTGCACATGGGCAAAGATATGAATTTAAGGGTTAAACTATTTGTCGAATTTGGTGCTGAATTTGACACCCAAACTCATGTCATGCAACAAAAAAAGTAGCTCGAAATTTTGCCAGCGGGTGGATTATATTCAGCGGATGGCATTGAACGAAAAGAAAATTGCTCCGAAAATAGTTTCTTCTAAAACGGATTTCAGTTGCATAATTTATTTTTCCTGTAAAGTCACGCTATCTATCGGTTATACATGAATTTTATGTTTATGACACGAATTTCGGTGCACAACGCATATTCCTACGACAATTTATTCCATTATTTCAAAAATTTTTGAAAGTGTATTACAATGGAAACCTTGGAACCTTCAGGCAAGTTATCACATTTGAAGCAATTATCAATGAAATCGAAAGTATTTTGTCACTTCATTGTTAAAAGCTGGATTGTACCACCAATATCGGTGAACTCGCTCAACTGAATTCCTTGCATGTTTGATCTATAGGGGGTCATTCAAGTATTACGTCAGCATCGATGGGTTGAGGGGGTTCCAATTTGCTGACTTTTGATGACAAGGGGGGTGTTTGGATGATGCTTACGTCATCGACCATCCTTTATGAAATATTCTTAATGACATCTTATTCGGTATGCTAAAAACGGAAAAAAATCTTTCGAAGTTATTGGGCACTTGAACTAACATTCTACCTGTTGATAAGTCCCCTACAGAGCCACTTTAATGATCTCTAAATGTTTCACGGATCCTTCAAGTGCTCTGGAAATGTTTCCGGGCCGCTTAAGTGCTCTGGAATTGTGCCACGTAATTATATACAAATAGAAATACAATGCCACAACAGGCGAAATTCCCAACGAGGTGGCTGAGAGAAAGATACCCATAACAAATATGGATGTCGTATATTTCAAAAATACAGCAACCCAATTAAAACGGAATTGAAACCAAATTGACACGGATCACTTAAGTAATCTGGGAATGTTCCGTGGGTAACTTGAGTGATATGTATAACGCACTGGGGCCGCTTAAGTGCTCCAAAACTGTGCCACATGTTACTGAAGGGATCTCTAAATGTGCCACGAATCGTTTAAGTGTTCCGTAACTGTGTCGCGGCTTACTTAGGTGATCTTTGAATGTGAAAGTGATCTTTGAGGCCTACCTCAATGGTCTGAAAATGTGCCACGGGCCACCTAAATGCTCTAGAATTGTGCCACGGGTCATTTAAGCGATTTGTAAATGTGCCGCTTAGTTCATTTTTACAAAATTACGTTTCAGGGGGGAGGGGGCAATCCACATCAGATAACCTTCAGGGCCACATTTGGTCTGCGGGTCAAGGGTATACCATATAGGGCTTAAAGGGTGGGTCGCAATGAATTTCTTGAAAGAGAAATTTTGACCTTCAAATAGCATTGAAATTAACAGAAATCGATTATAATAACATATAAAAGTATTTTCTTTCGAAATTTTAATTTTTTTAAATGTTTTTTATATTAAAAAAATATTTTTTTTCGTCTGGGGGGGAGGCACACGAGCCCCCTCCCGCGTACGTTTCTGATCCCACCAATATGTGCTAGTAGGTAGGGGGCAGTGCTGACTAAATTTTGCTGACGAGGGGGGAGGGGGTCAAAAATGGCTAAAAATTTGCTTACGTAATACTTGAATGGCCCCCCATATATGTGACACATTACTTAGAATTCTACACATTTTCAGATTAATATTTAATATAACGCGATTAGTATGGATAATATCAGCATTATCCACATCTCAGAATGGATTTCCTAAAATCAACTTTTTAAATTCTACTCCAAAAATTTTGCAGCTGCAAAGCAAGACCGATGCAAAATAATAGATTCTGTAATGGTAAAAGTTTTAATTTCTTTAGTTACAATTTCTCCGAATGCATATTTAGGTCTTTGACCTTTGATAATATAGTTCCAAATTTAGTTAGAATCGGCAGCGGCACTTGCATTGAAAAATCCTGATCTCTTGACATAAAAGTGATCACCTTGTATGGCTCTTCGACGCTTTTTCAGATTTGCGTGAATGCAAAAATAAAAAATAATAATAAATAAATCATTCGTATTATAGAAACTGTGCGTTTCAGTTTGGGAATCAAGTGTTCTTCTGTATAGAAAGAAGAAAACCAACAATTGTAACTCAAAATACGGTCATTAAGGCACCAAACAGCTGTTTCGAGGCAAATATAGCCAAATAACAATTACTGTTATGACAATGTTATGTGTCGAAAAATAAAAATGCCTATCTTTTAAAATACGTGATCGTAAAGTAAATGTTAGTCGCACTCGAGAATCCGTAGAGGCGATAACATATTCATGCCACATCGATCGATTTTAAATAGCTGCTTTCAGACTCCGTTTCAATCTGAAAATGCTGAGATTATTATCCGAGTGATTTTTACGGCATCCATTCCTTTTTTCCCCTAGACTTTGAATTCTAAAGAGTTTCTAGAGCTTCTTATTCTTTCCGAATGCTTTTTGATCGAAATTCCAGCCAAGATCTGTTGATAACGGTATACAGAAGAGACATTTAAAATAATTGAGCAGACTTTAGCCTTAGGCACATACTAGTGCTTAGTTAAAACCACGTGTTTTGTTCAAGGCAGTAGTTTGTGCTGTAACTGACTTTTTACCGCGGAAAACACAGCTATATTATCCTCAAAACAGTTAATTTCTATCTTAATTTTCGTATTGCGAGTTATAATCATTGGATTTCGTCTTTCTACACTTGTGCTCAAAAGATATTTCCTTTTATATTTATGGTCTTTCGTATTTCGATCGAGAAGATCGAAACTCACGCTCCATTGTTATTTCTTTCACTTACGGATAAACTGCATAATTATGTTAAATGTCTCTTTATAGTAAACCGTTATCGACAGATCTTGGCTCGAATTTCGATCAAAAAAAATTCGACTTTCATGATGATGCCCATGAGATCGAATTAGTTTCAGTAGATATCAAGTCCAGAAACGGCAGATGTAGACTAATTGTAGCAAATGTCCCACCAAATAAAGTATGTCGAATGGACCAGTGTTCCAGATTCTGGATCGCACTTACTCAGTTGTGCTCAGTTTGCTTTCCAGTGATTCTGGTAGATTTTCCGACCAAAGGAGAAAATTTTTTGGACCTTTTGTGTGTTCTCCACTGATACCTCAATGGTGTATGACCTATTCGCCCTTCCCCTTTTTGTAACAGTAGTAACCCTCCACTCTTACCGCTCTTATGCTCATTACACATCGCACTAGATCTGGCTTTTAGCACAGTACCGAGCTATTACAAGGCGGACCACTCTCTTCTATCATCTATTGTCTCTGACTTCTTTACCCTAGTGGGGGAGGGATCTGTCTCGGCTGTAGACGCTCTGCCTCTCCTTTTCTCTCGCTCTCGAGTTCATATCCCATGTAAAATAATCTCTTCCAAAAGGGATAAGCTCCTTAGAATGTGGAATAACAAAAAACTTCATGCATGGCGTCAATATGGGAACTGTCCTAGCCAGATATCCAAAGACTATTATAGAACTGTCGCTGCAACGTACTCAAGGTACGTTCTGGAGAAAGAGAATAAACACCTCTCTAACCTTTGCAGCAAGCACGATCGTAATTCCTACCATAGCGACGTTTGCCGTAAACACCGAGTGCCCCACGATATTCCAACATTGATTTTGCATAATTCACGGATTACAGATAATTACGAGAAAGCCAACATCTTTGCAGATATATTCTCTCACTCATACGGCCCTGGCGGTCATGGTTGTGATCAACGCAGTCCTTGTTTTATGATTGACCATTCATTCTTCACAGACATGTTTAGCATTCAGTGAATGAAGTCCGTTATAGCTTCTCTTTCTACAGTCACATCTCCGGGTGGGATACCGGGATCCCACCCAGAGGGGATACCCGGATACCACTACAAACGACTTTCAAATCCGATAGCTCTTCTCTTCTCAGCTCTATTTTCTCATTTTTTTCGACTACGGAACTTTTCTACGCTCTTGGAATTTCGCGGTCGTCTGTCCGATTTACAAGGAAAAAGGGTCTGGAGCCGACCCGAATAACTATCGTCGTATTTCCTTAACCGATATGGCTTGTGAAATTTTCGAAAAGTGCATTGTTAACCAGTTTCTGTCTTTTACTGCTGAGATGGGTCTTATCCCCTCGACACAATTTGGCTTTATTCCAGGACGCTCGCTGCTGATTCAGCAATTACTCTGTCATGATATCTGGACCAGCTCTATCGAGTCGTGCCACGAGATTGACGTTATTTATATAGATTTCAAAAAGGCCTTTGATAGGGTGACATGCTGCTTCGTCGAAGAAAGTTGGCTGGATTGGGAATTCCTGACAAGGTGGTTAGGACATTCCAGTGTCTGCTGTCAGAGAGGGTTTACCGTGTGCGAGTTGCGAGCATTACCTCCAGCGAAAGGCAGGTTCCTAGTGGAGTGGTTAGGGCTCGGTGCTGGGTCCGATTCAGTTCACCCTGTTCACATACGATACTACCCCCAGGCGGTTTCACCAATACCTACATTACAATATCCTGATGATGTAAAGCTGTTTGCCACAGATGAAAATAAAATGGGCTTACAAAATGCATGCCAACAAATTCGTCAGTGGAGCTCTCGGAATAATCTACCTATCTCTACTTCAAAGTGTGGATCACTGCATCTGTGCAGACAAGCTGACCGTGACCACTTTTGGATAGGCGATGAACCTTTACAGCAATTTAATATCTGCTCAGATTTGGACATATTAATTCTCTGAATTTTGCTGATCATTATCGTGAAATAATTTGTAGGGACAATATAACTGCATACGTGCTACGTACGGCATACCGTAAATGTAATTCATTCACCCTAGTACATGCTCTCTGTGTGTATGTCCGGCCTACCCTTGAGTTTTGCTCTCAGGTCTAGAGCCCATATAAGATCAAAGAAATAATGCTTTTAGAAGAGCCCCAAAGATCTTTTACAAAACGATTGCCAGGCTTGGTCGGACTGTCCTCCTCTGAGAGGCTTGGAGTTCTTGGTCTACATTCCTTAGACTGGCGCAGAATTGTTTCCGACTTGAAATGTGTTGCAAAATGGTCCATAACATGGTATATTTACCATCGGGCGTCCCATTTTTTGTCATCACTGACCGCCAAGTTAACCTGTGGAGACTCCCATATCAAATACAGATCCCGATGGCCGCTTCTTCCACGGCTTCAGATGCAGATCAGCCAGAATATGGTAAAGGCGACGGCAATGATAAGATGTAAATTACATTTTTAAAAAAACATGAACATTTATTTACACACACGGACAAGTTATACGCGACATCCATACTCTACGACGAAATACAATCAACTCAGTAAGACGTTCGAAAACGCTCTGGCGATCCGTTGCTAGGTTACCATCCATCCAGGCGAAAAACGCTACAACGGGAAAACGTCACATAGTGACGTCACAGAGCATCGTTTATGATCGGTCACTACAATGGAATAGACTATCATCAGACCTTGTGTGCTCATCATACTTAAGATTCGCTCCAACCGTTGTTGACTTTGACTTTGCTCCGTTTACAAAGTGTTTCCGCTTCTAAATTTTATTTCTTTTTTGTATGTTTTTACTTGTTTACATGCCGCTGTGGTGGTCGAGTGGTTATAATACCGGACTCGTGATGCGAGGATCCGGGTTCGAACCCCACAGTGGTGGTCGGCTGAAGTTGGTTTTCTGTGGTTCCCAACTTCAAGGCGCAAATGCGAGCCGATCTCCCCGTTAAAAAGTCTCGCCACAGAGAGCAACAGTCCTACAACGATAAATCATCCAATCATAACACTTCACTCATAGTTAGTAAAACTGGGGGCAGATGACAGCACTACACATAACAAGCATTACACAGAAACAAAACTTTACGTCAGGTTGCACTACACGTACACGCACATTCCCGCATGTACCGATTCGTTGGGGGGTTCCGGGGGGGGTGCATGTGTGGTGTAGCAGTAGTAAGTAGGGGCTCGGGGATCCAGGATGTTCTTAAGTCAGCCACCTCGTTGGGCAATTTGCCTGTTGTGGCGTTGTATTTGTATTTGTATTTGTATGTTTTTATAACCACTGTAAGTGGATAAAAGTTAGTAAAAGCACTTCTGGTGCTTTTACTGAATAAATAAATTAATTAAATAAAAGCATTCGGAAAGAATAAGAAGCTCCAGAAATTCCTTTGAATTCAAGGTCGGGGGAAAAAAGGAATGGACGTCGAAACATTCACTCGGATAATAATCTCAGCATTTTGAGAATGAAATGGTGCTATTTAATACAACTATTTAAAATCGACCGATCTTCCATGAATATTGTTCCGTCACGCGGATCTCTCGGGTTCTTTGCCGGAGAAACTCACAAAACGGAGGATTTGGGAACGAAGAAACTGTTGTATTTACCGCAACTAGAAGTCTCTCTAAACTACAACAACCATTCCGACATACGTCTTCTCTCTTCGAATTCTCCTGTCCAAGTTCATAGAATCTTGCTCTTCTATTCGAACAATCACATGTCACGCGTACTTTACCTGCATCAACAAGCGTTTTCAAATTTCTACCCTTCATAACATTGTCTCCCTCCTCGAGAGTTGGTAGTCGTCCCGGGCAATGTAGTCCTCAAATCGGTAAGTCCTCCGTAATTATTATGTAAGGGGTCATTCAAGTATTACGTCAGCATCGAGGGAGGGGAGGGGGTTTCGGATTTGCTAACTTTTGATGACAGTGGGGGGGGGGGGGTTGAATGTTGGTTATGTCATCAACCATCCCTTTTTGCAGATATGAAATATTCTAAGCTGCTGACGAAATTTGGCTGACGGAGGGAGGGGGGGGGGGTTAAAAATGGCTGAAAATCTGCTTACGTAATACTTGAATGGCCCTAAGTCTGTTAACATGGACTACCTTGAACTTCGGTGTTCTTTGAATCCACACCTTACGACGTTGTTCAGTTTCTTCATGACACGATAACGTTCTTCCCATGAAGTCTCGAGTTTCGGACACCATCCTTTTCGGCGCTTCGGATTCCAGATAAAGACAAGGTCTCCCTCCTTGAAGTCGTGAGACGTGACCTTCGCATCGTAGTGAGCTTTCATCTCGGAGCCGAGGGTGATCCCATCCATGGCGATGCTATGCACACCCTCGAGGTGCTTCTGGAGTTCTTCGACATTTATAAACGTCCGTAAATATCCGTAGTAAGAGGAGCTTCGGGTGGTCAATCAAACAGCAGATCGCTTGGCAGCCAAAGATCCCGTCCTATTAGCATCTGTGACGGTGTGAAACTGGTGCTCTCGAGGGCGACACTCCTATAGGCCAGCTAGAGCAGCAGTACCTTCGAGTCCCAATATTGTTGGTACTTCGACGCGAACAGCAAGAGGTGAACCAGGATGTGGAGTTCGCGTCTTTTCCATTCCCGGAAGTTTGCAAATCCCCACGAACACCGCTGATCTAAAGTTTCTTCCCTGATCGGAATGGATCAGAGCGGGGACACCGAATCAAGATATCCAATTCTGCACCAACTCTTGTGCGCATCGTCTTGGCCGCCTGATCGGGAACGGGAAATGCTTTCCCGGCTACTTGGTGAAATAGTCCATCACTACAAGTATATACTTGCTACCATCGTGGGTTTTAGGTAACGGTCCTAGAATGTCCAAGGAAATTCTCTTGAACGGAGCACCAACATTTTCGGATTGAAGACGGGCACGGTCAGCTTCGGAAGTCCTTTTCGGGCGCACCTGCCCAATAGAATCACGCACGAACCTTCTGTAGCGTTCTGGTGATGCCGAAATGTCCATCAGTCAGGCTTCCGTGCAACGCTTTCAAAATTTCTTCCACACGGCCCCCGGCATGATGAGTTGTCATCTGAAAGTCGTTCCAGCTCCCGACTCCCAACGGTAGTAGAGCATGCCGTTCTTCATCTCCAAAGACTCCCAGAGGGCCCAATGTCTCTTGGTGGTCGGACAAAAAGAGGTGACGTCTTGCCACGCTCAGTGGATTCATTCCAGTGTATGATCACTCGTACGACGGGATCTTCCAGTTGCCTTTCGGGTGTTCTCGCAGATCCAAGGATTGTCACTTAAGTCCTGAGATGTTAGCTGCCTCACCATAGGGTCCACAGGCCTGTATTTCTCTTCTGCTTTGAGGCAATAATTGCAGTTCTGTTTGGCAATTGCATGATACTCGTAAAACAACGGACTAGCATGTGTGCTTTGATTTTTCACACTTTCTTGACTCTTCCTGCCCCTATCATACTCTTTTTACCCCGGCGGTGACCTATCGGTTAGAAATTCTTCGGAATATGGACTGGGTCGTCGTTTTGGTTAGTAAGTAAGTTCTGTTTGGCATGGTCTCCCCGACAAGGCACCATCACCACGATGCTTCCCTTACGGTGCTGGGTTGCTCTCTTCCGGTTCTCCGGTCTTTTCAACCTGAAATCGTCCACGAACCAGTCGGGATTCCTGCTTCTGGAACAGCCATCACTTTCCGCGAAAGGACTTCATCGTGACAACCTCCAAGTAGGACAATGTGTTGTTTACCGCGTGTTTTCCATTTGTGATGTGTTTTACCGCAACTAGAAGTGCTTTGACCTTTGAAAACCAAACACACCCCGCTTCCCATCTCATTGAGATATCGAAGCGTTCCTGGAGGATGGGTGTGTCTGGAAATTTTATTAAATATCTTCAGAATAATAAATAAAAATATTACATATAGATTGTTCATATAAATTCACATATAATCAATGTTCGTCAATGGACGTATCATAATATACGGAGGAAGAAATTAAAGAACTCCGAAAGGTATAACCACCAGATCACGCTCATCTTATAGTAAAGAGTAACTAGAAGTGCTGCTAAACTACAGCAGTCAGTGTGTGCAACTGGTCACGCCGAATGTCTGAAGAGTATCAATGCTTCTTCAGGAGTCCCATACCTGAATGTCGGCTACGAAGATGGCATGACGATGGGTGACCGACACACACTTCGCTGAAACTTCCAACTTTCCACGCGCAGTCATTCTTTCTCCAGTGACTATCTGCAGGGTCAACGACGGTGGCGCGTAGAGAAGTCACTGCTGGAATCTCCGATCCACATCTCTCCAAACGATGCTGACGTTGACTCTAGGGTCGATGTCCAGCCTGCATGAAAACCCATTAAGTTCGTCTTTTACGATTTGTGCGGATCTCTCGGGTTCCTCATCAGAGAAACTCACAAGACGGAGGATTCCAGAACGAAGAAACTGTTTTATTTACCGCAACTAGAAGTGTTGCTAAACTACAGCGGTCATTTGCACATACGTTTTTTCTCTCATCGAATTCTCCTGCCCGAGTCTACAGAATCTCGCTCTTTTATTCGAACAATCACATGCCATGCGTAACTTACATGCGTTAACAAGCCTTGCGACCAATATTTAATTCTATACTGTCACGTATTCCCAAACACGGGCATGTTTATTTGTCGACACACAACATTGTCATAACAATAATTGTTATCATTATTGTATGTAATAATATCATTATTATTTTCTCATCTGAATTCAAAGTTTTCTCTTTCGGTATGTGTCGAATCGCTGAAGAAAAACGACGCAATTATTATACATGTTTAATAAACACATCGGGAGAAGCGAAAAACTAAACGTCATGCTTCGGAAAGTGCCAATTAAATGCATCAACTCTTAAGACACGAAATACGTAATTGTTTTTTCCGTATCTTCGTTGTTTCGACGCAACGATTGAAGGAGCAAAAAAAAAAAGTCACTTGCAAAGAACGTTTAATTTCTAACAAAGGATCTCTCAAAAAATTCGACAGAGATAACACTATTTTTCTTGTTTACAGAAATCAATTTTTAAACTGTGATTCTTAGTAGAGTCGCTTCTGCGTGATGTGAGACATTTCTGAAATTTTTTTTTTAGATAGTGATAGGACAATGGTTCTCAGTACATTCAGTTGCAGCATAGGGCAGTGTTTTATCAACCTCTTTCAGCCTATGTCCCTTTGGGACCATTTTTTTTTCGTGCCCCCCCCCCCCCCTCACCCTCTACAGCTCATCCAAGAACAAAATCCTCTGGACCTATCAAATTGAATCAAAATTAAATTTATAGTGAACAACAATTTTATAAATAAGATCGATCTCTAGAACCCTAGGCCTAGACATGCATGTTGATGTTGAGCGATCATCCCTCCCAAGAGCCGAATCAAATATGAAAAATAGGTTTGTAAAATGTACGGGACGATCCAACGAACCTACACAGTATAAACTGACCCTCCCGACAATAGAATAGGATCTTATTTTTAAAGCCGAAACACATTACACTGACGTGACGTAAAATCACGTCATGACAGAGACATTGTGAATTCTGATTCGTGGAAATTCTGTGACGTGAAAATTCCACGTCACAGACTTTACCCGAATCAGGATTGACAACGTCCCTGATTATCACGTCACGTCAGTGTAGTGTGTTTTGGCCTCATGGGTATCTTGGGAAAGTGTTATATCAGGGCCCTACACTTATAGCTGGAAAAGTAATAGCTTATATATTTACATCAATGATTTTTTTGGAAAATCATAATACCAGATCTCGTGGTATAGGTCAGAATCTCTATTGATACTATGGATATGGAGCCCCGAGTCATGTTCGCATGAGCCTATGAATTAAGAAGGCTCTGATTTTATGGACAGCTCTTCTGGAATCTGAAAGTAGTCACGTTTTTACCCACCATATTTCAATCGAAAGATTTTACTTCTTCACAGTTCTTTGTGTCTCCTTTCACCACTGGCCATGGCTCCCCTTTCGTCTAATTTTCATTCGTGTCCCCCTTCCTTAGAATATCCCAGTACCACAAGGGAGTCATGTTCCCCGTTGAAAGAACCGCTAGTGTAGGGTTACGAAGTACATAGTTCGAAATCTTAAGAAGATAGCTGTGAGATACTTCAAATTCCATCTCATTTGTGCAAGAAGTTGTGGAAGTAAAAAAGTTTAGAAATTCGTAGATTATAGAGCTTCGGATAAGTTTTTTTATTATTGTTATTATTATTATTTTGGTGTTGATTGATTGATTCTTTGACCAAACTTGTTTCCACTGTGCTCTTAGTTGGAGTTCTCCGTTGGAAAAAAAGGGGATAAACATTCGATTTGATTGATTGATAAAGAAAAACGTTAGAAAAATGGTGCAGAAGCGAACTTTCAGCTTCACTCACATTCTATCCGAGTACCGAGAGAAACCCTTGGAGAGAGATATACGGGTTTTTTCACCTATAGCGTTCGAGCGGGATAAAAATTCTAAGGTTGATTTTAAAATATAACTGAAATATAATATACAGTTGACGCCGCTTATTAAAATCACGGAAGATGTTATCATTTGGATATTGTTATTTTTTCAAAGTAAAGAACGGAACAATATCATAAAACACGGGAAAAAATTCGTTTACATTTGTCAGGAACTCAGATACTGTTATCCACTTTTTTCCCGTCGAAAGTTTTTTTACGCATTTTGAGAGAAGCTAAGGTTTAACCAGAATCCCCCGTAAGTTATCGTTATCTGGCTGCCAGACTGTAGGAGGCTAGAAGGTGTTCTTTCCATTGTTGATAAACAATTCCGTACTTTCGTAATCGAACTGTAGAGTATTCTTTGTGATTCATGTATGTGTGGAGCTGCCTATGCAATGGCCTCCCTGTAATAAAAGTAAATGTAAGACGAAAAAATGTCTGATCAGTTTCTTTCAGTTGACCAGATTCAAATTTATTTTTCTGAGAGACTCAAGGGATCTCAAGGGGTTTATCAAACGTATCTTGCATTAAAAAAAAGTACCGTAATTCTTAATATACATATACATTAGACAGTTCCATTTTAACGCCTCACAATGGTTGAATTTACAAAAAAATGCAAGATTGTAGTTTGAAGGCGGACGAATCCCGTTTTAGAATTATAATAATAATAATGGAACAATTGCACTTTTTGTAACCAATTATGTGGGAAAGAAAGACAGAGTTGTCCCGTTTTATTAATGCCTGTTCACCATACGTCCCCTTCGACCAAACGGGATGTATGGTCACTGCACTTGAAAACGGGATTGTCCTTAGAGTTACTCGGTTATTGTTATCAGAAACTCCGAATTCCAATGTGATCACTAAAAGCGGCGTGAACTGTGTATGTAGGCCTATATATACATATGTATATACTGTATATATATAGTATGCGTCAAAGAGAAAATTAACAAAACCAGATTTCATAGAAAAATTTCAAAAGTTTCAAAGAAAAATTTCAAGAGTATCGCGCCACAAAAGGCTGCTTTATACACATAACTCGAAATTACATATTATAAAAAGGCGAAAGATGAGAAGTTATTGAAAAATTGTAAAAAAAAAAATATATGGATCAATGAAGAGGTCGTTCTCAAGGGGGAACCCCCCCCCCCCCCCACATTGCTCCAAACTGCAAAAATGTTCTGATGGTTAGCCTAATAGGCATAAAATTACCACCAGTTCCCCCGACATTTTTGCGATAAACAAGCTTTGGAAGTCAAACAGCAAAAATGAGAATACACAATTAGAATCAAAATATGAAATAACAAATGAGTTAAGAACACAAAAATATATACACAAAGTGTGATAAAAATTTAAAAATGAGAAAACTTGAAGAAAAACATACCAAGAGTAAGACTCTTTTTAAAGCGTGCCGCTTGAATTGACTATAAGAAAAATGTGGGTGAAATTTTGAAATCCAGAGAAAAGAAGATGGATATCCGTTGCCACTCAAGATATTTAAAAATTCAGAATATGCTTCTGAAAAATCCTTAGCATTATTACAAGTTTTTTTAATTCTTGAAAGTTGTCCAAAAAATATATTTTTCAAAATTCTAATACTAATATTAGAATTGAAATTAGTCAGAAAATTGACTTTAAATTGAAATTCTTTCCTTTTGTCGAAAAATGCCGATGAAAGCTACGTTATTAGATAAGCAAATTTTAAGATCCAGGAAGTCCGTAGATAGGGAGTTGTGATTGGTTTTCTTGAGTAGTATATAATGGAAGAGTATAATGGAAATAATATGGAACACACACACAATGAGGAGGTCGTTCTCTCAAGGGGGAACCCCCACATTGCTCCAAACAGCAAAAATGTTTCTAATCTATCTTGATGATAATTTCCAAAATTTTCGAGAGGGAACTCGTCAAACTCACTGGACGATAATTAGACACAGCTTCTCTACTATCCTTCTTAAATACCGGAACAACATTAGCAAGTTTCCAATCCCTTGGGACGATACCCTCAGCAACACTACTCCTGTATATCTGTGCGACTGGCCCCAACAATTCATTAGCATATTCCCTGAGGACCCTGGGATAGATAGCATCTAGTCCTGGTGCCTTCCTTGCACATACATTTTTTAGATACATTGGACGAGGCAAGATGCCCTAAAGAACGCTTTTCTGAACCGAAAATACCTCTGGTCTACAGTCATTGAGAAAATTAATATAATTTTATTCCCTAATGCCCTCCAGTGAAGACTGAATCGTGCCGAAAGAGTGTGTGTCTGTACCGCAAGTTCACCATATCTACAGACAAAATGTCCGAGAGTCCAGATTCTGCGCCCTGTTTGGCTACTTTCCCTTTGCTTGGCTAGGTTCTCTTTCCATGTCGTGTCATTCTTTATCAGTGATGGTAACTCGTGGGAAATTTCCCATGTTCGTTGGAAAAATTGGCCAAAATTTGGCCAAGTGGGAAATTTTGGGAGTTCATCAAGCAAAATAATTTTTTGAAAAAAATAAAAAATATTAATGCAGTGCAATACTTTTCTATTGTAAAATACTTGACATGACGAGGAGAGAAAAACCGTTGTTTTTAGAGTAAAAGATGTGACAAACAAAGAAACCGCTATGGTAAGTACTGTATAGCCTTTCCGTTATACCAGGGGTCTTCAACGGGTGGCCCGCTGATCATTTTCTGAAAATAGTTGAAAACATTGAAAAAAAATTTATTCCAGAGAATTAATTAATTGAAGAAATAATTTCGAAATCAATTAAAAAAGTAATTTCAGAATTTATACAAGAAGAAATAAATACTGTAATTTCGGAATTTATAAAAGAAATAATTCTAGAATAAATGAAGGAAATAGTTCTAAAATAAATGAAAGAAATAATTCTAGGAATGAATGAAAGAAATCTAAAATTTAGTTAAGAAATTATTCCAAAACTAATCGAAAATTCAGAATAAATGATAGAGATAATTCCAAAATTGATGAGAATCCTGCATTATTAGAATAAATAATTCCAGAATCGGTTCAGAAATAAAAAATTTCCTATGTGAAGCTCAAGACAATCACGCACATGATTCAAACACTTCTGACACCATGGAGAAGTGATCAGCCCAGTGTCCCACACTTTAAATTGTTTCCTCCTTGTCAACCAATAACTTCTGAGAGGGTGATGAAACGGTCCAGAGGAGCGAAGGCTGTAACGAGATGCCTTTGAATTTCCCTATAGATTAATGATTTAAACTCATCTCGCCTATTGCTTGAAACCACTTCAAGAATTAACATTATGCTGGGTGTAGTCAAAGCAAGGTCATTGAAAGGGGTAGATTTCTCTCTCCCCGCAGAAAAAATTTCTGGCTGAGTTTGTGTTAAAAAGGCACTGTTTCACCCGTGTAAGGCATACACAGACAAGTTCTGATGGAAGGGCACGATGATATGCAATATATAATGGCCGCCATGGCCCCGCAAGGTTAGGTAGGGCCATTTCGCAAAGGGGCCAACTTCGGGTTTTGGCAGTAACGTATATAAGACGATTTTGCCATTGTTCACTTCTGGCCGATGATTATTTCCCCGTTTAAGACAAAACTAATTTCGCAAACGAATCGTGATTATTTAGTCAAAGTTTTAATAAATTTTTTATGAGGAGGAGAGCCACTTATAGAAATTCCAATGTAAGTTTGGTATTGAAATGAAGTTGTTTCAAAAGTAGCAGATTTCGAACAATTTTTGGTGCTTCTGAATATTTCACTGCTTGACGACTATCCTTTTTTTCCGATCAAAAAATAAGATTGCATAGGAATATCTTTTTTTTTTTTCTGGAAAGCAATCGCTGATAAACAATCATCACTCGACCCAAGTCAAGGAAAAGTAAAAGAAAAAAATTGGTTTTTTTTGAAGATCGTTTGAAGAGGGAGGAGATAATTATTCGAGAGCTTTGTTCCAAATCAAAAAAAAAAAACCGTATAAGGAGTGAATTTGAAATTTTTCTCATCTTTTTGATTAGAATTCGATGCATTTTCCGGCAACTTCTTCTAAATTTCTGAGCGTGAGAATCTCTACTTGTCCTTTCTTTACATACGTGTCTTTGTACGTATTTAATGAACAATTCGAAACACTTGAAACGATGGAAAAAAATGCTGATTTTCAATCATATCATCGAATAGGCAGAAACTCATATTCGCTGATTTCAAGGAAAAAAATAAATTAATAAGAAAAGTTAATGTTCATTATTATTAAGGAAAGGCTTCTTCAGATAACGTGTAGTCCTCCCTACATTATAACGATCATTATCATTTCCTCTTATTGTCACCTCCCTGTATATAACGCAGTCACAAAACTCTAAAGTCAGCTACCGTATAAACAGAAAGGAACATCGGAAACGAACTCGACTCTGTAATTATATATTTACCAGCAACGCATTTGGATATTTCTTGATACGCTTCGTCCGATAGGGAAAAAAATAGTTATATGAGTTTTGAATTAGGACTCAACCCAACTCAGCGTCGAGGTCATTTCATACGCCCGAGGGCTAATTAGATCGGGATCAGTTGCTGGAATGCGATTCCTAGAGGCTTTCGACGGTGTTCGATCGCCGAGGAAAAATTATTTGATCATTCATCTGCCGAGCATCAAAGAAAGCGACGGCGTAACGCTTTTGCATTTGCATTCTTTGTATTCATCACACTTCTCGTCATTTGTTTATCGAGAAGTTTCTGAAAAACGACATCTTGATTTCCTTTTTTTTCCTCGGACCTTTTTTCAAAATAATTGTTTGATTGAGTGTGAATTGTTGTCCATCTGTATAATTGACTTTACTTCACTGACAGTCCATAGCTACATCTAATGTCGTGTTAGGAATTTAATACTATTTTTTAGACAATTGGATACAATGGAAAAACGAATTCTCTCTTCCAAAATCTATCTCCACATTTTTATCAGAAAACAAAAATACTATGGTTAAAACTAAAACGATGAACTAAAACTGAGGAGCTTATTATCAAAAGGGAACATTTTCACTTTTCCTAAATTTACAGTAGAAGTAAATTTGATTTACAAAAATATAAACAGGTAGCATAAGGGAGTGATATAAGAATATTGAAATATTACGTTTCTCTTGATCAACATTCATGGAGTTATTCACATTTGAATCTTGAAAATGTTCCGTTTTGAAAGAACGCGTTAGGGGAAATTTTACCTTTTCATTAAATTTTGATCAAGTCAAAGTCTGAAAAATTGGGTATTTCTATGTCATCTGTTGATTCCAGAAGATTTTAACTATCCCAGAAAGGCAACCTTACTGACCTCTCGTCATTAACATAAGAAACACGATCATTCTACAGTGGAACCTCCCATAACGACACTCCAATGGACATCTCCACTGATGGAAACAATTTTTAATTACATCGACAGGACTCAATGTATCTTACTATTCATTAATGGGCACGACTGGTTAGCGGACGAAATGTTTGATCCCATGGGTGTTCGTAATCGAGAGGTCCGTTATCAAGAGATGAAAAATTCGAAGTTTACGAAATAAGTGGATATGTTCCCTTTAAATAGGAACGACTAACTTTACATTGTAATTTCTACCAAACATATTCCCGTTTGACTAATCCCAGTAGCATAAATGTGGCAGCGTCATTAACCATTAAGAAGTGCATTTCGGAAAAAAGTGGAAACGTTCCCTTTTTAAAATGATCTCTTTGATAAAAGCATAGAATTTTTGAGAACTTCTTTGTATTTTCTTCTTGAAAGTAGGGAATAAAGTTTAGTGGAATCAAATTCGATTCTCTCTTGATCCCACTAAAACAAATTTAGTGCAAATATTTTTCCCTCATTATTGAGTTCTTTGAAGAAACAAAATACATTTTTTATAGCCTAAAGTAGGGGCTCTTAACATCATATGTTCTGGGGACTTTTTGTGTCCATTAGAGAAAGTCAACGGACCCCTCTGTGCCAATAAAATGAAGACCCATTCATAATATAATCTTCAGTTTATAGCAATGTTAAAATAATTAGTTCTTTGATTTCTCATTCAAGCTCGACGTGTTCTTCCAAAATCCATTAGAAGACTTTCCCCAATAGGTTCTGCGGACTCTTGGTTTAGGATCACTCGCCTAATAAGAGACGACATAAAAAAAATAATTACGGAGTCACACATACCTTGGCATAAGTGAGACAGGTTAGTTATACCCTACTGTTGATAGGCTGGGCTTTCCAGATTGATGCAGTTGGGTGAGGCTTCAGCTTGGTGCACGTTCTGCACTAAGCCTTGGGGTCAGCGGCTTCTGTAGCCGTAGCCAAAAACCACACGAAGACATTAAGAAGGGTGGCACCTTCCCCTCGAATCACTCTCCACCGGCACTCGACTCAGGATTTAGTTATGCCAGAGCATGTACTGAGAAGGATAGTGGCGTCCGATTTACGAAGTTTACCTGCATACCCTTAGGGGTGGGACATGGGTGCATCAGTGAGATGCCTTGGCATAAGTTACAATTTCTGAACTGTGTATCTTTACGAGTATGTGAAAGTGACGGAAACGAAAGAAACGCCTTTGTTTATTATATATGCTACCGTTAACGCGCGTATAATTATATCTCCCTCTCTTTTTCTTGAGGGACATACAAACCGTGTCCAAGTTAACCAATATGGCGACCTGCGCGATTTATGAAATAAACAAATATAGATTTACACAGAAACGTAGAAATGAATATATATTTTTCTTTTTTTAAGGGGCGCTAGGTATTTCGATCCCCCCCCCCCCTGAACTTCAAGTTATCCATCTGTCTGTTCCAGCTTCCAAAAATCCTTAGTTAAAGCTGTGGAATTTTTTCGATGCACTTTTCACGGGCTCATAACTAATTTTAAAATATCCTAACCCACATGAATTTATGCAAATAAATATCAAAAGAGACAATATGGAGACATTAATTTTCATAGTTGAGAAGATATAAATGAAATCAATGATATTGCTCGAATATCCAACTCAAAAGTATAGGTTTGGCTAATTACTTCGTATTTAATCTCCTGGGCTTCGTATATCTCTAAGCGAACTGAATATTTCAAAAATCGAGAATTCAATACAATTTTTAAAATTATTGATGGGGCGGAAAATCCCACTAATTTCCGCATTTCTACAGTAAAATCGACAATTTTAGCACTGATTTCTATGAGGATCACCCTTTTCCTGACTCTCAAAGCGATGCTGATGATGATTATGACGTCTATTCAAAAAACCTCATTACTGAGAGTATATTGAAAATGTGGCAAACCATTATAAAGGCATAAACTATTATACATATACTAACAGGATTAAAGAAGTGACAAACCGTTGTAAAGGCATATACACGTCTGAAACGCATTGCTAGGGAACCACGGTAACCAAAGTAAACGTTCGGAAAGTGATTGTTGAGGCCCAAAAAACCATTGTTGCCGGACAGTTTTTTGCCCGTTTGGGGCATTTGCCCTGGGCTGACGAAATTTTAAAGTAGCCTATCGTTCAAGTCGGGTCCCATTTGGTATATATGCAAAATTTGGCGACGATCGATCTAAAATTATTTGTATAGAGAACATACACAGGCACAGAAAATCAATTTTATATATATATATATATATATATATATATCATGAAGTAACTGATCAAGTCAGTTGAAGGAAGTTATAGAACAATAATTTGACCTGATTATTTGATGATTATTGTCGCACCACTGGTAGTTTTCTGCACACGGACTTCCTCACTTTGACTAGTTATTCTATGAAATAGGTGTTATTCTATTGGTAACTAATAATATACATTAAAGTGTAAACTAAAAAATTTGACAGAATCATTTGGAATACAACATGTTATTTATGTTGCGGTCAAAGCCTGATGTAGACCAGTTTGAGAATTGGCTGGTGATTTTGGCCAATTCCACTGTAAATCGACCAAAGCCTGAAATAGACCGCGGTTATACATTTTAACGGAGTGTAGATCGTTATTAAAGCATAAAATACAAGTGAATTTCACGTTTAACCGACTCGATCAGTTATTCCATGAAATAAATAGGTATTCTATAGAATAACGATTTTCACACTTTAACGGTAACATATATACAGCAGAAGTTTCTATTATGCAAATAACATTAGGAAATAAAGAAGGGTGGGGGGGGGTTTACTCTTAACTGTAGTTTTGTCTTGTAAGCTCTAATGCAACCTTTATATTGTCCGTTCTTCGTAGAGATATAGCTCCAGTTTAAAAAATGCTGAAAATGTGTTCACAAATCACTTTGCACCGTTTTTGAGAGTGAAAATACAGTGTGGCACAAGATAAAAAAAATCTAAATTTTTATACGAACTCCTTGCCCTCCAATTTCCAATTAAAAAGTTGCTGCTCCGGTTCCCTTCTGACGCCAAAAAAAATTAATTTCACGTTTCTAAGAGTATCAATTGAATTGAATCATGAATTCAAGTATCTCAGCGAATATTGCATTAAAAATACGTATATTTTTTTTGCTGGGCTCAGAAGAGACAGGCAACAACTTTTTAATTGAAAGTCAGGTGACGGGGAACCGTATAAAATCAAGGTTCGATTTTTTTTTTATTTTTTGATACACTGTATTTTTACTCTCGAAAGTGGTACAGGGTGAACGTCTTTTGAGCATTTTTAGAATTAGAATCATATCATGTGACGAATGGTTGATGCGGTAAAGGCCGCATTAGAACTTACATGACACCCTGTAAAACACTGGTGATATTTCGTCATCGTGATTTTTGATTTTTTGTGCTTGTCGAAGTGGGGCTCGATATTGATTCGTCGCTCGATCTTTTCGGAGGGGCGTAATCTTAAGTTTTAGATTAATTAGTCGGAACAAGAAGCTTTTACAGGCGGTTCCTTTCGAGACGTCGTTAATCGATCGTCGACGGATAAGAACATACAAGTCTTGCCCCATAATTAAAAACGCCCTTTGACATGTTGTTGTTGTCGTCGTCCACTGTTGAAATAACGATCGCTCCAAATATACGGTATCCTATTTATTTATTTTTTCCATCAATGTTCAAACTCCAAGCTACATAGGAAATATTAGCGCTGCCGGAATCAAGAACAGAATCTTGTACAGACTATTTCCACATCAGTCAACACAGCAGCATTATTGCAAAGTCGACGTTTGTTTGATTTTACCAGGGAGAACGTTCTCGTTTATAAGGGCGAGAGGAGGTGTTTCGTTCGCTTTCCTTCAAGATATTGCCTTTCTCCTACTAATTACGTCGCGAGCGAATCAGCTTTTATGGTCGCTCCCCTGGGAAAACAGGAAACTTACTCGGTGACACACAAACACAAAACCAAAGAAGACTTCATTACGAAGCGTGTAGTCAGTCGTCTTTGGAGGATTCGATACCCTCTTCAGATGGTGTGCTGAGCAAGAGATAACATTATCTTATAACGAATATCTCATATTTATATCGTTTCAAATCTTCAACGTTTTCAACTCAAGATTCTAAAAGAGAAAACCAAACGACGACTTTCAAATTCATATAGTTTTATTATTATAGAGCCCATACATTTCGGGCTGTTATGCCATGTTCGAGGTTTCCCTGAAGCAGACGTTTCCACCACTTCTGCGGTGGACATTTTCAGTGCAGTTTTCGACCAGCAAGGAGGCGAAACGACCTTCTTGGATGACTGTCATAAACTGACATTTTTGCTGAAGACGCGCAAGAATCAACCTTGTTGATGTGAGTACTTGTACGAGCAAGTGACGTGTCGATGTTGGTCTGACACGGCGGCTTCTGATTGGGTGGGGTGAAGATCGAAGACTTCAAGTTTAAATGGAGGATTGGAATTTGGACGTGTTGGTTTCTTAACCGTCGTACTACTTCACCAAACACCATCTCTGTCCATGTCACTCATTGCAATTTACTGTCATTAATGAGATGGTTGGAAATGAAGGCGCTGTCTATCGGTGGTCACCTCAAGCTCGTTAGAAAAAATGGAAAAATATCTTATCTGTATCCTCCGTAAGTCGCTTCGTCTCCTTGCTTGTCAAAATCTGCACTGAAAAAAATGTTCACCGCAGTACTGGACGAAATGTCTGCTTTAAAGAAGGCTCAAACACGGCATAACAGCCCGTAAGGTATGGACTCTATTATAAACTCCGACCGTGAAAAAGCCTGTATTAACTTTACAGTTTTATTATTATCATACAAATGGAACAACATGAGAAAATAGAGAAAAAAAATACCAAGGGGTCAAGAAAGATGACCCATTCTGGTAAATGCTAACTAATTAATTAGTATGGATAAAAAAAAATGAACGGAAAAAAATGATAAATATATAATATTGAATGCATAGTAAATTTATGGCAACAGAGGAGAGCAATTTAGTAACAATTTCACACTCATATTGCGTCAATTAAAATCTTAAACATTTGCTAATGCTAGAAAAAAATGAAAGCGTGGAAATAAATTCAATTATTACGTTGTAAAACAAAGTGCACGAGCAACGAAGAAACATTAAAACAAATTTTCTATACTATCAAGTGAGATTAATTATGGTTCGATACGTTTTTTTAAAGGATGATAAATTAGTATTGCGAGTGATTTTTGATGGTAACGTATTGCAGAATTTTGAGATGAGATAAGTTGAATGTGTATCTTCAAAAGTGCTTTATGAATTAATGGTGGTGAATACAAATTATTTTTAGTCTACTTGAAGAGCGATACGGATTTAAAGGTAATGAAAATTGACCTTTGAATATCAGGAGGTTAGATGTGAAGAAACATAATTGGTGCAAAATAAGTATTCAAAGACTTTGATGGAGTTGTATTGATGGTGTTGTGAAAATCATTTGTGATTATTCTTTTGTTTAGGGAGGCTGGTTATAGGGAAAAGGTTTGAAAGATAGTCAGAACCCCCCAAATAGTGAGGTCATGTATTAGGAGGGAGTGAAAAACAGTAGTAAGAAAGAGTTAGTAAAAAAAAGACTTGATTCAAGCAAGGTTTGAGATAAAATTTATAAATTACAGGCCGTAGTCTTTTTGTCCTCTGACACGACGTTCACATTTAAGATTGTCATCAATGTGCATATGCCAAATCGATTATATTGCTCTTCTTTGTAATAGTATAATAATGCTGATTGTTTTTTTAATATGGCTTTTCAGAAATTGCGTGAATGGATGACCAAATGTCTCATTTTTCTTTCCACGCATCATGCATGTCACATAAATATTTCATTTCGTATGCTGTGGTCAATATATAAAGTCATTCTTATGAACTGCCAAAACACATCACTTTTCTTATTGTTTTCCCTTGTAGTGTTTAACATGATAGATGTAACATATGAATACCGAGGATAGATTCTCATGCAGGTATATAGATTTGTAATATATACAATATATTGCGGTAAAAGTAGTGATGAACTGGTGGTGAAGCATAATCACCAATAATCCGGATAAGTTTGACAAATATCACAACATTTATCGCTTACACTGTCGATTATGCATGCTTCCTAAATTAAATGGTCACTTTGATAAATACGATAAAAACTACACGGAAACATCCCTCCAATATTTTTTATACAGGATGCCTAGCAAACAGGGAGTAAGACTGGCGAACCGTTGATCTTAGAGGAAAACTTCCTGACGGAAAAAGTTTTCAAATGACGTGTAGTACTCACAAGTCATTCGTGTTTCAAGGGGTTTTGCAGTCAATAAAATAAAAAAAAATAACTTTTTATACAGTTCACGTATGCCCAAAAACCCAGTTAGAAAGTTATTACCCTGTCTCTCCTGATTCCAAAAAAATTCCACTTTTATAAATGCGATATTCACTGAGATATTCGAATTCAGAAAAGGAGGAAAATTGGGAAAAACAGCACCAAAAATGCGGAAAACCCGTTTTATCCGCATTTTATGCTGTTTTTCCCGTTTCTTCCGTTTTCGACTTTTAATATCTCAGTGAATATGTCACTTGTAAACATAGAATTTTTTTTGTTGGCATCAGGAGAGAAAAGGCAATAACTTTTTGATTGTAAATCAGAGCACAGGGGGACCGTATAAAAATTTAGATTTTGTATGTAGTTACACATTGCATTTTCACTCTCGAAAGTGGTACAGGGTGATTTTTGAACGCCAGTAGATAGTTTTTCAAATTGGAGTCATACCTCTACGACAGACGGTTGATGAGATAAAGACCCTGCTAGCGCTTACAAGACAACGTGTACATCTAAACTATACAGCAACCCAATGAGAGCAATAAAAAACAGATAATTATGATAAAATATAAATAAACTGCTCAAAAAAATTATGGTTGTCTTATTTAAGATTCATCATTAGCTTCTTGATTTTTTTCTCAACATGTTTATCTTATTTCTTTTCAAACGTTAGTCGTGCCCTCCCCCGAATTAAGTCATTCCATTTACTCACAACCCTATTAGAGGAAAACTCCTTGCGGCACTAAAACCTAGAATTGTTCTTTAGGAGCCGTTTTTCACCCCCCCCCCCGTCAGCAAAACTCCTACCCCCTCGTCAGCAAAATTTTGTCATCAGCTCTGTCCCTCTGAATCCTAACGCATATTGGTGGGGTCATAGACACACACGGGGGGGGGGGCATACGATCTCGTGCAGGGCCATCATTTCAACTTTTTCCGGGGGGGGGGGGGGCAAACAACATGTACTAAATGTACGTAATATACTATTTTTAGTGTATTTTCAAAAGCCAGGGGCGATTGCCCCCCCCCCCCGATCAAAAATTTATATCTTAATACAAAAAACAGTTCTTAATTGACATTATTGACATTTCGTAAGAAAATACCTTCATATGTTAATTTATAACAACTTTCTGTTAATTTCATTGGTATTTGAAGGCCATGAACTCAAAATTTATCTTTAATTAATTCATTCGACCCACCCTCTAAGCCATATATGGTAAATCGCATAAAGGCCCTTGGCCCGCAGACCACACCGGCGCCACAGTGGTGGTCGGCTGAAGTTGGTTTTCTGTGGTTTCCAACTTCAAGGCGCGAATGCGAGCCGATCTCCCCGTTAAAAAGTCTCGCCACAGAGAGCAACAGGCCTACAACGTAACAAATATTCAATCATTACACTTCACTCACAATTTGAAGTACAGATGGCAGCACTGAAATATCAAGCACAGCACTAGCTACACGCTCAGACTGTTAGGTGCACTCACTTTGTTCCAGACTCTGCCACGAAGCTGGGCTGGAAGAAATCTCGGCAACGGGATAAGTCCCGTGGCAGAGCCCTTGGCGTTCATTCATTCATTCATTGGCCCGCAGACCAAATATGTCTCTGTGGGTTATCTGATGCGGCCTGCCGTCCTCAAACCTTTTTTTTTTTTTTAATGAACTATGCGGTACATTTTTGCAGATCGCTTACGTCACCCGTGGTACAATTCCAGAGCATTTAAGCGGCCCTTGGTACATTTTCAGATCACTTAAATGACCCAAGACACAGACCCAGAACACTTAAGCGGCCCTTGGTACATTTTCAGATCACTTAAATGACCCAAGACACAGACCCAGAACACTTAAGCGACCCTTGACACATTTAGAGATCCCTTGAGGGGCATGTGGCATAGTTTTAGAGAACTTCAGCGGCCCCCAGTGCGGTTCTACATCACTCGAGTTACCCGCGACACATTCTCAGATTATTTAAGTGATCCACGGCATAATCACGGATCACTTGAGTGATGCGTGGCACAGTTTCAAAGCACTTAAGCGGCCCGGACACATTTCCAGATCACTTGTATCCGCGAAACATTTAGAGATCACTAAAGTGGCTCTGTAGGGCACTTATCAATTGGGGGAATGTTACTTCAATTGCTCACAAACTATCGAAAGGTTTTTCTCGTATTTGGCGCACCACGTAAGATGCCATTAAAAATATTTCATATTTTCATAAAGCGTGGTTGATAACGTAAGCGTTATCCAAAGGCAGACGTAAGCGTTATAAAGGCGGATGGCTCGGGATGTTTTCGTTGGTCACTTGCGGGCGATCCACCCGGGTTCCTTGGCGGCCGACGGGGGTTTCCGGGGACTTTGGGGGTGTGATTGCCGTGAGTCGGAGGCGATGGGGGCTTCGGCGGGGTCGGGTCCTGTGGCTTACGGGCCGGGGATGCCTGCCGAGCCCGGACATCAAGAGAGTTTTTCCAGCATAGCCCAGCCGCTAATTAATCTGCTTCAGAGCTGGGCCATGTTTGGTGTTAGTGTTTGTAGTCCTTTGCGTGGATCGGAGGTCGGTCCGTGGTCTTGGTGGCTAGCGGGGCTTTTTCTTTTTCCAGCATGGCCCAGCCGCAAGGTAGCCTGCTTATATCCTACAAGGGACAGAGCGGGAGCCATGTTTGATGTTTGCATAGCTTAAGTCCGACCTTTTATGTCTATCTTGCACGGAATGTATAGCTAGGTCTATTTTCAAGAGTGATTTGAACTTCAGCGATCACGCTGATTCGTCTTGTCAAAGTCCAACAATCACTTGGCTTTCTCGTTAGGTCGCCTGGGCCATTCACCTCAGTTCCAGCGATTATACGAGTGTATTTCGCATACGTCTTACCCTCACTTGAGTATGGCTCAGTGATATGGGGCCATATTGCTGCAGTGATGAGCGTACGGGTTGAACGTTGAAAAGTTTTTGAGGTCATTATTCCGGAAGACTTTTGGTGTGTACGTCAAAGATGCGCCTACTTCGGATCTTCTCTCTTTTTTCAAGATGACATCTCTCGATAGCAGACGTACAAAGCGAGATCTATCATTCCTTCACAAAGTTCTTCACGGCAGAATCGATGAATATTATCTGACGAGCCTAATTAATATCTCCGTGCCATCTCGCGAGCGACGGGTTCATAGTTACCGAAATGTTTTTTATTTACTTCGTCCACGCACGAACATTTTAAATGCTTCACCAATTTTGCGAGCGCACAAGCGTTTTAATACGGGAGAATTAATAATAAAAAACTATAAATAACGTGATCCTCACGTATTCCCAAGGGATCAGCACGATCCGTCCAGGGAATTTGTTTGTGTTAGTAGACGTCCGTGCCCGAACCCAGACCTGCACAGTGAGAGGCTAGTTCCCTAACCACTCGACTGCCAGGCGGTATTCGCAAAATTCCCAGATATTTTTCAAAAGGATTCCATGTTCCACTAGGTGCTTTATGAATTTGTATATATACTATATTCTTGTTTTCTCATTTTTCTTCCTCATGCCGAATTCTCAATGTGTGCTTCCGTTGCGCGTATATATTTTTGTTTTTTAAGTTTGTTGATTTTATTTTTAACTTGTAAATTCGATGAATTATTATTATTATTATTTGCTTTTCTATTAATTTTCATTACTTGTATTTTTGTATTGTTATATCCGTCTGTTTCCCATCTCTGTAATTGGGTTTAGCCTGTTGAGATAAATAAATAAATAAATTAATTAATTAATTATAATTTACAGAAACGTATATATATACATACGATTCATTTCTTATATAATACTGTATTGAGAATAATATTATTTTTGAATTGCTTTTTTTACTATGTTTATTGCCAACAATTTATGGTCATAATTCTCCACATGGTCGTGCCCGGTGGAGGAGGGTGGCTACCCCCCCCCCCGGAGGAGAAATTGGAGTGTAGTGATTGGCGTATCAATTTGGTGCCGTGAGTTGCCCCCCACCAACTTGTTCAGATCCTGGGTGCGCCTTTGTGTGATTCACCATACATATTTTATTGATATCTTGATATATTATCCTGTGAATTATTATTCCACATCATGTATCATTCATATATATTCATTTTGTTTTGTCTAGTTTTGGTCTGTGAACCAATGGAATATCCAATATCACACTGAGTTGCATACAGGATTGAACTTTGATTTCCAGGGACTACAGGCGGTGAGATATATCAAGAAAAAGGACTATGAAATTCAATCAGCCGAGGCTGTAGCTGCACCTATGGTAGCGAAAACTTTGCATTGTCTACGGGACCCATGTGTTTCTCATAGAGAAAATGCTACTTTTTTTGTGGGTCAAGACTGCCACAGAAAAGGTATTACAATTGATTGTAATATTATAAATTAAAAGGCGAAAAAATATTACTCTTCTATAAAGGAAAGAGCTGGTGAAACGTCTATTTCATCAGAACTTTATGCAAGTAAAGGTTGATTTCATAGGTTTAAGATTTGGATAATGTAAAAAATCACTTACGATCAAGCCTCTGCCGACCAGGAGGCAGCTGGAATATTTCCAAGGAAATTATAAAAGACATTGTCACGTTAGCGAAACAGGTGAGGGGAGAAGGGTTCAATGATATGGGTATAGAAGAAATTGAACAGCTAAAAATTAATAGCAATTCAGGGACATTAACCGAAGAGGAATTAATGTAGCTGAGTGACTGCTCCTGAAACTGAAGCTGTACCATGGTAAGTTTCCATGAAGAAGATCAAGGTAAAGAAGTAAAGACCAGTTCAACATATGTAACGTAGCGGAAGGGCTTCGCAAGTTTAAATCAGCAATAGATTATTTCCATGACATAGATCCTTCTATGGTATGTGCTTCACATGTAAAAAAATTAGTAGAGGAAATGTTATCAAAACACACTCCAACATACTTCATGATATGAAGAAGAAACGGCAAACAGAAATCACAGTGTTCTTTCAAGAAAACATCTGCACCCTCTTTTACATATACTTTCTATCCTTGCGTCACCCTGTTCTCCTGATGTTCAATAAACGAGATATACAAAAAAAAAACCTATGGTTTCGGTTATTCGCGGTCACCTCCGGAACGTAACCCCCGCGAATACGGCGGGCCGACTGTATATATTGATGTTATCGCGTGGTCCCCCTTTGCAGAACTGTGATGTTGGACAAAGTCCGTTATGCTGATTGTTGTTAATTCCCACTTCTAAATCTCCCCAACAGTTATTATTCTATGCCGTGCCGTGCACTTTTTTTGTTACCGTTTTAGGTGGACGATGCAACTGCTTGATGTGGAGAGGTTCCAGAATAGGATTAGACTGGTCACTTGACCAGCTACTAGGGATTGAGTGCAATAATGATAATGGTTTTTTATGTACCGCTGGATGAGATGTGGACGAATGGTTCTTCTCCGTTGATCCGATGGACGGGGAGTGACCGATGGTGCCGTTCTGCTGTAGGTCCGATAGGACCTTAGTCCCCCTGGGTGTTCTTGCTGGTCCTTTGCGTGGGTCGGAGGTCCGGTGGTGCGATGCCGGCCGGTGTTCTAGTTTCTGATTGCCAGTCAATCAGAAAATACGTCATTCACCATAACAAGCTGTGACCTATCTCGCAACCCCGATTCTCTATCAGTTCAACAAGTTGCCCCCAATCGCAATCTCATGTGAACGCTTCAAGAGTTTCCCATGATGGACTCGATGGAATTATTTCTGGAAATCAAGATAAACTACGTTGACGCTTTTGTCATTTCCCAAAAGCCTTAGTCACGTGATCATAAAGGCAAAGGAGGCTAGTTACACATGACTTCCCCTTCCTGAACCCATGCTGGTTTTCCGTTAACAATGCGTCATTCTCATCTATCTACTTCACCAATTGCCTCTTGATAATGATTTCCAAAATTTTCGAGAGGGAGCTCGTCTAACTCATTGGACAATAATTGGACACGGTTTCTCTACTATAATTTTTAAATATTGGAACAACATTAGCATCTTCCAATTCCCTGGGATGATACAAATACAACGCCACAACAGGCAAAATGCCCAACGAGGTGGCTGAGAAAAAGATGCCCATAACAAAAATATGGATGTCATATATTTCAAAACTTCAGCAACACTAATTCTTTAAATCTGTGAAACTGAGGTTGCAAATACGTAGAAATTGCAACTACGAGAAATCGGGACCCCGAGTCTTCAGAATGGAAACAGATACTGACGTGGACTGGCCCACGCCACTTTTGGGGATGCCATCACCCAGGAGATCCAGGAGACGAGATGAAGCTATCTGGCCTAATTGATGCACCCTTTCTGGAGACCTAGAACACCCGCTCGGACTCGACACCTCTGGATGATGTATAGGGTAATCTCTGGTAATCTTCGGTCTACGCGTCTGTACTTCGCCGCAGCCCCTGACTCGGCGACCCGCAACAGATCCGTAATAGAACTCTAATGTAGTGAATATAATTTTTCTAATCCAGGCCTGGTACGTAAGTTTTTTTAACGTTAATCGAGATCTCACTAAGAAATTATAATAATTGTCATCTGAAACTCAGTACAAATGCGTGAATTTTATATGAATCCTTATAATATTTGGTAATTACTTAAAACCTATTTTCTCTCTCTCGACTCGTTTCGAATTGATTTAATTGTGTTTTGAATTTATCAATCACGAACCCCCAACCCTCTAAAGGGAGGCCTAACCTTCCCTAGCAACAACAGTTGAAGACTTTGTCACCCCGTGAAAAGTTCAAAGTTGAATCTTCGACAACAAGAAACCATTCTTTTATCATTCGGTTTTTCGCGAAGAAACTAAAAAAATTAATTAAAATAACCTGATCATATCGCTGGAAGAACAGTTCTCTCCAACCGAAACATGTGAACATGATTCTCGGAACTAGTGTAAATCAAATCCAAAAGGAAAAGTACCCCTAGTAGCTTCTGATACCTGCTGATAGAAGAAATTATCGAGCACCAACTTAAGAAAATCTCTCTCATATTGATCCCTAGCCGATAGGTTCACCCAATCGTTACCCGGATGATTAAAATCCCCTAATATTACTACCTTCTTATGTTTACACATGTACGAAATTTCTTCATGAAGCTTGGAGATGTAGTTTGGGTCGCCGATTCAGTGGGTTATAGCAAACTCCTACAATAAGCTCATATCATCGAGACCGTTGCTGATATCATTCTGGACTGAGCCTCACATAGGCCTCTGTGAAGTTTTATGTATGCGGTTCAATTGTTACCGTTTTCGTAACCTTTTTTTATTTTTTTTCACTTTTGTTTCCTCCTGTTCCCTTGATTAACTGGCCTTGAGTTTTTTCCGGCATGACTGCGCCCTCCGGGGCACTGGGCTTACATCGCTAATGTGGTAGAGCCTAGTCATGCTCGGTTTGTTCATTTCAGGTTTCCTCAGAATATATAGGTTGGTTTTATGGTCAGTTATGCTATATTCACTGTGCATGCGCGACTATAAAGTTCTTTTAGCAGAAATTTGATGTGGCCAGCCCCCTATTTCTACCACTTTAAAGGAAGAAAATTAATTTATCTGTCCAAAATAAGTCTCCTGATTAACTTGAAAAATTTTTGATATTTTGGATTCTTTTTTTAAATTTAGTTAAAGCTTACGAAGTTCATTTTCTGGACGAAGGGTATATTTCTTTTTGCATATAATTTCACGATTAAAAGTTTGCTTACTTGAATAACTTTTGTAAATCAATAAGTTCTTGTGAAAATGCTCGGTAATTTGTTGGGAAATGTACGTTGAGGACTCGCTGGCCATGTTACTTTCAACTGTTGGGAATTCTTCCCAAGTAAAATTGGCCAAGAGGTAAACTCTTTGGAAATATCTATTTTTTTTTTCATATTTTACATTGAGATATAATGTAGATCAGTATCATTTTTTTCTTTTAACAACTATTCAAAGTATTTATTAACATCATCTGCTTTTCCCAATTTATAACACAGGTCTCGGACAAAATCACTGAAACTTAGCATGTGGCCATATTACCTTCACTTACCTTAGTAGCACAGATACCAAAAAGCACACGACATGAACGATAGGTTGTGCAGGTCTACAAAAACTAGGCTTTGAAAGCCTTTTTAGTTTTGATGTAACTGATATTCATATTATTTTCAGTGTCGATTCCAAAAATGCAAAGCATTTTTATTCTATAACTATAAGTTTTTATTTCCGCAAAACGATTTCATATTTTTTTTTTTGTGGAGGGGAGGGGGGGGGGGGTATAACACAAATCCAAATAATTTCGAGTTTTCATTTTTATATTATCCACTTCATGAATATACATACTTCAAATTTATATCCTAGCTCTGTCATTGTGATGATATACTTTAAAATCCCCCTAAAATCGATAAAATTTCTTTGACAATGATTTACTATATTTTTTCATAACGCACAGTGTCAATGTGATTTGTATGCTGCTTATGTATTACCATTGAAATTTTATTTTCATTATATCTCAAAAAGTAGTGCCGATCTGACAAAATCAATGCCAGATTCGGAATCAGCGCCAAAAAATCACCATGAAATTCATTGAAATATCTTTGGAAATAATTTACTATATTTTTTTACCGCGCATTGTTTCGATGTGGATTGTATGCTACCTATGCATTACTATAGACATTTGATTTTCGATTTATCTCAAAAACTAGACGTGAGGAATTTTTTTAATTATTTTTCCAATAATTAGCATTCAAAAAACTCTAAGAAACACTAATTATTTTTAAGAAAGATTTTTTTTTATCACAGACCTGTGTTATTTAAATTTCGTTTTGGCAAATATGTTTATTAGCAAAATGAATAATTTTTTTATTTAAAGCATCAATGGTATTGAAGTTTGATTAATCCGCCGATTGAATTTTTTCGATTAAGCAGCCAAAAATTTCAATCGTTTCCCTGCATTAATAAAAACCAAAACATAAAAGAGAATTTGAACCGCCAGAACACTCTGATGCCTGCCGTCATTTTTTATTTTTTTCATTAGGATTTTATTTCCCGCAGATAATTTGCTATTTAATAAATAACTGGGCACATCGTACGTATTACTGAATATGTATGCTCGGAACCACGAATTATTTCTCTCGTAATTGAGATATTTATTCACCGCATTGAATTATTATTAGTCTTTTGGAAATTTTTTTCCGAGTATTTTTTTTTTTTTGGAAACAAAAAGTATTCATTATAAGGTATTTCTTCTTCTTTTTTCGATGTTTCCTCTTCGCTATTTGCTAATTTATTTATCGATTTTCCTCTTGGTTACGGTAGAAGAGTCCCGAAAATGGTTCGAATCGTATATTTATTTAAAATCTCGAAACGGTATTATCTAGTCTTTGTAAATTAGGGGCGTGCGGCTCCCGAAAACTAATAACACATCGAAAGCGTAAGAAATAAAAAAAAAAAATTTTTTTCGTTATATGTTATGTGTTTGTATCGCGTGCTTTCGTTTGTTTGCAATGTGGCGAAATTATTCGTAACGAAATCGTTTTCTGTTACGACGAATGTTTCGTTGTCGTTCGATTTTTCGTCGATAGCTTTTTTTTTATTCTTTCTTTCACACCCTAAATTCATTAACTGAGAACAGGGAGTAAAGAATCGTTTTGTTTTCTTAGAGAAAATAGTATAACGTGTAGTGTGCTGGTCACGAATTAATTAACAAAGGCATTCAATCGTCGATGATGCAATAGTAAATGAAATTTTCAAGTCCCAGATGGAATCGAGCGTACACGCATAAGTATCGGTACCGTTTCGTTTTACGTAAAACTCAAAATCGACACAAAAAGGCTACAATTAAATACCTCGAACAAAAGATCTACAATTAAATACAAATACAAAACACAACGCTACAACAGGCAAAATTCCCAACGAAGTGGCTGATAAAAAGTTGCCCATAACAAATATGGATGTCATCTATTTCAAACAGCAGCCCAATTAAAATGCAATTACAAACACTATATATGCATGATAAAATATTATACAATGCCCATAAAGAGTACTTATGATTGTCTTATTCTAAATATGAATAGAGCTTCTCTCTCGATTTACCCCAACATATTTATTGCATTTCTTTTTAAACATGTCAATTGTGTTAGAATTTACTACCTCCGGGGGTAAGCTATTCCATTTATTAACAACCCTATTAGAGAAAAATTCCCTGCGCCACCATAACTTCGCATTGTCCCTTACCAATCGATACTGGTGTCTCCTTGTAAAAGCAGTCGATTGATGGCGTACTAATAATTCATGGTCCATATTATCCATCCCGTTGAAAATTTTGAACAATTCGATCATATCTCCCCGATACCTGCATCATCCAATGTAAACATATTCAAAAAAAAATGAAGTCTCTCTTCATAACTCAAGATGATGACCTGTATCACGGACATTGTACATTCTTCTACATTTGTAGAGAACAAGATTAGACACAACATCCCTCGAGCCGCCCGCAAAAGAGCAGATAAATTAATCAAACTCGTGGAAGATTGGATAGAAGAAAGTTGTAGAGAAAATGAGAAATTGTCCAAAACAGCACAAGAGAAACAGGTAATTGGAGGAAATACAATTTTGAAAAATCCTTTAGTTGTAGAGGACGGTGCAAAGATAACGAAGGGAAATTCTACTAAAATTCTCGGGCTTCCTCCCCCCCTTCCGCAGAGGAAGAAAAAGGTGAAGAAGGTGAGTCTCAAAAATCCCTCTTCTTCACAGACCCAGGAAAACAATACGGAGGATAAAGAGAAGACCGAGATTGATAATCTAACCATTCCGCCTCCAATAGAATCTGCTTCTGAAAAAGCAACGGCGTCAGAAGAATTGGGGCAATTTGAGATTGTAGAAGAGCTGGTCGTAGAACAGGAAGACAAAACAATACAAGAACAATTTCAAGAGGTGCGCAAGAAGAAAAAGAATAAGCGAAAGGTACAGGAAAGAGGAATCTCACAGGAACGAAGAAATCCAGATGAATTTTTTACAATTCTTCTTTTGAAAAACAATAACTCTACAAAAAAATATATTTTTAATGAGTTTCGAATAATTTTAAACCAATTTCATAATGGCATAGGCAGAATCAGAAAAATAAGCAGAGGATATGCACTTGATTGCTACCAAAATAAAACATGTCAAGAAATAAAAACAGCTGTCCTCTCTAGAAAAGTGACAAGAGACAATATCTATGCCATCCCCACGAACAACTCCCAAATGGGGGATAGAAACAGCCAACAATCGTCAAAAATTAATCGAGTTCTTGGGAATACATTATCATCTAGTAAAAATGCTGAATCTCGATCAAATATTTACCTAGAGCGGGAGAAGACATCACAGGCAGGGACGGTTTTAATTTACAGGAGAAGAGAGTCAACAGGTCAAGAAACAATCAGCCTCATTGAATTTCTTGATGAATTCGACTCAGAAATTATTTGTACTCGTCCAGTTAGAAATGGGCTGGCTATTCAATGTAAATCCAGGGAAATTTGCTACAATATTAAGAGTTCCCTGGAGAATAATGACTATCTAAATCATCATGCTATTGCCTTTATCAAATCTCGAATGCCTAGTAAAAAGAGTGACCGATGGAACCAAACACAATCTTCGACCTCCTCCGATAACAGGCAATATCAGGAACAGGAGAAATTTCCAATTCACATGACCTACTGTAGCAGTAGAAATCCAACTCTCACAATGAAAAACCTGGAGGAACAGCTCAAATATGCCGGATTCCAACATCTAGTTCGGCGTATTTCTCAATGCCCGAATGGTCTTTTTATAGATTGCTCCTCCTTGTATGGACAAGCAGCGATCAGGAGAGAGATCAATAACAATTTTAAACTCAAACTTCACCTACGCGTCATCTAATCCTCAGGCTTATCGTTAGATCAAAAGACTTTTCTTCTTTTCGTGGTTCTAAATTCTTGTGTAACATCCCTTAAGAGAACACCTTATTTGTCATTATATAGGATTATGTCTTCTCCTGATCATCAACGTTCAGTGTCTGTTCCAACATCTTCCACAAATGGCATCAAAATATTACAATTTAATGCCAACAAATGCAGAAATGCGACTGCGCTTCTTCCGTTGCAAGCCACTAAAAACTCTTGGGGTATATTGATGTTACAAGAACCTCTGATTGGTAAAGGTAAACTACTCGAACTTCCAGCGTCTTGGCCGAAATGGACCTCTCTAAATAAAAAAGCAGCGATAGTCCTTGCTAGTCAACATCTCTCCGGTGCCACTTTTTCCATCATGACAAATTGTGTGGCAATTAAAATTTGCACCATTTCTGGAGAAATAATTATAGTCTCGGCATATTCATCCCCATACCAGAAAATTGAAAATACCATTCAAGAACTGAACCTTATTTGTGGGAAAGCTGGTAACTCTCCAATTTTAATATCTGCAGATATGAACGCCCACCACCAAAGCTGGGGATATAAGGATAATAACAACAGAGGATGGTCGCTGCTGGATTTCGCTAATGCCAATCATCTGATATTTCACAATGATGGCTCGAACACATACGAATACTTCGGGGCCACAGGCGCTCCAGACGTTACATTGTCAAATTTTGTTCCACCGCTTGATAATGTAACTTGGAAGGTCAGGCATCTCGATGTTACACATAGCCCGCATTCACATATAGAAATTTCTATTTCTGTTCAACCATCAATCATTAAGACGGTCAAATTCTCCAACTCGAGACGCCGAATTGAGAAGTTCACGAGATCAATGGTTGATCAATTACCTCTCCATGTACAAAATATCAACTTAGCTACATCCACTGAACAATTGGAAGAATGCACGAATGATCTCTTCAATCTCTTGAAAACGCAGGGTAACAAGTATCTCCTTATATCAAAGCAAAAGACACGATATTTCGACGGGTGGTGGACCAAAGATTTAGAGGTCGCTAGACGGAAATGCAGGACTAGTAAGAGAAGGTATCTAGCGGCAAACCTAGATAATAAGGAGGTATTGAGAATCATTTACCACCGTAACAGGGCCTTATATTCAAAATTAATCAGGAAGACAAAAAGAAGCTCCTGGAGGGAATTGTGTAACTCAGCTACAAATCCGTACGGTATATTTTACAAAGCAACGGTGAAACAATCTTCTCTGTCCCCACAACTTTTTTTCCAAACTGATACAGACGAGAATTTGACTGTCCTAGAACAAGCCCAAAAGCAACTTCAAGAATTTTTCCCTGAGGCTAACTATCCAACCAATCATCAAATAAACTTTTCAACGGCTAGTTTGGTGTCTCACGAGCCGGATAATAAGAAAATCTCACGCCAAGAACTGTGGTACATTGCAAGTCATTTAAATAAGAAAAAAGCTCCTGGCGAAGACGCAATTAATAATGTAACCCTTCAAGCTCTACTGCAAAGCTTTCCCGAGGTGTTCTCCGCATTATTTAATAAATGCTTTCAACTTGAACATTTTCCACGACATTTCAAGATTAGCAATGTCCTCTTCTTCCTCAAAAAAGACAAAGATCCAACATCAACTAAATCATATAGACCCATACATTTGTTATCAACACTGGGTAAATTGTTCGAAAAAGTCATTTGCCAGAGAGTTATCTTCTTCTTGGAAAAATCTAATGTCATCAGCCCCCTTCAATATGGATTTCGCCATGGGAGTTCGGCAGAACAAGCTCTCATGGACATTGTCACAGAGATCAAAAATCAAAGAATTAAAAAACATAACGTCATAATAATTACCCTGGACATCCAGGGGGCTTTCGATCACATCAATCATAATATTATCAGGGAAAAGTTGCTTAATCTGCCTATACCATCTAATCTAGCCAATATTCTGATAAGCATGCTCCAACACAGGGTGGTACAGATGCGGACACCATTAGGAACAGTTCGACATAGAATGGCAAGGGGATGCCCTCAAGGATCGTGTTCCGGGCCACTACTTTGGAACTTATTCCTTAATGATCTCCTCCTTAAGAGGTGGCCGAAGAATGTCAGGGTTCAGGCCTACGCAGATGACATTACGGTAATAGCCTCGGGCCCTACAGTAGAAGGCACAGGTAGACTAGCCACATATGTGCTAAATGAAATCCATCATTGGTTAGACCAACACGGACTCAGCATCGCAATGGATAAAACCAACTTTTTATGGCTCTCTTCCAAAAGACCACCATCGGTAAAAATTGGCGACAATTTCATTAAGAAACGATCTAATATTAAGATTCTCGGGGTGACATTTGATGACCAACTGAATTGGTACAGCCATATCGCTACAATTTCGACCAAAATTAATGCCCTCATGCCAAGATTATGGTGCTCTACTGGAAAGGAATGGGGCATTACCACGTCAATGCGAAGAATCCTATATATGACAGTGGCTGAGAGGATCATCGCATATGGTGCCCCAGCCTGGGGTATCACATTAACGGAGGAACAGGGTAGACGTCTTGATTCTATCCAACGTGGTTGCTTATTGTACATCCTCAAAGCTTACTCGACATCACCAACAAACGCCCTGCAAATCTTGGCTGGTCTGCCTCCACTAAGATATATCGTGGAGTACGAAGCTAAAATGGGGGCACTTCGGAACAAACGCAATATCCAACTACAAGATGCAACTCACATCAGTCACACTCAAATCCAAAGGAAAATCACCGGATGGACGAGACACCCGGCAGAATATCCTGATGATAGACAAATGTCTGCAGATCCGACTGACACTGAACTGTTTAAAAAACCCTATTTCGACATCTATACCGATGGTTCAAAGACGGAAAATGGAGTTGCAGCAGCTTTTACTATCCTTCAGAAAGATGACATCTTCTACAGATGGTCTTTTAAATTGAATACCAATAACACAGTATTCCAAGCCGAACTTTTTGCTTTACTTATGGCTATTAAGAAAGCGGAAGAACTCCAGAAGAGAATATCTATCTTCACAGATTCACTTTCATCACTCCACTCAATCAGGGATCCCCTGTCTCAACACATCATCGCTAGGCAAATCAGAAAGGTTCTGTGTGCCAATCCTCAAATCAGTCTCAATTGGGTGAAAGCTCATGCAGGAACATATGGGAATGAACAGGCAGACCAACTTGCAAAAGCTGCGACTGCAAGAGTGACGTCTGACTTTTCGCTGCTCTTCCCTAAGTCATGGGCAAAGAACATCTTATCTGAGGAAATGATGCAGAAGTGGCAAAATCGATGGCAGACAGAACGCAAAGTTGGCAGGAAAATATATGCTCTCCTCCCCACAGCAAGATACAGATATAGGAAATGGACCAGGGAAATGGTTATATTCTTTTCCGATAATGGTCCTTTCCCAGCATATCTGGCGAGATTTCATCGACAGACTGAGAAATGCAAATGTGGCGGGGAGGGCACGGTCATCCACTACTCTACAGCCTGCCCGTTCACCAAAGACTTCCACTTACAAATCCCTGTTGCTGATACACAGTCTTGGAAGTTGAAGGTCTTCCAAAATCCTGGCAGTTATAATAAGATTAAAAATCTTATCAACTTTATGGAAAATAATCAAGAGTTATACATCTTCCCGAGACCTATGGCATATCAAGACAGAGAAGATCCCTTGGACTCTGATTCGGACTCAGACTATGTACCATAATTGCGACGTCTTTCCTAACCCCATGTGCTATAAAATATGTATAGTGATATTTTAATGAAATTTATCATTGTCAGTGATGCCAATATGTATTCTTTCCATGTTCATATATATTTTTTGTATCCAAAGTATCTACTTCAGATTCAATGTTTAATAATATCCTGTTTGAATTTTTCTACTCTGCTTTGATGGGCTGAGCGCAATTGTTGATTGAATTATTGATTGAATTTTTTTTGATTGAATTATTGATTGAATTTTTTTTTTGATTGAATTATTGATTGAATTTTATTTTTGATTGAATTATTGATTGTGATTGAATTTTGATTGAATTTTATTATTACTTGCATTGTCGATTGAATTTTAATTTTTTTTTTTTTTTTTTGATTGAATTGTTCACTAAATTTTTATTATTGAATCATGCGTAGTTTGCAGATGTTGTCCTATAAGCATAATTAAATTTTATCTCATTTCATGTATATTTACTATGCATGTTATATACTATTCAATGCTTACATAATATCATCATGTACGCTATATATCTTACGTTTCGTGGCATCGCTGTTTGTCTAGATCATTCCCACAGCCCATCTGTTATAAAAACTCTGACGTTGTACCCGGACACCTGCTTATAAGCACATTATATATACTTTCTCAACTGCTATGAAACGCCATAATTTTTGTTATTCATCAATATATTCATGTGTTCCAATGTATACCACCGGTGAATCCACTAGTGCGCAACTGAACTTTGTATGTTCAAGTGAACTTTGTAATTTCTTCGGACTTGATCTCATCATTAGGACTATAATAACCAAATCTAAACATGTCTCTAACTGGCAATGAAAAGTCCCCCCCCGGCTCCTTCAGTCTTGTGATATTATTAACACCAGCAATTGATCAATATCGATAATTCCCACTTACATATTTATAGTTCATTGGACCTGAATTTGTACATGTATCCTGTTTTTCATGTTCTATTTGCAGATTCGGACCTATGAAAAAACCCTTCCAACAAAAGACAAGATGAGTGAAGTTGGTGTTGCAGATTGGCTGATGGTTGGGGACAGAGTACAGTGATGATGGCGGATGGCTCGAGATGTTTTTGTTGGCCTCTTGCGGGCGATTCGCCCGGGCTCCTTGGCGGGGGTTTCCGGGGACTTTGGGGGTGTAATTGCCAGGAGTCGGGGGCGATGGGGGGCCTCGGCGGGATTGGGTCCTGTGGCTTACGGGCCGGGGATGCCTGCCGGGCCCGAACATCAAGATAGTTTTTCCAGCATGTCCCAGCCGCTAGGTAATCTGCCTCAGAGCTGGGCCATGTTTGGTGTTGGTGTCTGTATTCCTTTCCGTGGGTTGGAGGTCGGACAGTGGTCTTGGTGGCTAGCGGGGCATTTTCTTTTTTCCAGCATGGCCCAGCCGCAAGGTAGCCTGCTTATATCCCACAAGGGACAGAGCGGGGGCCATGTTTGGTGTTTGCATTGCATTCATAACTCAAGCCCCTGAGTTGCATACCGGATTGAACTTTGATTTTTTGAGAACAGTATTTTTGAATTGCCATTTTTTACTATGTCTATTGCCAACAATGTATATTTATATAATTCTCCATATATACTTTATTGATATCTTGATATATTATCCTGTGAATTATAATTGCATGTCTTGTATCATTTATATATTCATGTATATTCAGCTTGTTTTGTCTAGTTTTGGTCTGTGAACCAATGGAATTTCCAATATCAAACTGAGTTGCATACAGGATTGAACTTTGATTTCCATGGACTACAGGAAACCTATTATGGAAATCGGAATATGTATATATATATTGATGTCATCGCTCGGTGTCCCTAGGCAGAACTGTGATGTTTAACAAAGTCCGTTGTGCTGATTGTTGTTAATTCCCACTCCTAAATCGCCGCAACATTTATTATTCCATGCCGTGCTGTGCTCTTTTTTGTTATCGTTTTAGGTTGACGATGCAACTGCTTGATGTGGAGAGGTTCCAGAATAGGATTAGACTGGTCACTTGACCAGCTACTAGGGATTGAGTGCAATAATGATAATGGTTTTATATGTACAGCTAGATGAGGAGCAAACGTATGGTTCTTCTCCGTTGTTCCGATGGACGGGGAGTGACGGAAGGTGTCGTTCTGCCGTAGGTCCGGTGGGACCTTCTGTCGCTGGGGTGTTCTTGCTTGCCCTTTGCGTGGGTCGGAGGTCCGGTAGTGCGATGCCGGCCGGCATATATATATATATATATATATATATATATATATCATTTTCAGTCATTAGCAAAACCGGAAGGAGTTACATTTGCTTTTTGTACAAAATTATAAATAGTGTAATTGATGACCGCGATCTTCTTCAACTTGTAGAGTTTTCTGTGGCAGTTAGAAAAATAGGTCTGTTCGGTGGACTTTTCGCCTGCCTAAACCTCGAACAAATATTCTGCGACGGTCCCCTATTTTTAAGATGTGTAATATATATAATCAATGCCCTGTGAAACCCGATATATTTAATTCAAGATAAGAGAATTTCTAAAAAAGTTATGATATGTAATTATTGAATGTGTTTGCGGTTGAATATAATCCTATCGTTATTAGTGTTAGCGCATTGTAAACACGTTTGATGTTTTAATATTGTAATTTTACTTTTTCTTTCTTCATACTATCTTGATATTGCATAAAGGGCACGCATGCATGTCTCTATACTTGTTACGAGATTTCTTTTACAATTTTTTAGCTGCATCTATGAATTTTTTCTGCCTTGAATCTCGTAACATGTTGTTATGTATTTTTCGTATGCATTTTCTGTATCGTGTTTTCAATCATCATCCCGCTTATTTACGTATATATATATATATATATATATTTTTTTTACTGAATTTCTTGAACATCATTATTATTTACTTGCATCTATGAATAAATCTCTTTTGGATTTTCGTATCAGGTTTTTAAGTATTTTTCCGTGTCGTGTTTTAATCCTCATTTCACTTGTTTATGTATGTAAGTTATGCCTTTGTTGTATTTCTCTTCTATTGCCCATCTCTATAATTGGACAATACTTGTCTGTTGAGACGTGTATAAATAAATAATTAAATGCCAAATATTTACAAAAAGACTACTGCTTAAAATTTAAAAATTTTAATATCTCAAACCTTAGTCTTAGTTAGCCTTTTTGACTAACTCCTCATTACCCACTGTTTCACTCCCTCTTAATATATGGCCTAATAGTTTGGGGTTCTGGCTATCTCTTTCACACCTTCTCCCTATAATTAGCCTAGACAAAAGAATAATTAGAATAATCACAAATGATTTGACAACACCATCAATACAACCTCATCAGCGTCTTTTAATACACAACACACTTACTTTGCTTCAATTATATTTCTTTAAATCTATCCTCCTCATATTCAAAAGTCAAGTTTCATTACCTTTAAAAAGTCTCGATCTTCAAATAGAGTAAATAATTTGTATATTCACTACCATTAGTTCATAAAACACTTTGAAAAAACATTTTACTCATCTCATCTCGAAATTCTGCAATGCATCACTACCAGAAATCACTCACAATACTAAATTACCATCATTTGAAAAACGTATCAAACAATATTAATTTATCATTCGATGGTATAGAAATTTGTTTTAATTTTTCTCCGTCGCCCACGTAATTTTTTTTTCTAACGTAACAGTTGAATTTATTTGCATGCTGTATCGTGTTGTTTTTTTTTTCTAACATACTTAATGTTTAAAATTTTATTTTTTGCAATATGGGAACTCCTCTGTTGCCATAAATTCTCTTTCTATTCAATATTACATATTTTTTTTACTTCTTTTTTTTCTTCGTTCATTATTTTTTTCCCATTCTGATTTAATTAGCTTTTGCCAGAATGGGTCATCTTTCTTGATACATTGGTAATTTTTCCCGTCTTTTCTTTTATTGTTGTATTTGTATTGTGGCGCTACTTGTCTTGTACAATTTTTATATTTTTATTATATTTTTTATGCCACTCACTAGCTAGGCATTATCTAGTGTGTTCTTGTATTGGAGTTCAGTCTGGCTCCAACTGTCGACCGAACATGTCCTAAAAGTCTCTCTCTCTTCTATTAAATAACTAAAAAAAGAAAGGAGTCATGACTGTATGTTTCCGAAATAACAACCAGACACATCCACCAGCACTAGCATCACCATAGTACTGGTGACCCGCGTAAAGCAGATGTTTGACAGCCACGAACTCGAAAGCAGACGAAAACAAGTACTCTTTCTCGCTTCGTAATATGTTACTTGCTGCATTTCTTCTTTTTTTTTCCCCCTGTGTGTGGTGCGTTTGCTGACTGATTGAGGGGGCATCTCCTCAGTTCTCTTCCTGGATTGTGCTGAACTTTTTTTTGGATATGCCGAACGCTACCGAAGAAACAGGTATGTCTTCTGAATTAGAACTTTCGCGTGCTTCTTTTCGCGCGCCTTCGATTTGGAAATCCGATGTTGATCTTTGGTTTCTTCAAATTGAATCGAACTTCAAAATTGCCGGAATTACTGATCCTAAAACGCAATTTCACTGTGTTGTGACAGCTCTCGATGTTGAAGTGTTATCATATGTTAGCGATTGATCAGAGCTCCTGTTACAGACGATTCTTACAACCAGTTAAAAACACGCATTTGTCAACAGTTTTCACTGTCGGAAACTTCCCGCTTACGAGTTCTACTCCAAGAGCTCACTCTTGGGAATAAGCGACCTTCTCAGTTGTTGCATGAGATGCATACATTAGCTGGCAAGAAAATTTCAGATGAAGTGCTTAAAACCCTTTGGTTACAACGTTTGCCTATCCATACACAGCAGATACTTTCTGTTAGTAAGGATACATTGCCGGATGTAGCAGAAATGGCAGATAAAATTACCGAAGTCACTGGGCACACACCGACTATTTCTGAGGTCAGCCGTAATGAAACCATCAGCTTGCAATCACTTCAAAGTCAAATTTCGACTTTGACCGTTGCTGTTGACCGCTTATCCCGCTATAGAGAGAAAAATTTTAACAAAAAGGGAAGAGTTCGTTCAAATTCTCGGTCTAGAGAGAGGTCTAGTGGTGATGGTACACCCAAACGTAAACCTTATTGTTGGTACCATTTCAAATTCGGTCGAAAAGCATAAAAATGCATTAAACCCTGTGATTGGTCGGAAAACTAACTGGCCCATCTGTTTTGGCGACAGCAGGTGATGGCCGGCGTTTAGTTCGCCTTTTTGTTCATGATCGAAAATCCGGTACTGGTTTTTTAGTGGACACAGACGCTAGCATTTCGGTTTTCCCACGAGATACACAGGTACATAAAGCAGCAGATACAAACTTTTCGCTATACGCAGCTAATGATACTAAAATTTCTACGTATGGTTGCAAATCTTTATCAGTGGATTTAGGGTTACGCAGGCTATTTAGATGGTCCTTCGTTATAGCTGATGTTAATCGCCCGATATTAGGTGCTGATTTCTTAGAACATTATGGTCTATTAGTTGACGTAAAAAAGTCTCGTTTGATTGACAGTTTGACTTCACTTTCAATCAAATGTAGCAATGCCAGTTGCCCTACATTAGGCTTAAAGACCATTAGTGGAGATTCGCCCTACTTGAAAATTTTATCTAAATTTCCTAATCTAACGAATCCTTCTATGATTGGGGCTACTTCTAAAAAACACTGCGTTACACATTGCATTACTAATAAAGGTTCTCCTGTCTTTACCAAAGCCCGCAGACTTTCTCCAGAGAAACTTGCTATTGCAAAGCGTGAAGTTCAAACGCTAATGGATCAGGGCATACTGAGACCTTCAAAAAGTCCATGGGCAAGCCCGATACACATTGTTCCTAAACGTAATGGAGAATACCGTTTATGTGGGGATTACAGAAAACTTAATTCTATAACGTGTCCAGACAGATATCCTATACCACATGTTCATGATTTCACTTACGGTCTGCAGGGAAAAAACATTTTTTCTAAATTGGACTTGGTTAAGGCTTCTCATCAGATACCTTTAGATCCCGAGTCTGTTGAAAAAAATGCCATTATTACCCCATTCGGACTTTATGAGTACTTATATATGTGTTTTGGATTGTCTAATGCGGCACAATCATTTCAACGGTTCATAGATATTGTCTTAAGAGACTTGAACTGTTATGCATATTTAGATGACGTACTAGTTGCATCAGCAACAGAAAAAGAACATCTTAAAGATCTAGAATTGGTTTCTGAACGTTTAAACAGTTTTGGTATAATTCTTAATCCTGATAAATGCATATTTGGGAAATCTGAGATAGAGTTCTTAGGATTTTTGGTTAACAGCAACGGCATTTCTCCTTTGCCAGAAAAAGTCGACATTCTTCGTAATTATCCGCAACCAAAAACGGTTGATGAACTTCGAAGATTTCTAGCAATTCTCAACTTTTACCACCGTTTCTTAAAAAACGCAGCATCTGACCAGGCTCCCTTACACGATTTGTGCAAAGGAAAGAATAAAAAAGATAAATCTCTCATCGCCTGGTCGGGGGAAACTATTGCTGCTTTCGAAACGTGTAAACATGCTATTACCAATGCCACGCTTTTGGCTCATCCTAAACATGATGCTCATCTTTCGTTGACAGTCGACGCATCAGATTTCGCTCTCGGAGCTGTTTTACAACAAACTTGCGATGGTGTGGTCGAACCACTCTCATTTTTTTCTCGAAAGTTAACGACAACTGAAAAGAACTATAGTACTTATGATCGCGAGTTGCTTGCGGTTTATAGTTCTATTAAACATTTCAGACACATGTTAGAAGGCAGACCATTTACGATCTACAGTGATCATAGGCCTCTAACTTATGTTTTTCACAAAGTTAATGATAACAGCTCTCCCAGACAACGACGTCATTTAGAGTATATATCACAATTTTCTACGGACATTCGTTACATTCAGGGTGAGCGAAATGTTGTAGCGGATGCCTTTTCCAGATTATCCGAAATTAATTTACCTGACTCGATTGATTACGCAGCTATTGCTACTTCACAGAGTACAGACGCTGAATTAACAGCCCTCCGACAACCAGGTGGGGTGCTCGATATAAAACCTATCAAATTCGGTCCTCAGGGTACAGAACTTTTTTGTGATTTATCCACTGGAATTATCCGTCCCTACGTACCAGAAAAACACCGATATCACGTGTTTACGGTCCTTCATAACCTCGCCCATCCAGGCGTTAAATCAACTGTAGACCTTATTCGTCAACGATTTGTGTGGAGTTCAATACGCAAGGATGTCACACGATGGACCAGGGCGTGTATCGAGTGCCAACGCTCAAAAGTGCATCGTCACACTCGATCTTCCATCGGTGCATACCCTTTGCCCCAATGCAGATTCTCACACATTAACATCGACATTGTTGGTCCTCTTCCTCCTTCTCGGGGTTTCACCTACTGCCTTACCTGTGTGGATCGATACACCAGGTGGGTAGAGGCTTTCCCGATGGAAAACCAAAAAGCCGAAACTGTTGTAGAGACATTCTACTCTGGTTGGATCAGCAGATTCGGAGTTCCGGAATCGGTTACCACCGCTCAAGGGAGACAATTCGAAAGTGATTTGTTTTGCGCATTCGTTCGTTTTCTTGGAACTCAGAAAACACGCACGACAGCGTATCATCCGTCCTCCAATGGCATCGTTGAAAGATTCCACCGGCAGCTCAAAGGCGCCATACGCTGCCATGCCACGGAACGTTGGACTGAAGTGTTACCTACTATACCGCCGCTGTGGTGGTCGAGTGGTTATAATGACGGACTCGCGATGCGAGGATCCGGGTTCGAACCCCACAGTGGTGGTCGGCTGAAGTTGGTTTTCTGTGGTTCCCAACTTCAAGGCGCAAATGCGAGCCGATCTCCCCGTTAAAAAGTCTCGCCACAGAGAGCAACAGTCCTACAACGATAAATCATTCAATCATAACACTTCACTCATAGTTTGAAAAACTGGTGGCAGATGGCAGCACTACACATAATAAGCATTACAGAGAAACAAAAAAAAATCTTCACGTCAGGTTTCACTACACGTACACGCACATATAAACCATATATTGAAATAAAATGTATCAAACTAACAACGCAAAATATGATTATTAATTTGTGTACACAAAAGTAACAATAATGGATGCAAGAACATGCTTATGTAGATAAAATGCATAATTATTATACAAATACAAATACAAATACAACGCCACAACAGGCAAAATGCCCAACGAGGTGGCTGATAAAAAGATGCCCATAAAAATATGGTTGTCATATGTTTCAAAAATACAGCAACCCAATTAAAAATGCAATTAACACAAATTATAAACAATATATACACATGATAAAATATTATACAATGCCCATAAAGAATACTTATGGTTGTCTTATTCTAAGAATGGATAGCTTCTCGATTTACCCCAACATGTTTATCGTATTTCTTTTTAAACGTGTCAATTGTGTTACAATTTACTACCTCCGGGGGTAAGCTATTCCATTTATTAACAACCCTATTGGAGAAAAATTCCCTGCGACACCATAACCTTGCATTGTCCCTCACCAATCGATACTGGTGTCCCCTTGTAAAAGCAGTCGATTGGCGGTGTACTAAAAGTTCATGGTCCATCCTATCCATCCCATTGAAAATTTTGAACACTTCGATCATATCTCCTCGACACCTGCGTTCATCCAATGTAAACATATTTAAAAAATGAAGTCTTTCTTCATAACTCAAGCCCTGTGTGCCAATAAGGACACGCGTAGCTCTTCTCTGCACCCCTTCAACCAAGTCTATGTCCCTCTGTAGGTATGGTCTCCAAAACCTTACAGCATACTCCAGTCCAGGACGAACTAAGCCTCGAAAAAGCGGAAGAATGACTTTAGGAGAACGCGAAGAGACCTTTTTGAAAATGAGACCAAGCATTCTATTCGCTTTTTTGACAACCGCTGAACAATGTTCAGAAAACTTAAGTCGCTCGTCAATGAGAATTCCCAAATCGGTGACTCTAGTTGCATCCGGGATAGTGACACCATTCAACTCGTAAGAGAACCGTGGGTTGTTCGAACCAAAATGAGCGACCATGCACTTATCTACGCTAAACGTCATGCTCCATTCATTTGCCCATGCTGCAATCTTGTTTAAGTTGGTCTGGAGCAACTCCCTATCGCTTTCATTTCCGATTACCCCCATTAGCTTCACATCATCTGCGAATTTGCTAGTCATTCCATCGATACCCTGATCGAGTTTGTCGATAAAAAGTGAAAAAAGTATGGGGCCAAGGACACTTCCCTGAGGAACTCCACTTGTGACGTCTGTCCAACCAGAGAATTCCCCGTTCACCATAACTCGTTGCGACCTATCTCTTAACCACGATTCCATCCAATTCAGCAAGTTGCCCCCTATTCCAATCTCGTGTAAACGCTTCAAGAGTTTGCCATGTTGGACCCGATCGAATGCCTTCTGGAAATCAAGGTAAACAACGTCGACATTTTTGCTCTTACCCAAAGCCTTAGTCACGTAATCATAGAAGCAAAGGAGGTTAGTTACACATGACTTCCCCTTCCTGAACCCATGCTGATTATCCGACAATACATTATTCTCGTCTATCCACTTCACAAACTGACTTTTGATGATAATTTCCAAAATTTTCGAGAGGGAGCTCGTCAAACTCACTGGACGATAATTAGACACCACTTCTCTACTACCCTTCTTAAATATCGGAACAACGTTAGCCAGTTTCCAATCTCTCGGGACGATACCCTCAGCAACACTACTCCTGTATATCTGTGCGACTGGCCCCAACAATTCATTAGCACCTTCCCTGAGAACCCTGGGATAGATATCATCTGGTCCTGGTGCTTTGCTTGCACATACATTTCTTAGAAGATTTAGGACCTCCACGTCTTCCACTTGAATATCGTTGAGCGTTTTATTACCCCATGCAACACCCGTACATCGAATATCATTATCTCCATTAAAAACCGACGCGAAAAAGTCATTGAAAGCACTACACATGCCTACATTGCTCTCTACTTTTGAGCCTCCTATCGAGAGGGGGCCAACTGTCCCCTTACATCCATTATTGACGTATCGAAAAAATGATTTTGGGTCAGAGCCAATGTTATCGGCCAACCTAGATTCAACTTGCTTTTTACTATCCCTTATCGCTTTCTTCAACAGTCTTCTTTTATCAGTAAACAATGATAGGTCACATCGTCCACTTTTATACTCTCTGAATGCTCTTTTCTTTTCAAGATAAAGGTTCCGCACGCTATCCGTGAACCATAGAGGGTGTGATGTACAAACACGCTTTTTTCGAACAAAGGGTATGACGTCGTGCAAAACAGAGGACAGCTTCGTACTAAATTCTTCCCATTGACTTACCACCCCTACTGATTCCAACCGGTCTTTGAAAACTTCCGCTAACCTTCTTCGCAAAACATCAAAGTTAGTTCTCCGAAAACAAGGAACCAGTCTTTTGTTATCAACCTTACCCGAGGAAAAGTTACAGAGAAATCTGACGATACGATGATCACTGGAAGAAAACTCTTCCCCCACCGAAACATGTTCAACTAGATTCTCAGAACTAGTAAGAACTAAATCCAAAATAGCAGTACCCCTAGTGGCTTCTGATACATGCTGATACAAAAACATTTCGAGCACCAACTTAAGAAAGTCTCTTTCATACCGATTTCCAGATGAAAGGTTCTCCCAATCAATACCCGGGTAATTGAAATCCCCTAGTATGAGAACCCTCTTTCGCTTACACATGTAGGAAATTTCATCATGCATTTTGGCGATATAGTTTTGATCCCTATTCGGTGGATTGTAACAAACCCCAACAATAAGCTTATGACGTCTTTTGTTCTCAAGTTCAACCCATATGGTTTCAATATCACTTCTCTGCACGTTACACTCTCTAGCCTTCAAACATGATTTCACGCATATCAACACTCCACCCCCTTTCCTATCAGATCTATTTCTCAAAAAAGTATCGTATCCGGAGATGTGTAAGAAAGATTCATCCCCATCGTTTGCCCAAGATTCTGTAATGGCTATAAGATCCAAGTCCTCCACAACTATCATAGTTTCTAAAAAATCTTTCTTGTTACCCAAGCTCCTGGCATTTATTAACACACATTTTAATTTGCCCGGTGGTTTGTTGTCAATCGAGAAGCCATCCAAGTCAGAGGTGGGTAATTCCCCGTCAGTACTGTTGTGATTATCATTAACTAACCCGCATTCCCGACTACGTGGTCTGGGAGTAAAAAACCTGACCTAAGACTATCGTAAACCTCCCAGACCCCTCTCTTATTTAGATGGATCCCATCCGAACGAAGCCACCTATCGATAAATGCGGGAAGCTCCAAGAACGTGACCCCAAGTGAGGAGCAAATGTCCTTCAGGCCTATATTGAATTGGTGGATCCTACTCCTATATCCCCTACTACCCCTTGGCAGCACTGGAATCACTGCCACATCTGAACCCCCCTCCCTAGCGGATAATAGTAAATCCCGGTATTCTGACAGAGACTCACTAATATTCGCTCCTACCTGATTTGTTCCCACCCACAGAATCACCCGCAAGGGCAACTTTCGGCGATGAAAAACGTCTCGAACGTTGCCAATCTTCCCCCCAGGAAGACAACAGCGCTCGAAACCCCGAAAATCCCTACACACTCGGTTCCCAAGTTCCCTAACCATAGAATCGCCGATGATTAAACCCCTATCACTATCCCCCTCTACCTCATCCACGACCACCCATTCGCCCTCTAAAATGTCGTTGTTCGTGGAGATTGCTTCTTCATCAACAAAGCATGTACAATATGCTTTTATAAGAAAGGAAAATTAAATGTTTTTAAATCTTTAGTTCCTTTGATGATGGGGGATTTCATTGAAGATAATTAGACGAACACAACAATTCCTCCTACATGCAACAAAATGTTAGATATATAGATGTTCATCGCTTTACGAGATTAATTGATTCCGCAAAGTAAATAATCGCGTAAAGTGAGTCTGATTTGACTTGCGTGAGATAGCAATAGGGGGAATTTCTCCAGAAGGACAATAAAATAATCATAACTCCCAGCCGCGAAATTAAAATTCTATGACTGAATTTGTTATTGAAACTTATCAATAAATTTCGCGAATTCACGCTACATGAGGGAATTTAATTGATAATATTTGACTCCTGATTATCTTCAATGATATGATTAAAAGATTTAATTTTCATTGTGTTGAGTGTGTTAAAGGATCAATTTCATTGTGTGTGGATCTTCGCCCTGCTAAACAGCTTGGGATGATAGGCGAATAACATTTTTAATGAAACACACGCAAAACGCAAAACCCCGTCGATATTGAACTCTTTTTTTTTTTCTCTCTGTGAAAGTTGTTTTTGAAGAAAGAAAGAATTCTGAGAATATCCCTCGCACAAATGGGACAATTCCATAGTCTCATAAGGATTGTTTTCTTTAATTATAATTCCGATCACACCGTCATGTGAGTTTTTTTAATCCCCCTTTTTTTATTTAAATCAGTTTGGAGCTCAACAGCAGTGCTCAAAAATTTTCATCATTCATTTTGATTGTTTTGCATTTTTTTCCCTAATCTAAAGATATTCATTATTAAGCTCTACAACATTCCTCTGAACAGGAAATACGATTTTTTCCTGGATAATAAATGTTATCAACCAAGTTGTATAAACCCGTTGGTGATCAACTAAGGCACATACGCCTGTTCAACAAAAGAAAAAAAATGTGTGTGTGTGTCTTACGGATGCCTACACATTGGTGGAGAAGCAGATATACGTTGAATATTCTCATGCAGAGGATGGACACTAATATAAGAAAGCAACAGAATTCTTCATTCCAACACTTCTAGAGGCTATTGGACACGTTGGAAAAAAATAGGTCTTGAAAATCACATTTTTCATTCTCTATAAATCAGCTTGAAAATCTTGTGCATTGTTTAAGAGCGTCAAAAGAAAGAAAATTAAAATTATAAATTTACAAATGAAATGTTTTCGGGGTCGTTCACATTTTATACAGGCACAATAAGTTATAGCATTCAATACATTTTTATAGTTATTGATAATTTTGAATATTTTTTATGAATATAATTATCCTATAATGAATTTCTGGATCTTCTTCCCCTCCGAGCTTCGAGTTAACCAAGTTCGGCTGTATGTTTTCGCGCAGACGGAAAAGTTGTCGAACGAAACCACTTTTGTTACGATCAACGGAAGAATGAGCCAGACTTTGGTGCCGGAGAAAGCTCTTCTTAAACATAAGGTTAACGATGTGAATTACTGCACTTGCTATTTGCTGTTATTGCTTTTTGAAAATTTGATACGTTTAGAAAATACATAATTTTATCTCAGGCACATCATTGGGAAACAAACACAGCAGTCTGATTTGTTTTCCTTTGTTAAAAGTAAGACGGATTTAACAACTTTAGAGATACTGAGATTTTTTTTTCTTACAGAGAACATGTTGAACTGTATAGTATTTGTGTTAGTTTCCGCTTAACCCTATGAACGGTTTTTCAAATTTGCCTGATCCGCTTTATAACTGCCATAGCGGAAATCACTAAACGTACTAGAAATTACCACCTGTTTTCAAAAATATTTTTTCCGATCTCGTGCAGTGATAAATGCCCCCCCCCCCCGAAACGAAAATAATAGTAATAATAAAGAGCGAGGAAGATAAATACTCTCTTTTCTATCACTTATTCTGTATTCATATTGGTATACTAATCCGAGAAGATGGGAAGGGGAAAGGCAACTCTCTTCTTTTATCTGACTTTAAAAAAAGCTGACTCGGCCCGCTGGCAGCTGATTTACAGGGGAGGGGGGAAGGAGAAAACCAAGTTATCAGGCAAAGCTCTCTGTACACAGCTAGCTGGGCCCGTGATTGCCGAATGAGGGGAAGACGAGATATTTTTCGGGATTGCCGAAATGAGATTGTTTTAGGGAAACTGTATAATTCCAGGATTGCCGTTGTAAGGGTTATGAACGTTGAAAACTGAGAAAGAATAAGCGAAATTTGACAAGAAAAAAAAGGGAACAGAATTTTTACAAAAAAATTAGACTTATTTGATTATAATCAAAAAGAATTGCTGACACTTGCGCTGTTATTGAGGGGAAGATTTTATCTGAGTTTAATAGCAAATTCATGTGTAATTTTGCCCAAAATAGAATTTCACGAAACGATGTTCATCGGAGAAACAGTTCACGTTCGTTCGAAAACAAAACTTTTTTTTTCTCGTGCAAATGTTCTTATTGCTCATGCAATTTCAAAGGCAATCAACCATATTTTTTTATTTATACTTAATATATTATTCGAAGTTTCGTGGGTCGACATGAGAACATGTTCTAGGTCTAAGAGCGTGATCGTATATACGAATATATGAATTACAACAACAACCACTAACAAGTGCGTTGATGATGATGATGAAAACGAGAAGCTCGAACTATGTTGCGCATTATTCATGAGCCTCAGATATGCTCACACAAACACGCTCTCTTGCAGAGAAAGATTAATTTTATATTATTCTTGTTCACTCCTTCGAACAAAGTCGAGATTGCTATTATTATTATTAACACTACCCAAAGACTCTTATTCTGGTTCGTGCAGAGTTTTTGAAACTGGCACGAAAACCATGAAATAAATAGAAAAGAATTATGACGATACGTAATACGATCATCGCTTTCAATTATTCTTAATAACCGAGTTTGAGAAATGCTTATGTAAAGAACTTGCCGGAATAGTTCCGCATTCGCCTCCGATAAAATGCAAAAACGGTGGCGAAACGGAAAAGACTTTAAGGTTTACCGAGAACATAAATCTTTCAGGGCGTCAAAAAAAAATAAAGATTTGTTCATTAGAAACTTTTTTCTGTTCGAAAAAAATTTTTGATGGTGTATATAGGATTTATAGTAATTGTACCGAACCTGGAGGAAGGGGTACAAGAACGTCGAAAAGTACAATAAAGTAAATCTCAGGAGCTTTGTTGCGACGGCATGCTTTAATACAGGGTTTCGCAACTTTTCTGAACCCAAGGACCAGCAAAAAACCTGAAACAAATTGTCCGACCACCTGTAATTTTGTTTTTTTTTCCAGTTTCTCCAGTTTATTTAAATTTTTTCATATTTACTAAAGTTGTGATTACAAAGCGTTTTTATAACAGTATATAAATTATTACAATTATGGCAAAAAATATATTTATCTCATATATTTGTCAGTTTCAACATTCTTTTCCGCAATTTTAATAACAATTGGTTGTGGCTATTTCCGAAAATGAATTTGATCACAACTGGCGATGTCCTGTATTTTTATCCTATTTAAAATCTTAGTTTACCGTATTTTCTCAGTGAAATAATTATGGTAATCGGATTATAGTTGAATATTCTTTTCATTATTCATATTTCTGCTGTGACTTGCAGTACTTTATTTCCCTCACCTTCAGCAATTTTAGCAGCAGTAAATATCGAATTGCATTAAAGCAATAAATTGTATTTTTTAGCAAAATTTAGTGATATCCCGTATTTAGGATTGCATTTCCCTTGATGATGTAAGGTGAACCCAAATATAAAAGTGAAATATTTTTTGAGCCCAAATACGGTCATTACTGATATAAGTCGACGCGTCGATTTATATTGGAACGAAAAAATAATTATCGGGTCTCTCTGCGAACCACCTATGCCATCGTCGCGAGCCGTGGTCCGTGGATCACAGGTTGAGAAACGCTGCTTTAATGCACCACCTTGGCATCCGATTACATGAATCAAGAAATAACTTATTGTTGAACTTACCGGACAAATTTCTGTTCCCAAATGCAAGTAAAAGAAGAACCGCTGCTTCTAAGTTTTGAAAACGAAATTTTTAGCTTTCGACAAAAACGAAATTTTGGGGATTTGTTCACAGCCCTCATTCTACACAACCTATAAAATTTCAAAATCACAAATTATCCTTTCTGATAAAGAAATGTTGGTTTTTGACGATTTTTTTAAAAGAAACAACTTTAAAAAATACGTGTTTTTTTTTTTTTTGTTTTTTTGTTTCTTTCAGAAGTGCGATGAGCTCTGGAGAAGAATAAGTCTTTTCTTCTGGCTATATAATTTTTTATATTATAAATATAAAGCAGATCATTTGCTCTATTTTTTTTCGAAACTCAAAAATGTTATAGTACACCATATCAGGTATATGTAAGATATCTTCTTACAGATGTACAGGGTACCCTGTAAGTCATAATCCAACCTTTATCTCATCAACAGTTCGTCGTAGAGGTATGGTTCCAGAGAAATGCTCAAATTGTGTTCAGAAATCACTATGTGCCAGTTTCGAGAGCAAAAATACAGTGTGTCATAAAATAAAAGATTGAAATTTTTATATGTCTCTCTGCCCTCTAACTTCCAATTAGAAAGTTATTGCCCTGTTTTTTCTGAGTCCAACAAAAAAGTTTCTTGTTTCTAAAATGCACTATCTGCTGAGATAATTGAATTCAGAAGGAGATAAATTGGAAAAAAACTCCCTGCGACACGACAGCCTAGAATTGTCCTTAAGTAACGAAACTGGGGTCCCCGAGTCGAAACAGTTGAATGATAGCGTAACAGTATTTCATGATCCATCTCATAAATCCCATTGAAAATCTGAAATACTTCAATCATATCTCCGCGACGCCTAGATTGATCGAAATAAAACATATTCAATGAATCAAGTTTCTCTTCCTAACTCCTTCCTTGCATACCCGCCAGTGCTTTAATGGACATTCTTGGCACCCCTTCAACCAAATCTATATGTACGAAGGTTTCGATAGCTGGCTGATGCGAAAATCAGTCCAGAAAAAAAAAATCTAACTGCCCTTGCGGAGAATCGAACCCACGTCCTTTCACTTGCCGGGTGAGCACACCAGACCAGAAAGGAGCCAAATACTTTCTTAGAACTCGTGTGCGCTGAACGAGGCCGCACATGGACAGTTTTTTCTTATATATTACTTACATTCCTGTCGGTACGTCCAATTATCAGTTGCATCATTAATCACTAAATATTTGATTATTTGTAAAAATATATTTTACTATTTTTCCCAGGGTTATTCGACACCAAAACTTACTTAACAATGTAAAACTATAATTAAAACGTTACTGGTCAATTAATTCAGGATCTAAAGGTTTAATATGACGGGCGACATCATTTGAGACAGTTTTTTCTAATTGAAAATTGTCTCTAAAACCAACAGCTCAACAATTAGCCACTGGACAACGATAAGAGTGGACACCCTGCATGTTGTAGACTTGAAAGAGAGAAATATACTGCAATATCGACAAATGGAGACAAGTTTTACTTATTTACCTGTATACAAGTACTGGTATGAATATTTGCAAGGTTTAAAATTGTTTCGACTCACCTATGACTGAATAAATACTTCACGCTTGACGTCATCTCAATGTCATAAAGGTATATAAAGTATTATACTTCGTTTCTCTAGTTTGTAAGAGTCTCGTTGAGAAGATACATACATACATATATATATATATATATATCTGAATGTTTCCTGCTTGATCTTCTTCGCTGGAAGACAAAGCGTCAGGGGGCCACGAATCTGAGGCCAGTCATCACTAAAGGCGATTATACTTAAGTGTACAATTAACGATAAACCCGTTCGCATCATCGTGCGTCTCGATCCCAAAACATTGCGATATATTTGAGATTATTCTCCGGAGAGATGTTGCGCTCTCTCTTAGGCCGATCTCCCTTTGGCATATAATCTACCGCCATCATCATCACCATCGCATGCATCTGGTTGCACATACATCAACTTCGAGCAACTTACTCGTCTTTGACAAGGCTGCAGAACTATCCGTTTATATTATGTTTAATGAAGTTCCGCAGCAATAATTATTCGACTCCAAGCTCTAATCCGACCCACCATTGCCGAAATTTCCACCCACGCTCCTCTATAATACTCCATTACAGGCTCACTTTACTTCCCAAAATGCATCTAGCCGTACACGTATTATACATAGAGAGAGAGAAATCAGGTCTACAGCATTTAGAAATTCACTTATAATATTAAACAAGCACAATAACATGTCGCGTTGTTGCTTCAAAATTCGAAAGAAAGATGGCGACACTTCTTAAAGTCATAACAGGCATTCTTCGGAAACAGTTCACGTTAGAAATTTCTCTGACTAACGTTCACGAGGCGCATGTACGGTTTAGTAGTAGTAGCCTGCATATTCATATATATCATATGAATCTTTCTTATTGGGATGGATTTATGCAGTAGAGCTTGGTTAATTCGGAGTTTCACGAACTCCCCTTGAGTAATCTATCTAATTTAATGCAAAACTTCTGGATAAACTTGAAAATTCGAAGTTCGAGGAAAAAATCATGATTTTTGAACGAGAAAATTTAGTTTGGAAAAAGTCTACAATAAGCCAAACTTGATAGTTCAAAAAATGCCCATATTTCAACATTACTCAGCTGGAGTGCATCGAAACTGTGTACCACTTAATATTGATTATGCATTTCAACCTATAAATCAAGGTGCATCATTCAAAATCTTTTTGTCGTCATTAAGAGTATGTAAAGTATCGGAAAAGTACATATATATATTGTAATACGTTAATGAATATGCATTTCCTCGGTAGCATAAGAATGATAAACTGTTAACGTAATCAGGCGCTTTGATCGTGGTCAAGATGTTGATTCCAGAACAGTAATTCGTAAATTTTGGGAAACAGTTACGTAATTTATGATAAAATTGATAATAATTATCCTATGTGAATATTGTTGATTAAGTTGCAATTTGTGATCATCTTACAGATCCAGAATAGATTAATTGGATAATTCGAACTTTTTTGCAGTGTGACTTTGGACTTTGACTGTAATTTTGCTTAATTTTATGATATCTAAATTCAGAACAAAATATATTTTCTGAGCAGTGCAATTTAAAAGCCTCGAATCTCTGACTCATCCTTTAAACGATTATCAACTATAAGTCAGTATTATACATAAAAATGAGAGAAATTTAACTTCTGCCCGACTTTCAGGTGAAATATATAGGATACATGACATTTTACTGGTGAACCGTTGATCTTAGAGGCATACTTCCAATTAGAAAAAGTATCCAAATAACGTGTAGTACTCAGATATGTTGTTCGAGTTGCAAGGGGTTGTATAGTCATTAAAATAAAAATGTTGACTTTTTATACGGATGTCCTGTGCGTAACGACCCAAATACAAAGTTGTTGCCCTCTTTCTTGATGCCAACAAAAAAAACTTCCTTGTTTCTAAGCGTAATGTTTGCTTTCGAAATACATTCGAATGCGGGTAAACGGTATTTAGGTAGCGCTGTTTTTTTCCCCAAATTTCCTTCTTTTTCGAATTCGAATATCTCAGCGAATGTTGCACGTAGAAACGCGGAAGATACCAAAAAGAAAACACGTTTTTAATTGCAATATTCGAATTTATAAACAGGTATGAACACTTTGCAATTGGGTTTTTGGGCAGAAAGTGTCCGTATAAGAAGTTAATTTTGTTATATATTGCAATAAATATATATACAAACAATTACAACATAGCCTTACATGAATAACCATGCGCCCTATATATCCATATGTAGTTCTCCAATAACGAGGTTAGACTTACGTACTCCCCTTCGGAATGAAGTAATATTTCTTTATGATAGTGATTCTGGAAGTGCGTGTCGTGGCTCCTAGGGGTGACGCCAATCTTTGTCAGGGGCGTAGAGATGTGCTGGCGATATTATTCTGCTCGTGTTCTCAGTGCTTGAAGTGGTTCATTTATGAATGTAGAATGTACTGGAGTATTGTGGGTAGCCGCATATTACCTATGACTTAGGCAAGGGAACTGCGGATCACAAAAGTTTGATAAGCACTGCCTTATGGGAAGTATTTTCTGGGGTTACCGACTGCACCGTCTCACAAATAAGGTTTTATCGCTATTAGTTTCTGTTGAGTGCTTGGGTGTCGGTTTCATTTGGCGCTTCAGGACAATTTCATAGGATGCCAAAACAGAACTGAAGATGCCAAACGAGAAATTTTATACGAGCTGATCTTTTAAAATAAAGAAAGAATCGTCTGCTGTCTAGTGGTGTGACGCATCCATCTCTATTCTCGTCATTGCGGGACTAAGGACTATGGTTACCTTCGTGAGTTCTTCCTCTCTCCCACCTTTTCTCGAATCTAACTCCGTAAAAAAAATTTTGTGATCAAAAATATCGAAAGCACATGCGAGTATCACACAAAGAAAAGAACAACAAAAAAAGAACAATGAGGTCGATAAATTCTCTTGAAGTAAAGATAGTCGCCATTGAACTGCAAAAGGTGAGGTTTGATGCTGAAATAGAAAGGAGCGCTTTAGCCCAGGTCGATAACATACTCGCATAAAATACCAAAGGATGTGCAGAGGTGTCGCGAGTTCGATACCCGGTTCGTCCTTGTCAGAAAACGTTCCTGACACAGGGTTACAACGTAAATGGCGACATGACCGCAGAAAAAATTGCTACGGCAGGGAGTCCCCCATCGAGGGGTTTGCGCACCAACCTCTCGATGAGTATAAAAACAAGCCTGTCGTTCGGAAACGGCAATAAATTGTAGGTCCCGGTCTAAAATTAGCCTTTTTGTGCAGAAAATAACCGTAGTGCGACAAAAATGATCAAATGAAATACAAAGTGATAATAATGGAAAGTGATATAAATAGAAATGATGCCCATAACAAATATGGATATACGTTTGACAGCAGCTAAGAAAATTATACGGGTATCCCTCGCTTTATGCGATTTCGCTATAACACGATTTTTAAAAGCTAATTTTAGGAATTCCAACTTGCAAAATTCGGTTTCGAGTTTAACTGTAATCCGAAAATGGGCTCGCATATTAAAGATGTAGCAGCATAGTTAAATCCTTTGACGACGAAATGAGTTGAATTTGATGATGTAGCTGAGACAAATGTGAGAAAAATTCTCAAATACAACTCACCAGATCTCACGGATGAACAACGTTTGGAAACACTTTAACAATTTCATGAGGAATTTAATCGAAAAAAAGCGGTTCTAGTGAAACTAGAATTTTCATATTTGCGAGAAATATGCGGAATTCTCTGGCTTTGCTACTGAAGTTTTTATAAGGATGCGGAAAATGCTGCTTGTGAGCCGATTCTCAACTATTTTATTAAAAAGAATTATCGGCCTATCATATCTGGTTCTTCAGTAAAGAAAACATCAACACTCACTAGAATCAATAAGAAGTAGAGATAAAAAAATATAGACAGAAAAAGCATTAATTTAGTTTATTCATATTGCCTAAATTCACTGGATTTATTCGTACAAGTTTGAATAATTATACAAATACAAATACAAGGCCACAACAGGCAAAATTCCCAACGAGGTGACTGAGAAAAAGATGCCCATAATAAATACGGATGTCGTATATTTCGAAAATACAGCAACCCAATTAAAAACACAACCACAAAATTTATAAACAATATATACACATGATTAAAATATTATACAATGCCCATAAAGAATATTATGGTTGTCTTATTCTAAGTATGGATAGCTTCTCGATTTACCCCAACATGTTTATCGTACTAAATCATTAAAAAAATTCCTTTTACACTGTTGAGTTCAATTTTTTTAATCCTTCTGAAGAAAAACCAACATCTAATTCCTATGTTTCCCATGTTAAATTCAACTTCACACGATTTCTACTCACGTGACTATTTATCGGAGCCAATTAATCACATGAAGCGGGGAGGATGCGTGTATTTCCACGATCACTACCAACTACAAATTTTCTCAGACTTTCACACAAAGCAAAATCTACGATCAGAGGAAGGACATGCATCCCTACTAGCAGTTCAACTTTCAAAAGATGGACAGTTAACGTATTTTGCTGCATAGAGGTGGATGATAAGCATGCAAGTATTCATTCTCAATCAATATCATTTTTTTAACACAAAACATCAAGTTGATATGCATTACCTCAAGACTCGATATTCTGGGATGAAACTGAATGGTTTTCTCTATGTAGGATAGGGCAATGTTTTACTTTCTCTTGGTTCAATGGACAGAAGAGACGAGTACAGTCGAACGTGGTTAATTCGAAGTCCAAAGTTACTTGGGAAAAGTTTGAATTATCCAAAATTCGAATTATCCGATTAATCCACCCTGGATCTGAAAAACGACTATATATATATAAACATTGCAACTTAATCATCAGCATTCCCATAGGGGGGAGGGGGAGATTATAATTATAAAATTTTATTTGTGAAATAGTTACAAAACTGTTTCACAAATTTTGCTTATCATTCTTATGCTATAAAGGAAATATGCTCTCATTAAGTTCAGATTGTAGTTGCGGTGTCCCACGCAGACGACCCCCAAGATTCGGGTCAACGACCTCGAGTGTCTCACGTGATCCCGGGTACTGGAGACGACCGTCTGGAAAACAAATAAATGTTTATTCCGATGCTGTGGCTCTGTGTGGTGACTCCGCAGTGGTGACCAGCGACGTTTAGGAACATTAACCATCAAAAAAAGTCCATCTTCATTGAAGATTTGATCTCGTGCACTTTCGGAAATTTTCTTCTTTCCGAGCCTCTATTATGTCTGTGGTTACGACGACTCGATTCGTCCCTCAAACAGGCCCCTGAAGAACCTCTCGCCCACACATCATCGTCTGCTCTTCTTCTCTTCTGGTGTGACCTCCTATCTCGTCTCTTCTGTTCTTTTTTTCTCTCTCTCCCGTTGGAGCTGAGCGATGGCGGAAGAAAATGCTCAAATTTCGAGGATTGGACTTCGATTACCTCCGTTTTGGAAATCCAATGTCCAACTATGGATTCAACAGTGCAACAGTGCTTTTCAACTAAGTGGAATCACTAACAATGACACAAAGTATGCAGCTTTGGGTCTCTTCCTTGGACGGAGAATGCTTGTCTTTCGTCTCGGATCTGATATTAAATCCTCCGGCAGTCAACCGCTATCAAACCTTGTCGGATCGCCTCATAAAGTAGTACGCCGTGACGGAACATCAAAAAGTCAAGGAACTTTTGAACGAGCTACAGGTGGGTGATCAAAAGCCAAGTGAACTGCTGCGAAAGATGAAAGAACTCTCCGGCAACAAAGTCACTATGTGCTCCGTCCATTGAGATACATGAAGAAGCACTGCGTGAGATGGAAAGCTGAACCCGCTCTAGCATGGACGGTGTCACTGCCGCATGCAAGGCGGCTACGAGGTCTTCTTGCGAGTCAAGCGTATGCTTAGACACATGTGCTTTAAGACGGCCCCATAAAAAAAGTCTAAAGGGGTATACTGTATTGGGCCACCGCGGCCAATCCACCGATATGGGTATTCTTGATTTAACCACTCGCGGACATTCGATGCGTAATGGGCTTGTGCCCCATCATGATGCAGCCAAAGATTTCGCAAGATAGCCAAGGGAAGGTCGTCAAGGAAGTCAGTCAGGCAGTCTCTCAAGAAAACGAGGTAGTTTGCAGCAATCAGACGTTGTGGAAGCAGATATAGTCCCAGAAGATTGTTGTTTATAATGCCGCACCAAACATTAATTCCCCAACGAACCTGATGAGCATTTGGACATGTTGCATAGGGATTTGAAAAATCCCAGATATGGCTGTTATGGTTGTCAAAGACAACTTCACGAGTAAATGTTGCTTCGTCAGTCCATAGAATCCTATTTAGGAAAGTGCTGTCATTGGAATGCTGTTGACGCAGCCATTGACAGAATTCTTTCCTTCGCGGATAATCTTCTGATGAAAGTGCTTGCACCCGTGTGTAATGATACGGATGCAAAAACACATCGTGCAACACGTTTAAGACCGTTAAGTGATTTGAATTTAATTCTCGTGCGATCGCTCGACTGCTGGTCGTTGGATGCGATTCAACCAACGACAACACGTTATCTTCGAAAGCCGGTGTTCTTACGGACGATACTGGCCCAGCGTCTACGTTTCGTTGTAGTAATACCAATTTGGCGAGGGAAAAAACTGGTTTTTATATCTTTCTCATTTTCTGTATAGCAGGGTTAATACATTTTTAGCATTGTCTAAAACGCCATGTTATACATTTGGTGTACGTTTGGTGAATTTGGCCGGATTTTTAAGTGACGTCATCAATTTTTAAAGCGTTATAACTCATTAATTATGGATCAGATCTTTTTTTTTTATCAAAACTTTACCATATCAGTTTTTCACAAGGAATCACATGTGTAATTATTGGGCGGTCGATAGTTACCACCAATTATGTATATATATATATATATATATTACAGGCAATCTTGACATCATAAAAAATAGTAAACTCAAAGAAATCATGTCAAAAGGAGCAAAATTCAGACTTGAAAACAATTTCACTGTAAACACAATCATAGACCATCTGTCGAAAGAAATAAATATTTTCATCTTGAAAACTGCTAGGAAATATAGCTGGCCTACTGAAAGCTTCAGAGAATGGAAAATCAAGTTCTTGAAGGATGTAAAAGCGTCCTTTTTGAAACAGAGCAACATACACTAACAAAACAAAAATTCTTCATGAATGCATCTCTGCGTTCAAGCATAAGAAACCTCAAACAGTCATTTTTATGCCCTACAGTTAACAAAGCTAATAATAACGTCTGCATCATATTTAAATTTTTCTTTAGAAAACTACTCCAGGAAGATGCAGATACCAACACCTATTCTCTCATAAACAATATCTCTAACATAATCAAAAAGAGAATTCTTGCATTTGACAAAAACTTGGAACTAAACATGATTTTCTCACATTTCCATATCTTTTTGCCACAGTTAAATTCCATAAGCAACCAATAAAATTCAGATTTGTAACATGTGGGCAGAGAGCTACAACAATGCTGCAGGAAAAATGTTTTTTAAAGCGCTGAACTCTCACTCATCGAAAAAGACAACATTATCATTACGAACGACCATAAGGTTCTTGACTTTATAAACAATATGAACTAAATGTTTATAACTTATAACTTATAAACTTTATGAACAATAAAATTTCTCATATTTGCAGATATGATTTCGAAAACCTCTTCAGCATACCACACAATAAACTCATTTGACATATGTTTTCATCTATTTCAAAAATACAAAGGTTCCCAAAAATTTAATTTCACACACTGGAAATACCTTGTTAACTTCTGCATTCTTGAAAACTTTCTTTACAATGGAATACATACCCACAAGCAGATTGAAGGAATACCAATGGGGACCTGCTATTCGAGCGCCGTTGCCAACCTTTTTCTACACTTCTATGAACAAAAATCCAAACTGCAATACAACTTTGTTGGCTTTCGTTACATTGATGATCTAATCATTTTCAACAAATGCAATTTTAACAGCATTTTGCCCAAAATCTATCCTACCACAAAAGAAGACATAATAATGTTCCTGGATATAAAAATATACAAAAACAACAATAAATGGGAAACAAGTGTTTATGACAAAAGAAAAGACTTCGATTTTTCTAACAGTTTAAGCCACTGACATTCAAACATCAACACAAAAATATTCAGAAACACACTCATTTCGCAAATTTGTAGATTCGGACACATTTATAATAATAAACAGGAATTCAATACAGCACTCCTCGATCTTTTCAAAACTGCATCTGGCAACAGTATTCCAACCGCCTTCTTCAACGACATTTGCGAAAAAATCGGGAAAACAACAACAGTCTCCCCATTCTTGAGGTATGTCCGGTCATTTATTGGACTATATTTTTGTACTTTTTAATTTTTTTTTACCTTTTAATATTTTTGACCTTTTTCGTAATCCTTGTAAAATATTCACTGTAATTATTTTATTCCTGTAACTTTGTATATATTTTTTCTCATCCTTCGTTCAGCTTATAATCTGAAGCTCTGTATATATTTTTTCTAATATTGTATTTTTAAAATTTTTTCATTGTCTTTTTTCGTCGAACATGTTTTTGGGAAGGCAGGCGTCGGGGAACAAGGGTTGGCATTTTTAATGCATTCAGGCATAGCCACCCTTCAGAAACGCCTACACTTTTCGAACCATGCATGGGGTTCCCCCCCCCCCCACGAAGACCCACTGAATAGGTTCTATTTCACTCTCATAAAATTCAATTTTTTCCTTTTCTTAAAATAGTTATTTTTGTGTGTGTTAAGGTCCTTAACAGGCTTATTAAGGGCCTTACAGTCCCTTGGGGCTACATAGTGCATGTAATATGTGTGTGCATTCTGTGTCGTTGTCTTTGTGTAATTTATGTTTGTGTATTTGTATATTATATACTTGTATTTGTACGTCGTAATTTTTGTTTGTTTGTTTAATAAAATATTTAAAAAAATCTGCTTGAGAATCTCGCGATAGAAGTGAAACTTTTAGATTTGGCATTGATTCACGAATTTTCGAAAATTTATAAGTATTATACCTATGCAAAAATAATATAAATTATGTCAAATAAAGTTCAAAAGTGCATTAAAAACACCTTGCACGTGTGATAAAATAACCAGACATCAATATAATTGAATAAAAATTTATTCAATATAAAAGAAACTGCGTTATGACAGCGCAACCAATTAGGAGCTGCACTGTGACCACACATCTCACAAAACTTTCGTTCGTGTGAGAAATATACTCTCGTGTGGCCAGGAGGTTGTGGCGTCTTGGAGAGTAGGGAAAGGTAATAAACCGTCTTTGTCCAGCACCTTCTAGAGATAGAAGGCCTCTGCACTGTTTGCCATAAACGTCATTCAGACTACCTAGCAAGTTTGCCGCATTTTGAAACACGGCACCCTATTTCGTTTCTTCTTATTTTGGCGTAGAATCTTCCTAATTGGCTCACAAACACCCCATATTGATTGGATTTGGGGCATAGAAATCGCCAATTCTGAGCCCGATCATTTCTTTTCCTCACAACGATAATACTGGCACGAGCAGGGAATTTTTTCCCCTGAATGTTCTGAGAGAAAATGGACTACTTACTGACGTCTCAAGCAGACAGCGGAGGCCTTCTATTTCCAGAAGGTGCTGCTTTGTCCGACACAAAAACCATTCAAACCAAACTCCCCACCCATCCAACTTTATTTTCTTACACCGCCGAACCTCTGTTGACATCAGTCCCTCTGAGTCAGTCAGTCAGAGGGAAAAAGAAAGTTGGGGTTTAAGGGAAAAGAAAGCGTTTCAGTTTTTATGATGAATTTCCTTTCCCCTCACAGAAATTCACTTTTATGTCGCTATAGAAGTTTCACTTCAAAAAGAATTCTGTCCCATAATGCATTTTCGACACGCTATGGCTGTCGTCTTCAGAGGACAACAAATATCGCCGAAGATCCCACTTGGATTGAGTACCTAATCGTAACTATCGGTTGCCCCGTGGAAAGAAAATATACGTCTGACCAAGTCAAACATCGTGACCAGAATGAAGCTGAGCACCTGCGTGTAAGTCTTCTGTAACGCTCTGAATGACTGCTTGCGAAATGGAGCTATCCGATTGGTGTATTCGAATTTTATTACAATTCCCACTCGTACTGAACTCGAGCCATACACCGCTCATCTATATTCTGGTCACGACGTTTGACTTAAGCAGACGTATATTTTCTTTCTGCTTAGCAACCGAGAGTTGATTTAGTAATTAACCAAAGTGAGATCCTCGGTCAACGTTATATTTTTAATCCTCTGAAGACGATATCCATAGCCTGCCGAAATACATTAGGAGTTGTATTTCCCTTGTATTTGACGTATTCGTTGGTGATTTTGGGAATAATTCGTTGGATGTGAGAAATAGCCGAATTTCGCATCCTCTCGATTGCGTACAAAAATGTTAACCCCCCCCCCCCCCATCTTCACGCAAAATCGTACCGAAAAACCATCTTAACGACAGACAGGATCTTCTACCCGTATGAATATGCATGAATTTTGTTTACTATGTGGCAAGCGCGTCACTTCGTTATATGCGGAGTCTATATTTGCTCACACACACACTTCATATCTGAAGGCCGTTTTTGAATAACTGAGCACCGGGAACAAGCTCTTCAGCTCGGGCTGAAACAACTGAAGTCTGATAAAAACAAACCTTTCCCCCCCCATGATTCATTGAATCTCTCGCACGTGCGGCAACTTCAAAGCCAACGAGAGATAAAGGAAAGATGGTTGTTTGTATCCCTGTGGGGGAAACACATTCTGCCGCCTTCACACATTCTTCTTTATTTTTATTTCTCTGGTAGCGCTTCTTCCCAAAATATGTACATTTGAAAGAAATACATTCGCATTTTTCGGATAATTTTTTCTCGAAAGAATTTCTCAGAGGAATTCGGGTGGGGAAGGCATAGAATCGATGTTGCTCGTGTAATAAATCACCTCAAATTAGAGTTACGGTTACACCCGTGGATCATTTTGAAGTTTCGATTTCTATAACGCGCTCGGTCCGTCGCTAAATCGATTCAAGGAAATTCTTTCCGATACTTCGCAACGAATCGAATCCCGAATATGAATATATTTTTTTTCGCGAGTTTTCAGTTTGGATCAATCATTTATCATTCTGATAGAAGAGCAAGGCTATACTGTATGCGTATGCATGCACGTTCTCGTAAATCACAGGCGTTCGGTGTTTTCGATGACGTCCCACCACTATTATGTAAAATGTACACACGTGCTTTTTTTTGTTTTTGACGTGAATGCGTCTTCTAAATCACCTGATGATACTGGGTGCATTCGTAAAAATTTGCTTAATGAAATAAGTTTTAAACGCTCATATCTCAGCAGATATTCAGAATTTATAAGTGTTTTTTTATTTCTGCGGGTAGATCTCCTTAAGACAAACCACTCACCTTAAGGTTTCACTCTGGATTTAATACCTCTTCCGGTCTGGGCATCAAGCTCGCAGCTCACTTTCGTAACGAAATTGTTTTGCGCCGTATCACGAGAAGTTTGTAACACAAATATAAAGTAATGGTGTCATCTGGCAGGAATTTTCGAGACAAATCCAACAATAAAATTCGAATTTTAATACCTCTTCTGGTCTGGGCACGAGAGAGATCTGTAGCCCCGTATTCTTAACTAAATTGCTTCACACTATATATCGGGGGGGGGGGGGAAAGCATTTATAATTAACTAGCTGATACCCGGCGACGTTGCCCGCCCCGTAAACAATTTATATATGTATAGCTTATTAATTACTTCTTAATCAAAAAAAATTCTGCATCAAGTAAGAGAAAATTACTTTTATTTTTTAATATTTTAATTAAAATCTTCAGGCAATCGCTTGTGGATAATACACGATATGTTTTGTTTTTCCATCGGGTGTGTAGATGTACAAATACCAACACGCGACGTAAAGCTGTCCGTGTGAAAATCAGGGCTCAAGTAGGTTGATACCTGCCACTGCTAACAACTGGCCTTGCGCTTTGTTGATTGTCATGGCAAAAACTAAACGAATCGGGAACTGTAATCGCTTGAAAGTGAATGGCATTTCTTCGGTGATGATTGGGATACGTGGAATGAAGACTTCTTTTTCTTTGTAACATCCAGTTAGAATCGTTGCTTCAATGATGCAATTTCTTCACGCAGAGTCTGTTGCCATAGCAGAGTATCGGTGTCTCCAAATTTCTTAAAAGCATTACAGGTGCTCCGACTTTGAGGGTCAAATTGTGTGGTGGCACACCCGGAATATCCAAAGGAGTTCAGAAATTCTGCAGGATACAGAACTGTCTGCGCTGTGTCTGTGACAGTGTCAACCGATTTGTAAGATGTGGAGTCTCCCGGAATAATTTTTAGGATTTTATCGTTGATCTTGTTAACACTGTCATTTTTCGATGCCAGCATCGCTCTCTCACAAAGCCACTCATGGTTTCGGTGATTTTGTTGAATGTTTGGGAAGACTTTGTCTGCAAGTTCTTGAACTGAGTTTATATATATAATAACTGGCAAAATCCATTTGGGAACGTTATCAGTCCAGTGCTTGGGTCTACGGGAATTCTTCCATTGCCAAGTTTGATCAACTGATGTGAAAATGATAGCAGTGCTGAGTCATTTTGCAGTTGAACTCGCATGTTGGTGGATAATGATAATTTTTTAGCTTCGTGCCAGAGTGTTGATGTCCTAACAAACTCGAGGCGACCACCGATAGACAGAACCTTCACTTCCAACCCATCTCACTAATGTCAGTAAATTGCAATGTAGCGATATGGCCAGAGTTGGTGTTTGGTGAAGTAGAGTGCTGACGATTTGAGGCAAGCATTGAGTTCATCAGCTGGCGTAGAACATTTTTATTCCCTGTTTTATCGTCGTAGTTGTTGTTCTCTGTTGTTAGTGACGTCAGATGTCCAGCTTCTGCAGAGAATATTATTCAAACGCCTTTTAAGCATTTTTAAAATTGAAACTATATCTCTACGATGGGCGGTTGATGAGATAAAGGCCGCATTAGCACTTACAGGACACCTTGTATACAGGCAAGCAAAAATACCCGGCGCTACCCGGGTTTTCTTCAATTACTGGGAGGATTGGAAATGTGGCAAACCGTTATAAATGAATAAACTGTTATAATAACAGAATTAAAGGTGTGACAAACCATTCTAAAGGCATATATTCCCGTCTGAAACGCATTGTTGGAAACCACGGTAACCGAAGTAAACGTTCCGAAAGTGATTGTTGAGGCCCCCAAAACCATTGTTGCCCGACAGTTTTTTGCCCATTTCGGGCATTTGCCCAGCTCTGACGAACTTTTAAAGTAGCCTACGGCTCAATCCCGGACCTGTTTGGTATATATGCAGAATCTGGCGACGATCGGTCTAAAACTGTAGATTTGTATAAAGAGCATACATACATACATACATACTTTCACATTTATATATAAGATGTGAAAGTATGTATGTATGTATGTATGTATGTATGTATGTATGTATGTATGTATGTATGTATGCTCTTTATACAAATCTACAGTTTTAGACCGATCGTCGTCAGATTTTGCATATATACCAAACAGGTCCGGGATTGAACCGTAGGCTACTTTAAAAGTTCGTCAGAGCTGGGCAAATACCAGAAATGGGCAAAAAACTGTCGGGCAACAATGGTTTTCGGGCCTCAACAATCACTTTCGGAACGTTTACTTTGGTTACCGTGGTTTCCAACAATGCGTTTCAGACGTGTGTATATGCCTTTACAATGGTTTGTCACGCCTTTAATTCTGTCATTATAACAGTTTATTCATTTAAACGGTTTGTCACATTTCCAATCCTCCCAGTAATTGAAGAAAACCCGGGAAGCGCCGGGTATTTTTGCTTGCCTGTATACAGGGTGTCCTGTAAGTGCTAATGCGGCCTTTATCTCATCAACCGCCCATCGTATAGGTATAGTTTCGATTTAAAAAACTCTGGCACAAAGTTGACACTCTGGTACGAAGTTAAAAAGTTATCATTACATTATCCACCAACATGCGAGTTCAACTGCAAAATGACTCAGCACTGCTATCATTTTCACATCAGTTGATCAAACTTGGCAATGGAAGAATTCCCGTAGAGACCCAAGCACTGGATTCATTACGTTCCCAAATGGATTTTGCCAGTTGTTTGTGATCAGTTCAAGAACTTGCAGACAGTCTTCCCAAACATTCAACAAAATCACCGAAACCATGAGTGGCTTTGTGAGAAAGCGATTCTGGCACCGAAAAATGACAGTGTGAACAAAATCAACGAAAAAATCCTAAAAATTATTCCGGGAGACTCCACATCTTACAAATCGGTTGACACTGTCACAGACACAGCGCAGACAGTGCTGTATCTGTGGATATTCCGGGTGTACCACCACACAACTTGATCCTCAAAGTCGGAGCACCTATAATGCTTTTAAGAAATTTGGAGACACCGATACTCTGCAATGGCAACAGACTCTGCGTGAAGAAATTGCACACTTACATGATTGAAGCAACGATTCTAACTGAATGTGCCAAAGGAGAAGACGTCTTCATTCCACGTATCCCAATTATCACTGAAGAAATGTCATTCACTTTCAAGCGATTACAGTTCCCGATTCATTTAGCTTTTACCATGACAATCAACAAAGCGCAAGGCCAGTTGTTAGTAATGGCAGGTATCAACCTACTTGAGCCCTGTTTTTCACACGGATGCTTTTCACATCTACACACCAGATGGGAAAACAAAAAATATTGTGTATCCACAAGCGATTGCCTGAAGTTTTTAATTAAAATATTTAAAAATAAAAGTAATTTTTTCTTACTTAATGCAGAAATATTTTGATTAAGAAATAATTAATAAGCTATACATATATGCATTTTTTACGGGGCGGGCAACGTCGCCGGGTATCAGCTAGTTTATATATAAGATGGAAAAGAGGAACAGTAACTAAACGATATTAAGGGTTCGATAATTGGTTAATACATTGACTGCAATCACTGAATCTATACTGTAGACCAGTGGTTCTCAACCGGCGCTCCACGGAGTTCTTGGGGCTCCTTGCGCATTCTCCAGGGGCTCCGCGGCCGCTCGAGGGAAATAAATAAGAAAACAGTAAAATTAAAAAATAATAATTATAAATATTTTTAAATAGTAAAAGCAAATCAGTACGTTTTTTATACTTGAAATGTCTCCGCGAGTCAAAAACCTCTCCCTTGTCCTCTACCTTCCGCTGGTTTTTACATTCAAAACATAATAAATAAACACTATGAAATAAGAGTACACATTGTAATGGGCGTCAAGTTTTTTAACGTTTATCTAATCTGGCTCATTCAGGCACCAGAAACATCGTATTAACCGATATTTCACTGTATCCGATTATTTTATAAATATCCACAACTTACCAAAATAATCGATCACTTTGTAAAATTTCTCCAACAAAAGAAACGATAGAAAGTGAAAAAAAATATGGCCAAAAATTAAATGTATTACTTTTTCCTGTATAAAAGTAGTGTTTAAAGTCAAAGATTGATGGCGCTGTAAAACAGGTCTACTGTCTCGCATAAAACCTAAAACCATAATTGGTGAAACGGGGTTCCAATGGGTAGTCATAACCCATCAAACCCCCTTCATCATGACTCCGCCAATTCCCGTTGCAGTAGTGCGCTTTGCAAATGAAAAAGAAAATAAAGATCAACGAGGTGAGACGAGAAAGACTTAAGTTCACCTGAGACCCAAAGAGTAGCATTTTTTTTTCTTTTGATAAATAAGTACTTGAGAAATAATACTTGAGAATTGAGTAGTGAAAATGATTAAATGTATTTACAATTTTTTTTCAGCAGCATCATCATCAAGAAAACCAGGATCATCACATCATCATCTGCATCAGCCCGAAAAGAAAGGGTCGAGTCACAAGGATACGATTTTTTTTCTTTTCCTTCAAAAAGGAATCTCATCAGGGCCAAGGTGAGTACGCTCACCGCATAATTATACAGTAATTATATGTGTATTAATATACATAAATAGATGTACTGACATGCAGCATCACCTCGTCTTCAAGAGCAATATGTGCAACGTTTCTGTATATTTCGTACAATGTTCACAGATCTGGCAGCGCAGGCCTGGGTATATGAAGAAAATTTTTTGGTCTTTTGAGACGTGCTTTATCTCTGCTGTCATATGAGGAAATCTCCATGAGATGTGGAATTTCAGAGTTGCTAAGTTTATCGTATAGTTTTTTCGCTAGCTTCTTAGCATAAGATGTTACATCAGTCACTCCGGAATCCTTTCTGATGTTGACGTTTCTGACAAACCATGGTAAACCGGTGTAACACCTTAGGATTTTATTTTGAAATCTTTCCAATGCGGTGATATTCATCCTCTTTGAAAACAGCCAGACAGGTGCTGCATACAACAGTATCGGTCTGCTCGCCATCTTGTACAATACAATTTTATTTCGAACTGAAAGACTTGAGTGCTTTGGCTTAGCCTGTTGAGCATGACCGACGCCACAGTTGCCCTGCGAACGGCATCCACATACTGCCGGGAGAAACGGAATCTCTTGTCCATAATCACACCCAAATATTTATTGTGAGTGACAGGGTTGAGAATAATTCCTTGCACCTCTATAAATGCCTGTTGTATTAGTGATGTTTTGTTCGTGAACCACATGAACTTAATGTTATCTGCATTCACTTCAAAACGGGTTCGCACACACCAGCGCTCGATCAGTCTCACCATTTCTTGTAAATTTTAAAGGGCCTTGCTAGGGTCCTTATCTGTGCAACAAAGAACCCTATCATTGGCATACAAAGCCGTAAAGCCTTTAGGGGCAATTGGGAAGTCGTTCATGTGAAAATTGTGTAGGATGGGACCTAACACACTTCCCTGCGCTATTGATGAACGAATCTGTCTGGAATTAGGTATTGAGTCATTTATCTGTACTCGGAAAGAACGCAATTCGAGATAATTGCTCACAAATTTAATGATGTTGTATGGCATTTTCCATGCGAATCATCTTAAGCAATAGCCCATTATGCCAGACCTCGTCAAAAGATTTCTTCAAGTCAAAGAAGGCTACTGCTGCAGTATCTTTAAAAATTTTGGCTTCTTGGATTCGTTCTACGAAGCGTAATAGTTGAGTGGTGGTCGAGTGCCCTCAGCGGAACCCGTGCTGCTCTGGACCGATAATGTTGTTATCTTCAATGAATTTATGTAATCTGCTCTCTAGCCACCACTCTCTCAAACAATTTTCCTAGAGAACTAAGGAGTGAGATTGGGCGCCAATTCTGCGGATGATGTAAATCTTGCCCAGCCTTAGGGAGAACCTTAATTTCAGCAAGTTTCCATTCTGTCGGGAAGTGATTTGTTCGAAGCAACTCATTGAATATATTGACCAATTGGCGAACTATGTTTTCGGGAAGATTCTTAAGAGTGTTGTTTGTGATGGTGTCCTGACCAGGTGACTTTTTCTTTTTAAGATTTTTTAAAATAAACTTCACTTCAGCAATGTCTGTTGGAAATAAAGCTGAAGGTTGTTCTGGAAGAATATCTCTAAAGTATACCTGAACTTCTCTACCGACATTGGCTATAACTTGAGGAGGAGCGTTGTCACATGGAGAGAACTGCCTCTCATACGTGTCGGCAAAAACCTCTGCTTTGTCACTATAACTATATGCTGTTCCGGCTATGCCAATAATCGGAGGAATCCTCGAATAAGAGGGCTTGCATGTTTTATATACTTTATATAACGTGCCATTAGCACAGTTTGCCTCTCGCAAAAAACTTAAGTAACGTTCGCTCATAAATTCTCTGATCTCTCTAAATACATCTCTTTTTAAGGATCTGTATCTATCTTGGTAATACGGATTTAGCATACGTTGCCATTTCCTCCTAAATTTATTTTTTAATTTGATGCGTTCCTTAATCCAGCGGGGAATGCCCAGTGGATTATTAGTCGGAGCATCTCGGGTGGATTCCTTTGCAGTATTAGTAATGGTTTCTGTGAGAAGCAATAGTTCAGATTCAATTTGGTCAATATTGCCACCCGTGGAGGAAGGCAAGGTGACTCTGGCCAGCTTTCGCTTAAATAATGGCCATATCACAATTTTCTTGGGTTTACATATAAAAGGGATATTGAATACCGCCACCAGAAGTATAGGGTTGTGATCAGAGTCCGTGACTGGTTGAACATGAGCCGACATTGCAAATGTAAGGTTCTTAGCAAGCGCTATATCAAGAATATCAGGTGTCTGGCCAGCCTGGTCAGGAAAATGAGTAGGTGTGTATGGCGCATAAGGTTGTATGCTCTTCCTGATACAAAAATTTTCGAGCACCCTACCTTGAGTGTTTGTAGAGTACGAGTTCCACAGAAAGGATTTTGCATTCATGTCGCCACACATGATCACGGGATATTGACAGTTGAAAAACTCGTTAAAGTGTGGAATGTCTATTGTGTTTCTCGGAGGTTTATAGCACACTCCTATCCTAATTTTTTTATTGTTTACGTAGATCTCTATTGCTATTACCTCACATTGTGATGAGGGAGGTAGCTGAATAATATCGTAATTTATATGTCGTTTCACATAGATAGCTATCCCTCCCCCAGGACACAAAACTTCTATCCTGTCTGATACAGTCGTAATTTGCCACTTTTGCAGTGTGATAAGGACGGAGCCACGTCTCTCCCACCAGTGCTAAGTGAACACCCTCAGTGTCAAGGATGCCTCTGAACTCAGTCATGCTCGAGACCAAGCTTTGGGCATTCCAAGCCATGATCTTCATGTTATGCAACACAACATTTGGTGTACTACACATTTGTGAGCGTTGAAGCGAATATAATGTTCAGCAGCTGTTAGAAAACAGTTGAAGAAGATTTCTATCTTCTCTTCATTTGTAGTAGCTTTGAAGATTTTCAAAAAGCAATCCTTCATAATTGATATCAGTTGTTGAATCGGGAAAATTATTCTGTTAGAGTTCATATTGATGTCATTATTCACTGTATTTGTGGGTTCACTTTCCACATAGTTGCTACCACTCACATCGGGCCGCTGAACCGAAGCTTTTGGTTTCACAATACTGCGGGCAGTTTCTTTACTGTTGCTGGGAACCACTTTGGAGACCCGCACTTCCTTGACAGTTGTTGCCAGTGATTTCGTCGAGGACTTCAGACTTCAGAATAAGACACCACCTCATCGAGAGTTTGCCGAACCATGATATTTTCATTACCATCATTTTTCATTACCACATATTCTTACTTCCCATAATTATGCAAGCGCAAAAAACTGCTCAGCAAAATATAAATCGGCAAAATCAAGAGAAGACTCACCACTTACAGCAACGGCTGGAAAATCAAAAGGATACATCCGCGATGCGTCGATGATCCCAGAAAAGCTACCAGTATGAAGCTGATGTAGCAGTGATCTATGTACTATAACTGAGCCGATCTCTGATCTGATTATGGATATTCGCACTTTGTTTTTGCACAAAACAAAAGTTTGTTTTGAAAAACCGAAACCGAAAACCGTAATTGGTGGAACGGGGTTCCAACGAATAGTTATAATCCATCAAACCCCCTTCATCGTGACTCTGCCAATTCCTGTTGCAGTAGTACGCTTTGCAATGATAGTTAGATTCTAATAAGGTGGGTGAAGACGTAGGTTCACCTGAGACCCAAAGGTTTTTCTTTTCTTTCAAGCTCGGCTCTCAGGAGCCGAGCTATAATTTCGTAGTTTTCAAATGTTCATAGACCTGGCAACACAGGTCGAGGCATGTGTAGAAAATTTTTTGGTCTTTTTAATCGTGCTTTGTGTCTACTGTCGTATGATGAAATCTCCGCAAGGTGTGGAAATTCAGAATCATTCAAAAAAAAAAAAGTTTGTTTTGCACAAAACAAAAGTTTGTCCACCACAAAATAGAGTAAAAATGTGGTAACCGATATTTGACTCAATCAAATTTCTCTATGATTCAGCTCGTCTATAATAAATTTCATCAAAATAATAACTTATACAAATACAAATACAACGCCATAACAGGCAAAATGCCCAACGAGGTGGCGGATAAAAAGATGCCCATAAAAATATGGGTGTCATATATTTCAAAAATACAGCAACCCAATTAAAAATGCAATGGACACAAATTATAAACAATATATACACATGATATAATATTATACAACGCCCATAAAAGAATACCTATGGTTGTCTTATTCTATGAATGGATAGCTTCTCGATTTACCCCAACATGTTTATCGTATTTCTTTTTAAACGTGTCAATTGTGTTACAATTTACTACCTCCGGGGGTGAGCTATTCCATTTATTAACATGTTTACATGTCCCTCTGTAGGTATGATCTCCAAAACCTTACAGCATACTCCAGTCCAGGATGAACTAAGCCTCGAAAAAGGGGAGAAATGACTTTAAGAGAACGCGAAGAGACCTTTTTGAATATGAGACAAAGCATTCTATTCGATTTTTCGACCGCCGCTGAACAATGTTCAGAAAACCTAAGTCGCTCGTCAATGAGAATTCCCAAATCGTCACCCTAGTTGCATCCCGGAATAGTGACACCATTCAACTCGAACCGTGGGTTGTTCGAACCAAAATGAGCGACCATGCACTTATCACCGCTAAACGTCATGCTCCATTCATTTTCCCATGCTGCAATCCTGTTTCAGTTGGTCTGGAGCAACTCCCTATCGCTTTCATTCCGGATTACCTCCATCAGCTTCACATCATCTGCGAATTTGCTAGTAATCCCATCGATACCCTGATCGAGTTTGTCGATAAAAAGTGAAAAAAGTATGGGGCCAAGGACACTTCCTTGAGGAACTCCACTTGGGACGTCTGTCGAACCAGAGAATTCCCCGTTCACCATAACTCGTTACGACCTATCTCTTAACCACGATTCTATCCAATTCAGCAAATTGCCCCCAATCCCAATCTCGTGTAAACGCTTCAAGAGTTTGCCATGTTGGACCCGATCGAATGCCTTCTGGAAATCAAGGTAAACAACGTTTTTATTTTTTTATTTTTTTTAAATATATATATACATGTATTTTTTTCGGATTTATATATTGAATTTTATTGTGTAAACATGTTTATTTTATTGTTGTTTTGTGTTCGGGGATTTTTTTTTTTTTTTTTTTTTTTTATTAGCGTCATCTTTTATGCATTTTTCTCTTTGCATATATTCGTGTGCATGAATGTGTACTGATGTTCCCTGCCGTCTCTTTCCAATTTTATTGATTGTTTGAATTGTGCACCTGTGGAGTTATAGCCTACTGGCCTTGCACAGGTTTTGTATATAATAAATAAATAAATAAACGTCAACATTTTTGCTCTTACCCAAAGTCTTAGTCACGTGATCATAGAAGCAAATGAGATTAGTCGCACATGACTTTCCCTTCCTGAACCCACGCTGATTATCCGACAATACATTATTCTCGTCTATCCACTTCACAAACTGCCTTTTGATGATAATTTCCAAAATTTTCGAGAGGGAGCTCGTCAAACTCACTGGACGAACTTGTAACACAAATTCTTCGAAAAAAATATATAAAAATATTCTTATAATAATGCAATATCCATATAATTGAAAAATTGATGCTTTAAGTCAACAGCAGAACGACGCTAGTAAAAATATTTATTTTATGGCTCACATATAAACACATTTTTGCTCGCTCTTCCAATTTCTTAAACAAATTGCATTGCCCATAATTTTTACATATGATATGATATGTGATTACTTATTACTTGAATAACATTGGAAAAGTTTCGAAGCCCCCCCCCCCCCATCTCCATAACCTACAACAACGAAAATCAGTATGAGGGCAATCGACCTTTCACCGGTGGAAACATGAAAATTCAAACCCTTTCATTTTGATGTCAATCGACCGAGCACCCTTAATTCCTACTAAGGATATTGGAGAGATTTCAAACATAAAAATTCTATTGAAGTTCCCAATGCTAAATGTATCTAAGTAGTACAGAATAAGGCCTCTAAAATTCACAAGAACACACATAACACAATATTGAATCATTTACGGCAGGAAATTTTAAAAAGAGACATTTTTACAAAAATTAAGTTTGAAAATAGGTAAAAAAGGCATTTATGGTATTTTTCCTGAACTTCCGGACTCAACTTATATTTGTGGTTTTGGCAACGTCAAACGGTATGGAAAAAAAAAATTTCACGCAAAAAGAGGAAAATGGCCAAAAAATTTACTCAAAATTTGTAACTGAATTCAAATTAAATCAAGAGACTTCCTGGATACTATAACGAGGTGAACTCGAGAAGAAAAATATGTCTCCACCGGGAATTGAACCCAAGACCTCTTACAAACCAACAAGGGCACTGACGAATATACCAAGGAGGCATGACTTTCCTTCCCTTAAAACACGCTGAGTAGAGAAAACAGATTTTTCTTTCTGAGTTAACCTCGCCATGATATCCAGAAAGTCTTGATTTGATGGGCCGTGAAAAAAATCATCCATCTCTGACTTCAGATTTCTTATTCACCTGAAGATTACCATATTATTTGTCATTGATTGTGCAATTAAAACGTAGTGAATCATCATAAATGTTCCCCGTGAGCTATTCGCATTTGCAGCCAGCCAACACGACAGAAATTCCTGTTGCATACCAAATCACCATAGGTCATTCACGTATACAATAGCGGCATCTCACTATACTAATCTAATCGATACTCTATCCGATCGTACATGATGTGATATGATGTATAACACTGACAGGGTGTGAGTATTGTCCTGCAGCCATATAAAATCATGCAGCTTAAACACCAGGATAACAACCCCATTCTCCAACCCAAATGGAGGTACTTTTACAAAATGACCATTGCTGTTGCTTTTTCTTTTCAACCATATAATATGCAACCTTGTGATACTATAATAATGTGCAATTCCCGTAATTTTCTGAGTATAATCCGCTGATGCAAATTTTGCTACATTGAGAAAAAAAATCCGCAGTTGTTCATAATCCACATATACAAATCTCATTTATCAATAACGAAGTTTTAAGGAATGAAAGGGGCAATTTTTCACTCGTTAGTGGAGGGGGGAGAGAACCCAACATTTTTCTATACGCCACCTATTCAAATTATACTTTTCAAAATAAGCATTTCTATTCCAACCTACGAGAAAAAAGAACTGCAGACGATACGCAGTGATATATAATCCGTAATAAGACATTTAGATGCTTTTTAAACCTGTAATCCGTGGATTATACGAAGCGAAATTCGATAATAATGCTGTAAAACACCTGTTGACGGCCAAACCTTTTTTACGGCCAAGTAAAAATTTCCCGACGAAAGCATATTTAAATACGGTATTTCGGACCCCTCTTCAACGGTCTTCTTCGGATATGGTCACGGACGCCATTTTTATCATTCGTTCCATTGTACTAAAACCTATATGCGGACACCAATAGTTGCCATTTTTATTCGAATTATACTCACTAGATGACTGCAAAAGTTTTAATGTTTGCTCAACTTTTTTATATTTTGCTCCTTTTGAATGAAATTTCAGCTCAAAGTTTGTTGATATTTTGACAACTCTATGTCCGTTTAGATTATAAACTTTAGAATCTGAAATTACGTGCTGTGGTTGGGCTCGTATATTTTGCATAATTTGATTCCTCTCTGTTAAATATGGTCATCACTGTAGTAATCGTCGCTCTCTATCACTAATAAAAAACAATTTGTCATCGAGTGCAGTTGAAAACGTAAAATTGGAGTTCGTTCTTGCAAATGAACTCAATTCATTGATCAAATACATTTTCCTGTAGACACAATGATGGAGAGACGTTGAATTCAGTCTCGCCGCCTTAAATACATTTTGAAGGAGTTGGAATATTCGGTAAAATACACTAAAAGTCGATTGATCAGTTTTCTCCAAAAATGTAAATTCAGTTTGTAAACTTGTATAATACTTCTCTTTTGCTATTTTAATTGTGCGTCTTTGCAATAATTATGTATTTTCATGACTTTAAATGTATCTCATATTGTCAGACTTTATTCACATTCAAATAAAGAACTATTTCAGTAATTGTTGATACTAAATATAATTTCAACAGGAACCCCCCACTTTTACAATTTTTTTTGTTTCGCGAGTGCCCGCAAAAGAGGGGTTTTACTGTAAATGGCACGTATGAATTCAAACTGAATACAAAAAAAGCGTATGTACTTTTTTCTTTCTTTTGTTCTAACTGAGCACAACTCCGGTCTATAGCCTTGGGACAATTTACAATCGAATAATTTAATACCAGAAGTGTGTGTGTGTGTGTGTGTGTGTACGTAACAGTTTGAGTGTGCATCTAGTGTTATGCGTGGATTTTTGGTGCTGCCATGAATTTTTTAAGCTATGAGTGAAGTGTAACGAATGGATATTTTCACCGTTGTAGAACGGTTGCTCTCTGTGGTTAGACGAAGAAAGAAGACCGCATCAAACGCTGTTCTTCCCTGACCTTTTCCGTTCTCAAATTCGAATATCTCAGTGAATATTGTACTTGCATTGTGCACAGGGGGTGATCGTATAAAAACTTTATTTTTTTCTTATTTCGTTACACACTGTATTTTCACTCTCAAAACTGGTACAGGGTTATTTTTGAACGCCTGTTGAGCATTTTTTAAATTGGAATTGTACTTCTACGATGGACGGTTGAGGAGATAAAGGTCGCACTAACACTTACAGGACACTCTGTTTACTGTGCATTGTAATAGTATAGGATTACATTCTAATTTCACGGTGAAAATTTTTTTCAAGATTTTCAGAGTGAAATTTCTGATGCATTTATACTCCTTTTAAGTATTCAGACATTTTTGTCAGACCAAGCTCTTCATGCAGTGAAAGGTTACAATAAGAATATGGGATTTCACATTTTTTTTCTTTTTTTATTATGTCGAACAACAGAACACTTTTTAAAGCTATTATCTCAGTATACCTCGCAGAAAAACAACGAATTGGTGCTTATGAAAAAATAATAAGTACATTATGGGAAACTTTCATCACTAATATTGCCATTCACTTACTCTTCAAATCCCTTAAGTCCATTTTTTTTTAAAGACGCTTCGAATAATTTCTAGGTAAATTAATAAGTGATATCGAGTATAAGAGGTATGTGTGTAGGTATGTAGGTATGTGCAATTCACAAAATAAAATTAGTAATTTCATTCTAAGTAAATTGGTATTTGGAAGTACTATCTGATATGCATAGAAAATTTACGAGATTAACCGAAACTCATTTATTTCCACATCGAAAAAAAAATACTACTTAACCCATTAACGACGACTTTAATTTTTTTTAAACAAAAAATAATGAGTGGAACCATTTCCACCATTTATTGGCAAAGAGAAACTTAAAATTTAGAATGGCAAATTTTCTTACCAACCGGCGTTAATAAAGCATCAAATACGTGTTTCTGGTGATGTATGTACATATGTAGTTGTGTCATCGGTTAAGATTAATCAGTTGTATTGCGGTTTCTGAATACCAGAGAGAGATAGAAAGAGTTACTTTTTTGGATGATTCGCGGTTGAAAGTCAAAGTGAATACAATGATATCTCGGCTAACGAACGCCCCGGTTTACGAATATTTCTTTTCGAGTTTCTCTTTCTCAGCAAACGAATACGGATTCGACTAAGGAAGATTTCTGTGTTGTACTGAGTTGGAACTGAGTTGTTGAGTAGTTAAATACCAGATCTCATGTATGCAAGAGAAGCCGGGGGTTCTCTGTTTAGCGTGTATTGTTAAATCTCTGTTTGTGAGTACGTATACATAGCTGTTCTGTGAAATAAATCTGTTTCGTCCTTCAAATTGCTTCATACTTTGCCATCGCGAGTGTTTGTGATAGACATCATCCGAAACAGTATTTATGACGTGAATACGTCTTTTAAATTATTTAAGGAAATAGCGGTTGCATCCCCAAAAAATTGCTTAACGAAACGTGCATATCTCAAGAAGTATGCAATATTTACGTGCATATTATTTATTTATTTTTTTTTATTTTTTTTTTGTGTGTGTGTGTGTGTGTGTGTCTCCGGGAAGATATTGCTGTAAAAAAAACCCAATGGTATGTGACTGGTGTGAATACTTTTTCCGGTCTGGGCATCAAGCTTGCTGTCCATATTAGTAACTAAATCGTTTCGCGCGATATTTCAGGAAGTGCGCATGGGAAATAGAAGCTAATGGTACCACTGTGACAAACTTAACAATAAAGATTGAGACGGTTTTTTTTCAGTTCAACACATAAAGAATTTAGACATTTTTCTGGATATTATGCCGAAGTGAATTCCGGAAAAAAAACCATCCGTTCTCCGTCGGGACTTGAACCTTGGTTCTCTTGTAAACCGGAGAAACGCGCTTCTATATACACCACTGAGGCACGACCTGCCTTCCTTATTTCACGCACTGTGGTTTTGGGGTGCTGAAGTAAAGACATTAAAAGTCTCCCTTAACTTCAAGAAATGGCCAGGCAAAGGCTTGCTGCCCGACTTTGGGAATGAATTTTTTTTTTTTTTGCTCTGAATCTCGTGATGTACAAGATGAGCGTACTTCTAGTTGAAACAATCACACAATACCCTATGCGAAGACGCTTTCTTATGTTTCAGCCACTAGACCAAATAGGTAGCATTGCACTGTAACGAGGTCTAAAACACGTACTCACGTTAAAATTTGAGACTGTGTTGCCGCAACCTCTACCAATTTCTTTATTTTACATATTTACATTATATTCAGGCCATTAAAAACCAATTTGTTTGTATTGAAAAATGAGGATGAGGGAGAGATTTGCGTCATTTGTTCAAGATATATTTCCAAAAAGAAGAAGAAGAAGTACTTAAAAGTAAGAGAGAATTTTTCCCCAAAATTCGATTTCAATCAAAAGTTTTTTCCGTATAAAAACAAGTCAATTCCCGTATGAGAGAATTTATTTTGTCTAAAGCAGAAGACGAGCATCTGGTGCTTTCTTGGTTCGAAGCTCGAGCAATACACGAAAAATTGCTCGTAAAATTAATGCTCCCTCTATATATTTTAAATCGAAAACTTCCTTTATAAAAAAAATAATGATAAGTCTCGAAATATGACGTTAACTTCGCCGATTTCTTTTTCTTTTTTAATAATGGTTTTGTAGCTTAAGACATACACAGCACCATCATTACGTGAGATTTCAGCCTAAGGATTCGTGGGAGGACATAAAACTACAAAGCACCCGCTCTCATCGGCTGAAGGTATGTAACCAGATTTGTTTGAAACTTTTTCTGGTTCCTGCGCAAGAATGTTATTTAACTACTCAGACTATGATGATATACAAGAAGACCATTCATTCTAAAATCTAAACCGAGACCATATGAAACGATTTTGAATGGCGAGCTCTTTTCTCGGCGGCTCTTTGTTCAAATTTCTTCGAATTTTTCGTTTTTTCAAAGAGGAATTATTTTGAAACATCATCTCCGTGTACTGAATTAAAAATAATATTAATGATAATGTTATCAGAAACAGGCGGATCAGAGCGGGCTTCCAAAGAGATTTGATAAATTGAATAGCTTATAAAGAAGGGACTCCTATTCAGAAACATCCCTTCAGAGAAGTTTCACTACTACGTCAATAAAATATTGTTCTCTATTTATTGTGGAACGAAAACACTATCCTTGGTTTAGAAAAGTGCATATTCGATACACGTGGTACATAAGTTCATTATATCCGGTAATCGTAAAATTTGTTACGTGAGAAATCATTATAGCAGGGTAAGATCATAAAATGTTCAAAATGAGAGATCATTGTATATCGGTGTACGATCGTGAAATTTGTTGAATGAGAAATGGAATTCCTATATCGAGGTATGATTTCATAATTCAACAAACAGTTATTGATTATACAAGTTATTTCGAGGATGTTCGGGAAAATTTGTCAAATCAGAGTTCGTTATATCCAGTTCAGAGCCTGAATTACAATTACGATCATCTGAATAGTGAATCTTATCACGGCAATAGAACCGATTCATCATGTTTACCAATAGGTAATGGCGATTACGCATAATAATTGGAAAATGTGATGAATTTAGTACGATTTATCATATTTACAACGGCGCTTGGGTTTTATGCATAATCACCGGTAAAAATGATAACGTTTGCGAAATCTATCGCACTTGCAAAATACAAATACAACGCCACAACAGGCAAAATGCCCAACGAGATGTCTGAGAAAAAGATGCCCATAAAAATATGGTGATTGAAAAATATGAAAAAATGATCGGTGATTATGCCGATTATTGCAGTGAATGTGATAAATCGTGTTATTAAAAGCATTCGTCACATTTACCGCTTACTGACACATACGCCCAATGATTTAGGCTTTTTTTCATTACTTCTCAGAGGAAAAGTCTGAAGCCAATCCCCCGACGATAAGATTCGACTTGATATTTGATTTATCCATTTTGTGATCGACTCGCTATAAAAAAATTGATTTAATTATTTTGAAAAATATATGCATAAATTTATATTCAAACAATTTATTTCCAAGTGACAGTAGAAAATATTTTCTAGATTCCCGACTAATAAAGAGTAACGATTTTAAGCGATAATATTAAATATTAAATTGAAAATAAAACTGAATTTTTAATTAATCGTATCAAACACATTCAAATTTTTTATATTTTTCAAAGCACATTCCATCCTACTCACGTACCACTCTACACTGAGCATACGTAGTATATAATTCTTATATGTAATATTTCGCAGAAAAAGTGCATCCATACAACTTTTGCCATATAGTTTAATATGTGGTTTTTTTTTTCTTAAAGAAAATGAGCAGTATTTGGAAGCATGTCGTCGATAACTACGAAAATACAATAAGCTTGTAGTCGAGTGGTTAGGGAGCTAGCCTCTTATTGTGCTGGTCTGGGTTCGGACAGGGATGTCTACTAACATAAACAAATTCCCTGGACGGATCATGCTGATCCCATGGAAATAAGTGAGGATCACGTAAATCTTTAAAAAAAAAAATGTTTGGTCCACTCTCACTTAGGGCCACTCTTATCAGGGAGTCCTGTGCGAATATAATAGCGGGGGCCACTTAGCTCTGATTTTACATATACTGTTCGAGAGGAGAATCGGCATTTAAAAATTCATGCATTACTAAGTACACGGGAATGCAGAAAAATATCCATACAAAAAAATACAGGCAAAACTAAATATAAATTATCAAAAATTCAAATTGATGAAAGAAATAATGTAATTCCAAGACCAATTAAAATTAGAACCTCGTAAAACAAATTGTGAGAACTGATGAAAACTCAGAACCTATGAATGAAAGATAAGAAAAATTATTGACAGAGAGACAATTCCAGCCAGCATGAAAATTCAGAATAAATGAAAGAAGATTTGAAGAATTTATGAAAATTTAGAATTTCAGATTTGTTGGAAAATTCCGAACTTATTAAAGAATTAATTTTCCGAATTTTTTTTTCTAATGAAAAATTCACATAATTTCGGAATTATTTCTTTCTAGATGTAAGTGCAAATTTCCGGCATTGACAAAAATTCAGAATAAATAAAAGAAATAATTCCAAAATTGATGAAAATTCAGAATTTACGAAAAAAAAAATTATAGAATTGATGAAGACCGATATTATATAGAATTTATTAAAATATTGTTATCGTAAGTACGCCCCCCCCCCAAAAAAAAAAACGTGGAGCCTGGTGCGACCAAACTTGTCGCACACCCTTAAGGGCGGATCTGTTCTCACTAATCTGACATATTTCAGGCTAGGGTTTTGCCGGAAAATCGAAAGAATCGGAATTTTGGAAGGCAATTAAAAACAATCCATTTACATAATATAACAGGACCCGATTTCCACATGGAAAGTGCATTTGCTTAAGGTCCCCGTGATTTTGGGGACTAAAAATTTAAACATTAAAATTTTAAATTTTAAACATTTGCACGATAAATGTGATAAATCCGGTTATCATGCATAATCGTCGAGCATTTTGATAAGTTTGATAAATTTCCTTAAATTTATCACTTTTACCGGCGATTATGCATAGTACCCAAGTGTCGTTCACATATTTGATTAATTTTCCTAAATTAACCAGTTTTGCTGGTGATTATGCATAGTATCATCCTCCTCCTAATAAGAACATGGCCCGCCGCTCTGTCTCAACGAAGGGATAAAAGCAGTTGGCCAAAGACCTTTACATCCTGGTTAAAAGTATAGTATCCAAGCATCGTTGGTAAATTTGATAAATTTCCTTAAATTCATCACTTTTACCGATAATGCATAGTACCAAAAAAGCGTCTTTTGTAAATTCAGTAAGTACTAAAAAAACTATCGCTTTTACCGGTGAATATGCATAACATTCAAGCGTCGTATCACTGGTAAACATGATAAATCGTACCATATGATATACTATACATGATAATTCATACATGTATTGTGTATTGTGTCTTTATATATGGGGGGTGAATCGTAAAATGTGCTATTATTATATCTCGGGGTAGGATAGTAAAAATTTGTTATCATTATATCGGGATACGATCGTAAAATTTGTAATCCTAATATCTGGTCCGACTATATTCATCACATATATTAGAGGCCTTTCACACGGAGCGGATGCGGATGCGGGTCCGAAAGAAGTTTTAACAATTGGAATATACTGAGCCTTTCAGACAAGCCGAAATATCTCCGCACCTAGGATCTCCTACCTCGTTGGGCATTTTGCCTGTTGTGGCGTTGTATTTGTATTTGTATAAATGTTCATGCGGGTCCGGACGTCGTCCGCGTGCGTCAAAACCCAAGTGCGGGCTCCGCATCCGCACTTAGAAGTTTTGACAATAGGTTTATTCGGAGCTATTCACACGATGCGGATGCGGAGCGAATTCGTCCGCATCTTTGGCTACTTTTTGAAGGTGATTTTTCACGGAATTTTTTTAATTATTTGCCATAAATACCCTTAAAAACACCATATGAGGGTCCCTGTTCATCAAATACGATGTACCCACATACGTCTATCCCTCCGTTCCTTCTGAGATGGAGATATAGCAACTTTAACTGCCTTTTGTCCATATTTCACAATTTTATACAATAAAACCTGTCAACAACGGCCACTGACGGGACCAAAATTATAAGCCGTTCTGTTCATAACGAATATTTAATTGACTACATACTTTAATAACTTTTAAATTAAATTTAAAAATTTTAATTTTTTTCTTTTTAAATATTAAAAATTATTTACAAAAAAAATATTTTAAATATTTTAAATACTTATTATTTTTTTAAACTTAAAAAAAAATACTTTTATTAAACAACGTTATCCACGTATGGTGTTCACTCAGGGCCTGTATTAAGACGTTTGAAGGCCCAAAGCACTTGAATATTTTTGGTGGTTCCCCCGATACCTAGAAGTATATTTTACACGATATTCAGTCTACAAACTGGAAAAAATGAAATTTTATATTTCAGAAGTGACTAATCTAAGGATGGGATTTCACTATAAAAGGTTTATGAAAGTTATTTTATAAAACTTGAAAAAAGCAACCAATAAATTTATCGATTGCATTCGAGCAAATGCAACCGATTAGCTTATTGGTTGCATTTTTAAAGGAATTATTATCAAATTTTCATAGTGTAATCCGGGCTTAAGGCCGGGATTATACTACAAAGTTTTATAAAAGATCTGTTATAAAAGTTGAAAAACTCAACCAATAGGTGCATCGGTTGCATTCAAGCAAATGCAACCGGTGATCTTATGGGTTGAATTTTTCACGTTTTATCAAAGAGCTTTTACAAAACTTTTATAGTGTAATCCCGGCCTAAGGCTGGTATTATCCTATAAAACTTTGATTAAAAATATTTTATAAAACTTGAAAAATGTAACCAATAAACACATCTGTTACATTCGAGAGAACTTAACTGAACCGCCTATTGGTTGCATTTTTCAAGTTTTATAAACGAACTTTTATCGTGTAATCCAGGCCTAGTACAGAATTGTGATGTGAATATTTCTAAGCACAGACATTTTGGAAGTCTCCACCCCTACCCTTTTTTTCGACTTACAAATTCTTTGTTATCTCCTGAATTTTTTTTTTTTTTTGGAACATCGAATGTTTTGGATGTTTTTGGATTGGATTTTTCGAACATTGGATGTGTTTTTGGAATTTTTCTTTCATATTTTTCCGAAAAGACAGATTTTTTTTCAAAATTTTTTGAAAATATTTGAAGACATTTTCTCCTATCGACTACTTGTGAGGATCGGAATGAAGGCATCTTTATACCCATATTCTGTAGGGCTCTAGATTAAACCACCAAAGAATGCCTTTAGGCTGCCTATGAGCACTGAATCAGGGGTGAAGGAGAAAAATGATTACAAAAATTGCGAAAAAATAGTTTTAATGCACGAATTTCAAACTGAAGATGCGGGCGAAACACCCGCATCTTTAGGGTATGAAAGGGTATGCGGACCCGCGTCTGGAAGAAGTTTTAACAATTGGAATATAATGCGCCTTTCAGACGAGCCGAAAAATCTCCGCACCTAGGAAATGTTCATGCTGGTCCGGACGTCGTCCGCATGTGTCAAAACCTAAGTGCGGGCTCCGCATCCGCACATAGAAGTTTTGACAATAGGTTTATTCGGAGCTATTCAGACGATGCGGATGCGGAGCGAATTCGTCCGCATCTTTGGCTACTTTTTGAAGGTGATTTTTCACGGAATTTTTTTAATTATTTGCCATAAATACCCTTAAAAACACCATATGAGGGTCCCTGTTCATCAAATACGATGTACCCACATACGTCTATCCCTTTGTTTCCTTCTGAGATTGAGATATAGCAACTTTAACTGCCTTTTGTCCATATTTCACAATTTTATACAAAAAAACCTGCGAACAACGGCCACTGACGGGACCAAAATTATAAGCCGTTCTGTTCATTACGAATATTTAATTGACTAAATACTTTAATAACTTTTAAATTTAATTTAAAAATTTTAATTTTTTTCTTTTTAAATTTTTAAAATTATTTAAAAATATAAATATCTGAAATATTATTTTAAATATTTGTTTTTTTTTTTATTTTTAATCTGTTAATTTTTTTAAACTTTAAAAAAAATACTTTTATTAAACAACGTTATCCACGTATGGTGTTCACTCAGGGCCTGGATTAAGACGTTTGAAGGCCCAAAGCACTTGAATATTTTTGGTGGTTCCCCCGATACCTAGAAGTATATTTTACACGATATTCAGTCTACAAACTGGAAAAAATGAAATTTTATATTTCAGAAGTGACTAATCTAAGGATGGGATTTCACTATAAAAGGTTTATGAAAGTTATTTTATAAAACTTGAAAAAAGCAACTAATAAATTTATCGGTTGCATTAGAGCAAATGCAACCGATAAATTTATTAGTTGCTTTTTTTTAAATAATTGTTATAAAATTTTTATAGTGTAATCCGGCCGGGATTATACTATAAAGTTTTATAAAAGAACTTTTATGAAAGTTGAAAAATTCAACCAATAGGCGCATCGGTTGCATTCGGTGCACACACACACACACACATTTTGCATTCAAAAAATTCAACCAATAAGATAATATTGGTTGAATTTTTCACGTTTTATCAAAGAGCTTTTACAAAACTTTTATAGTGTAATCCCGGCCTAAGGCTGGTATTACACTATAAAACTTGAAAAATGTAACCAATAAACACATCTGTTACATTCGAGCGAACTTAACTGATCGGCCTATCGGTTGCATTTTTCAAGTTTTATAAACTAACTTTTATAAAACTTTTATACTGTAATCCCGGCCTAAGACAGAATTGTGATGTGAATATTTCTAAGCGCAGACATTTTGAACGTTCCCACCCCTCCCCTTTTTTTCTACATGCAAATTCTTTGATATCTCCTGAATTTTTTTTTTAGGAACATATTAGTTTTGGATGTTTTTGGATTTGATTTTTCGAACATTGGATGTTTTTGGAATTTTTCTTCCATATTTTTCCGAAAAGACGGATTTTTTTTTTCAAAATGTTTTGAAAATATTTGAAGACATTTTCTCTCATCGACTACTTGTGAGGATCGGAATGAAGACATCTTTATTCCCATATTCCATGTGGCTCTAGATTAAATATTCAGTCTATAAATTCAGAAGTGACTAATCTAAGGATGGGATTTCACTCTAAAAGGTTTATGAAAGTTATTTTATAAAACTTGAAAAATGTAACCAATAAACACATCTGTTACATTCAAGAGAACTTAACTGATCCGCCTATTGGTTGCATGTTTCAAGTTTTATAACGAACCTTTATAAAACTTTTATAGCGTAATCCCGGCCTAAGACAGAATTGTGAATATTTCTAAGCACAGGCATTTTGAAAGGCTCTACCCCTCCCCTTTTTTACTACTTGCAAATTCTTTGATATCTCCTGAATTTTTTTTTCTTCTTTTTTGGAACATCGAATGTTTTGGATGTTTTTGGATTTGATTTTTCGAACATTGGATGTTTTTGGAGAATTTTTCTTCCATATTTTTCCGAAAAGACAGATTTTTTTTTTCAAAATATTTTGAATATATTTGAAGACATTTTCTCCCATCGACTACTTGTGAGGATCGGAATGAAGACATCTTTATTCCCATATTCTATGTGGCTCTAGATTAAACCACCAAAGAATGCCTCTAGGCTGCCTATGGCCACTGAATCAGGGGTGAAGGAGAAAAATAATTACAAAAATTGAGAAAAAACAGTTTTTATGCACGGATTTCGAACTAAAGCTCGTTTGAAAGGGTATGCGGACCCGCGTCCGCATCCTCTCCGTGTGAAAGGGGCCTTAGACTCATTCAATTTTTTTTTTCAAATTTATCGAATTTGCCAATTACACTGGGGGGGGGCATTATGCATAATTACAGATAAAGGCGATAAATTTCAAGTATTTATCGAATTCACCAACGACACATGGTCATTATGCATATAATCTCCGGCAAACATTATAATTTTTTTTATAATATTTATAAAATTTCATGTCGACGTGGGTACTCGCCGGGAAAAATAGTAAATTTATCAAACTTACCAAGACGATTGGTAAGTATGAATAATAACCGGTTGTTATTCAGAATAACCGATTTATCATATTTTCCGTAACATATTCATTGAGTAACGAACCATTTTTAACCTTTGTCGCAGGACCACTGTAATTTCTACTTTGCCTACAGCCCATCAAAGCTGGTGAGCACGCAGAATTTTCTCTTTCGCACACGAAGAAAGCCAGCCTGAACATGCCAGAATGTTGGACAAAGAGAGTCTATTGCATAATCTAGTAAAAACCCTTTTAAAGAACACCATTCCGATGCGGTCACCCCCTTTTAGGACAGAATAATTTCTCCGTGTATAATGAAGCTATGCATTTCGAACCCCTGCTTAACGGTCACCCCCCCCCCCCCCACTTTTGCGAACGAATTTTTTTGCCACACCGGTATCCGCAAAAGGGAAGTTTTACTGTATGAAAATACAAGGTTCATATAATTATAATAAAAATCACAAATCAAAATTAATTATGGAAAATATTTCTCGGATAAAGGAAATTCCCGTTTATTGTAATTTCACTGAAAAGCATGAAATTATTACGTTTAAGTTTTTCAACCTATCAATTAATAGGCCTCCTACCTTTCAACATGATATAAAAATTTAATTATGTAAAAAATTATTAAAAATATTATTTATCTATTGATTTATTTCACATTTTTACCATATATATTTAATTGTGTAAGCTTTCCCATGTGCCAGTACGAAATTTTACATATCTCTAATACATAATTTTTAACAGATTTTCAAAAAAAAAAACCGTATTAAGAGCAACTTGCACACATGATAAAATTAAATAACATCAAATAAATTTAATAAAAATAGATTCAAAATAAAAGGAATCTGTTCAGTTCATAAATTGTCGAATTAAATTTGATATCCATTCATAAATACGTAGGTTACAAACAAATTTAAAATATTTTAAAAAATTTTGAATTTAATTTTTAATGAAATTGAGACGATAAAATCTTAATTGCTTTATAACCATTTTATGAACTCAATAGTTTTCAATCATTTTTTTTATTCAATTATATAGATTCCATGTAATTTTATCCAGTGTGCAAGCTGTATTTAATGCATCTTTTTGAAAATTTGCTAAAACATAGTATCTCAGAGATATATAACATTTTCTAATGACATAATATAGCAATAGCACAACAAATATATGTGATATAAATTTGAAAGAAATTAATGGATAAATAATATTTTTGATATTACTTTTACATAAGAAAGTTTTTACCATGTTAAATGGTTGGAGACCCTTTAGCAGCTAAGCCAAGGGTCTTCAACCTGTCATCACCACCCCAGACATCGCGAGCCAAATTAAAACTTTCCACGAAGCCCTAGGGGGCCACCAAACTCATTACTGAGGTATTTCTAATTATATGGTTGATTCCAGATTTACGATGGTACTGTGACATGTTAACAGAAGGGCTAATGGGACCCCCCAAGTCATACAGGGACCCAAAATAATTGAAAACCTCGTTTATTCTTAAATATTTTATTTCATTAAGTGTCAGTTTTTGTTATCGAAATCATTTTTCCACCACTTCCGATAAGGTTTCTCTGATTAATTACTTCTTTCAATTATTTTAAATTTACTTCAAATTATTCTGGAATTATTTCTTATCGATTATGAAATAATTCCTATCGCTAACGCTAAACGCGTTTCTGAATAACAATAATAATTCTGAAAACAAGTTTTTTTAAAAATTAATTCTTCCAGTAATTCTCGAATTATTCTTCCACTCATTAGAAATTTTTATCAATTATGAAACAATTTCTTAAATCATTCATCCTAATTCTTAAATCATTTCTTTTGAAAAATTTCTGATATCATCTTTTGAAAAATTCTGAAATTATTTCTTCGTTTAAGGTTCGTACTTTTCAGCATTTCTGTGAATTTTGTAATTTGCTGAGCCTTTTGGAATGCCGTCTTTTCCGTCTGAAACGTAAGAAATCAAGGGCGACAAAAACTGATTGGGCCTCTCGCCGCGCGTCTTTAGTCATTCACTGGCCTACGGATAAAGTCAGATTATTATTAATCATCTTTCGATGGCTTTAGACATTTTCTAAAAATGGTAGGCAGGCCACAAGAAAAAGCTCCGACTGGCAAAAATGACCCGCGGGCCATGTGTTGAAGACCCCTGAACTAAGCAGTGCGCAATAAATTTTAAATTTTTTTTGTAAAGAACAATAGAAATAAAATGGGACAATTCTAGCAGTAGGATTGCATGTGAAGAAAATTTCAGATGGAAATTAAAAGGAACTCACCTTGATTCGCCGGTGATAACTTTTTTTGGGGAAGAAAAAGTCTCTGGCTTCTTTTTACTCTTTCGCCACTTGTTACGCCGTCGACAGAATAAATTAAGAGGCCGCTCGCGTTGTAGAAAACGGTGGATGCGGCACCGCTTGGTTCGAGTTTGGGCAAGTTGTGTCGCCGAGTTTAGTTGTGTGTGTTGCACAGAAGCCTCCTCATGAACGGAGCGTAACGTTAATAACAAATAAGACGTAGCGAAATGCGTCGGTGGCGACGCCAAGCGAATGGTACCGGTGATAATTCTCTTCTATTCAATCGTTTTCTACCTGGAAAACAAACGCTTTCGTTTCGCACTACCTGCCGCGAAGAGTTGCGTCAATCTGCGCTGACGCGTTACTTGCATCTTTTGGAAAGTGACCACCAATTCATTCTAACACGATTTTTGCCCTTAGTTAGCAGACCACATTTCTCGATGGCTTACGACTGAAAAAAACTGAATATAGTAATTTTATGCTTTAAACTTTGCTTTTGTGATCAGGAGAGTAATTTTTTTTTTTTTTTGCAATTATATATATATATGTCTGTCGAACGCCTGAAAAGCAGGACAATACGAGGTGTGAAGAAATTTATGAAAATATTATGCGATAAATGGTAGTTTTTTCCTCGGAGTTGGTAGTTATATACATATCTCACAACATGGATACCCACGAGTGCCCACATTTCATATAAACAATAATGAGCCATACCAGCGCTGGGCAAATTTAAAACAAATTTACATTAAATAAACAAATAATCAATATTTTACATGCCTGAAACACTGCTTAGTTTTCCCTATAGAGACTTCCCCCCCCCCCCCCCCGCATTCAAATCTAATGTGTCTGTTGGTGAAATATGCAGTTATATAGAAAATTGAGAGCATTTCACTACATGAGCAAAATTCAAATTGTTCCTTTGTTTGATGGAATCTCAAAATTTTCTACAGCACTGAGGAATTTCCCACCTGTACCGATTTTGGACAATTTTTCTTCTCACTTTTGATCAGTGACAGCTACTACAATTACTAAACCACGCATGCACTCGTCCACATTCCTCTGCGGAATTTCTGACGAATATTATATGGCAGAATGCGCGTGTTCGTGTTGCGAATCTAGTGAGAAGTCTGTTACTGTGTAATGCTTGCTATGTGTAGTGCTGCAATCTGCCATCAATATTTCTAACTATTAGTGAAGTGCAATGATTGAATAATTGTACGGTTTTAGGCCCGTTGCTCTCTTTGTGGTGAGACTTCTTAAAGTGGAGATCGGCTCGCATTTGGAAACCACAGAAAACCTAATTCAGACGGCCACCCCTGTGGCGACAGTGGAGTTCGAACCCGGGTACTCACGATGCGAGTCCGTTAGATCATCAGTGATGGCTACCTAGTCTCAGGCAGGTATTGCACTAACCTTGACAAATGCAACCAATGAGCATATCGGTTACACTCGAACTAATACGACCGATAAGCTCATTTAATAACGAGAAATAATATTTGTATATCTCATTTGTTGAACTCAAAATTTCCCATGTACCCTTAAAAGTTTACCTTAAAACCCCGGATTAACTGCCACCGCTGTTTTACGGAAGATTCTTTTTGTCCTGTCAATGTCCGCAAAAGAGGTGGTTTCCACTGTATATATATATTTGGGGGGAGGAGAGGTCCCGCAGAATAATTACTCTTTCCAGGGACTTATGAACCACTGTGAGAACCACTGTGTTAGAGGACAAGGGGACCGTATAAAAATTTAGATTTTCTTTCATTTCGTGACGCACTGTACTGATGAGATAAAAGCCGCATTAGCACTTACAGGACACCCTGTATAAAGTACATAAATTGAAATCGCACCACTTTTCCACATTAGCATAAACCGAGAGAGAACTCGTTCGATCTCCTTCTCCGAGGTAAAATTAAACTGACTTTATCAAAAGCCGGGTGTGAATCTCTCGGAATACCGAAAATCCGATCCCAGGTTTTCATGGGAAAACAAAAGAATGAAACCATTGGCCATCCACTGTGAAAATGGCTTTCTATTCTTCTTCATCGAGGTTTATCAAATGGGGAAACCGTTAAATATAGAATATCCAATAATTGATGTTTTAGATTTATACCTGATCAGTTAATTCTAATTTAAATATGTACTGGGGTTAAACAACTCTTGGGGTACATTATCAGGTCTCGACAATTCCTGTTAAACCGGGAAAATAGTTATTCCCTCTTGGTGTTATTTCTATATAATTCTGAAAAGACTAGAAGAGTACCTCATGCAGAAACACTCGTTGACGTTCCCGGAACCGAACTAGAGGAAAACATATTCTGGATAGTCTTGGCTCTCTTCTCTTCTCTCTCTTCTTCCGCTTCTTCGAGAATTCAGTTTTCGAGCCATTTGATAGCTTGATGATATATAGTATGTACGATATGCCCGCCAAATTTCTATTTATAGTTTTCAAGAGGAAGACAAGAATCATCCGGCTAATCGAACACGTTCGTATCCAATTGTTGATGATGTATTTGAATAGTTTGCATTCGCACATACCATGATGTATATCATTGCCTCGCAATGTTGTGTCTCATTCGAATTTCGGATATCGAATCTGAAGGACTTTTGGTCAAGTCAAGAATTCATAGTCGTTTTTTAATCTTTAAAGATTGGTATCCTCTGTGACATCATCATATGTCTCAGTCACATTTTGGACATTTTCGAGCTATTGGTCATAAATTTAGGTCATTTATCATCAAAAAATTTGATCTGTACGTCTACAGATCCAGCAACAAGGAAAAGCTAAAAAAAAAACCCCACAAGAATACATTAAAGTAACGAATGTACAGTACTTTTAATGGATTCTTTTCTTTTTTTCACAGCCGTCTGCTTTTCCGATAACCACTAATTTATAACTGGGGGGGGGGGCAACACCTAGGTATGCTTTTGATGGGGAACCATAGCATGCCAAACACGTACAAAAGATCTTATTCATTTGGGTGCACGAAATCTCTGAGTTCAATGCATTTTCATTATGTCTAAAGTCAGAGCCGTGTTAACTAGAATTCCCCCCCCCCCCAAAATCTCATTCTTAACATCTTCATACAATGACATCCTCGAAAACGTTTCCAGTCGGAGACAATCGAACTTACATTAAACAACTGAATTTTTTTTTTCAGAATTGTAGACGAAGAGCTTGCTGGGATACCGAATCTTTTTGTGCCCCCAGATTTTTTCATATGATTTTCTTTCACCAATTTTATTGCTTCACTCTCAAGAGACAAACGCTTTTTCTTTCGGCGAGACATTTTTGACAAACGCACAAACCAAGAGGAAATCATAACTGTATTTGTAATGTCTCAGTATTCCTGGAAATGTAGAAAACATTTCAAGGCCAACACGTGACCACTGTAGTCAATGAAAAGGACACTGAGGAAACTGTGGTTCTTTCTTTGTTGACTTCGATCATGCGGATTTCTCTTTGTTTGAACGGTTCTGGGAATAAGCAGAATCAGTGCGCCATTTTCTAGAGCAGGGGTGGCCAACGCGACACGCCGTGGTATCAGGAGTGGTACGCGGGGGTCTTTTTTTCAAAACTAAAGAAAATTTAGAAACGTAAAGACATTTTCATTTTTAATCGAAAAAATCCTCTCCAACAATTTGGGACATTCCTTTTCTCATGAATTAAGGTTACAAATGGTCTTTTAGAATACCAAACCTCTATTTAGTACAATAAGTATTTTTAATTAATTATAATAATTTCTTTTTATTCAGTGCATTTCTGTTTTGGGTTTTCGTCTTTGGGGCTGCTGGACGGCCCCCTCCCATACATACTGATATCAGGAACGTCCGCATAGTGGGGCATTTATTGCATATCCATGAATTCCTGCAGGGCTCAGCCGTCTTGCAGAGTTTTTTAGGGAGGAACCCCCAAGTTGCTGAGCCCTCAGATTCCAGTGCCCACGCCCAACATCTTGCTTCTACTTTTAGTGGAGATAAAGCACCAATACTCTCTATTGTTCTGCAAATTTTTTGTTTCAGTGCTTGGCATAATTCTGGCTTCAAAAATACAGTTACATTTCTACAGTTTTTCATTCAAATTTTGCTTCACATTCAATATTTTTCTTTAATTAAGAATTCTAATAAATTTTACATCTTATTTGTTAGGATTTATCAAAAAAAACAAGAAAAAAACCCCAAATTAATGTTACCATCACTGTTTTTGAATTTCCCAAAATGTATTTTTTTGGAATGTTTTCTTTCAAATTTTCAAAAAAGACAGACCTTTGATTGTTACCTTTTATTCTATCTTTTAAAAACATTCCAAGTTATTTTCTCCCATTGACTGCTTTTTAGAATTTCCCAAACCGGCTTCAGGAGGAACTACTGAACCTTAGCATGACCACAAGTACTGTACCTTATTCTTAATTAATCACTATCATCGGGTACCTTTACTTTCTGATACATTTTCGAGTTCGTTTGCAATCTAGATCTGGTAGCATTTATTTTGCCTCCACGGTTGGTCAAACTACACAGTTGTTACGCTTATGATTCATGTACGATTATACCCGCAGATCTGCACGTTTCAAGTTCATGTCCTTATTCTGTATAACGTGGCCTACTCATGCCTTCTCGACGCAGGGGATCACCGGCCACGCCTCGGGAAAATGCCGAGAGGTCCTCGCGACAACCAAATCGGGTTACAATTTTCAAAAAGTAAGTCTGCAAATTGGATGGACTTGCGCCAGAAAATTTAAATCCAAATTGGATGGAGTTATTAACCTTCGATAAGCACTTTCAATTAATAAATAGGCTATTGATTTGGTAACAAAGGTATTTTCTTTCGGTATTTTACTTCTTTTTACAAAAATATTTTTAATTTTTTAACCGTTATTTGGAGGGTACGGGGCCCCCTACATGCGTAAGCCTCTGGAGCCTATGATACTGCTAAGAATGCCCTGGGTTTACTTTATGGAAATTTTGCGACATATCATTCCGAAAACTCAGCATTAACACGAACTCTAGTTTGCCGTATAATTACTTTCTCTAGATTTTGAGATTTCAAATATTGCTGCTATGAAAATAGCATATGCGTCTCATCTTGCGTCAAAAAGGAATTTCAAGATACTTTCATTTCCAACATGATCTTTGAGGATTTTCTACCGAATAGTTGATACTGTGAACAACAATTGTAGTCTAATAAGAAATATAATTTGATAACATTTATTCCTGATGCTCTAAGCACATGCTTATTTTGCTTAATGGTTATTCCGACCCTGTTTGAGGGTGAAAAAATTCAAGGTCATGTAATAAGGGCTGTATCATGGCGTGCCGGAGTCGGTACCTGTTGACGTCATCGTCCTGACATAACCGGTAAATTGCTTTGACTACCCTGGTATTTCAAGTTTGTGCTTCAGGTAAAAGTATTAAAGCAGTGACATCAACCACCTGATCCGAGACCACGCAACTGGGTCAAGGTGGCAAGAGCAACTTCAAAAGTATGAGACAGCCCTGAAGAAAAACTCTCATATCCCGTAAAACTGGATGCATGGTCTGTGTGTTAAAAATTTGTAGAGTGGCACGCACATCAAAAATAATCTTAATTGTAGCACGACTTGGAAAAAAGTTGGCCACCTCTTGTGTCTAGAGAACAATTAGAAACTTATGCGTTACTGAAAGTGTTTTTTACGAATATAAGTTTCCGGAAAATAATTCGGGATTTTAGATATTTAGGGAATAACCAAATTCCCAGGACGTATCAAGCTGATCCCTTGGGAATACGTGAGGGTCACGCTATTGGAAAGAAAAAATAATAATACTTAGAACCTTAGATATTAAAATTGACAAAAAAAGTCAAGAATTTCGATTACGATATTCATTCAAATACTAAGGGATGAATATGTTTCGGTGAACTCGTAATGGGGAAAGTTAAAAGTTTTACTCTCTTTTATTGACGTTTCTTTTTTTTCTTTTTTTTTATTGAGGCTGCAAAATATTGAAAATTACTTTTAAATTTCTCCCAATGACAATTTCATGAGAGCGAAATTATTGCAGCTCAATTTTCGTTTTCTTCACTGATATACAGGAAAAAATTCTATCGACCGCCCAATAATTACACACGTGATTTCTTATTAAAACTAATATCGAAAAGTGTTTTCAGTTTTTTTTTTTCATGTGATTAATAATTATGGAGTTGTACAAGGAGTTGTATTAAGAATTGTCGACGTCATTTTCGAATCGTGCCAAATTCACAGAACGTGCACCAAACGTATAACTTGGCATTTTTAAGCTGTTAGTTAGCAATGCTACATCCCCGAGAATAATCAAGAAAGCTAAAGCTGTGCAAACCAGTTTTTTTTCTTTGCTTTTTCCCACAAAAAATTTGACTTAACCCATTAACGCCGGTTGGTAAGAAAATTTACCATTCTTAGATGTTGAGTTTTTTCTTTGTCAATAAATGGTGGAAATGATTCCACTCATTATTTTTTGTTTTTAAAAAAAATCAAAGTCGTCATTAATGGGCTAATAGTGAAGAAAATAAAATTACAGAGAGAGAGAGAGAGAGAGACAGAGACAGAGATTACCACATTTTGGCAAAAAAATTATTGATGTTGAGATAACAATTTTTCTAATAGATCTCGTCCGGCTAACGCTTTACGTATCTGGTGATAAATTTGCCAATATGGTGGGGTAAAGTTAACACGTAATAACAAAAAGTTAACATCACTCTCCACGAAGAGGAAAAAGCCCCAATCTTGAAAGAAAACTGATTATGTCTTCTCTAACTGGATTGAATATTTCAGTTCATTTTCAATTAGCGACAACTCGCTGCATGGGCAAATTTTTTCTTTTCCCCGTTGGGTATCTAGTGCGTAATGAACCGCTAGAAAACTGATACGGCCCAAAATTTCAAAACTTTATAACACTTAATATTCGTCTAATCCTGAAACAGAAAACATTTTTCTCTATATTAATGTTTCACAAGGAATCACGCGTGTAATTATTTGACGGCCGGTAGCATTTACCCTGTATATTTCTTCATATTTAACTTCAGTTATAGAATCAACACAGTATAATTTTTATTCCTCTCAGACACTTTCTCCATAAAACAACCCGTATACGTTATTCAAATTCGGTATCTGGTGAATTGTGCAAGGTATCATGCATTCGTTACAGTAAATAAATCACCATTCAAAAATCAATATCCAGTTTAATACATGTTTTAATGAAAAATTTTATACAGTATGTGAAAGCTTTACTTCTATAATACATGATCATTAAATTGAATAAAGCAATTTCTCTCTCGTATATTTTGCATGCCTGATTAATCAAGAAAACACAATATTGCGAATTTCGTCTCCAAAAAAAACATCTGGTTCGCGTGTATTGTTGCACATTGATCATAGTTCTTAATATGTGGTCTAATTTTTAATCGTATCAGAAATTATTTTTTTCATGTTTTCCCCTTAGAAAAAGCATTAAATACAGATATTTTAATTATTCACCAATATTAATTTATCGGGAGTTGGCTGCGCAATGAGTATTCTTGTGCGCATCTCGATGATACATCCCATGACGTCGGCATTGACGTTCATTGTTTTCAATCAATACCTCGTGCACCAAAAAATTACAGGCTTTGCATTATTCAGAATTCAGTTCATTTGCCTGCTAATTTTGATAGAAATGTTTACATTACTCTTTCATTTTCTTAAGAGAATTACATTCGTCAAACGTTCCAGTGAATCAATGAGCCCTCGACAATCAGCCGATATTTTTTTAGGTCATGTTTTTTATTTGTTTGTTTTTTATCGGGAGGAACCAGAGAGAATCTTTAAGGAACCTTTATCGGATAACCTGAAATTTGTATTTAGTCCCAAATCTAAAAACATCTATTAGAAAAAAAAATCATTTCTCTCTAACATATCGAAGACAAATCAATTCCGTATCATTTGAAGGAAAATTCGTCGAGGCATCGAAATTGTTGACTTTTGTTAATTTTCGAGTGCTAAAATTAAGTCTTAAATGAATACGAAAATTTTATTGTAAGAAGTGACGAAAATCTAGAATTTCAATCATCGATATCTCAATGAACTATACAAAATGTAACGAGTAAATTTCTCACGCTACTAAAAGATTCTTCCGATTCCCCTTTAAACTTTCATGAAAACACGATACACTTCTCAGACATAAAAACTCGAACTTCGACAAAAAATATTTTTTTTCACACAAAACCAAAATCATGTTTCGGCACCCGCGCACATCGAATGTTTTCTAAACACTGAAGACTTGCTATTTTAGCCCCGTTCACATGTACAATAAAACATACCGGGAAGTTCCCGGTAACGGGGATTTTCGCTACAAACCGTTCACATGACGTTAAGTTCATGCCGGTAATCCCACCTCTTCTTTCCGGAAGTCGTTACTGGTTACGTAGGTTGAACGGAAGTGATTGATTCAAGATGGTTGACGAAGGAGCTTATAGCAGTTTTCGCGGCGCAAAGGATTATGGGAGAGAAGGTCGGTGTCGACCTCCAATCCACCCCAAGAAAGATGGGCTTTTTTTGATGAGCTTCTCTCCCACCTTTTTCTTCCCTACGAGGGGAAAAAAGTTGTCATGCCGGTAATTATCACCAGAGCGACCCCCAATATTGCACATGTGAACGGGGCTTTCGTGTATATTTCACTATATTGTCACATCGTACAGGTAAAAAACTATCACGCTTGGTAAAAGCATATCCACGCAGGCAAAAAAAGTGGGAAGCTGTTCAAAAGTATTACCAAAAATTGCAATAGTCCGACTTCCATTAAGGGAATAACTAAACACAAGCCAAAGCAGATTCCCGGTGAGGCATTTAAATTGATTTAGTTTCAAAGATATTCTTTCTATATCTACCGTACATATAGTACAAACGTAACATAAGATATAGGAAGGGATTAACACAAATAGGTTTACTACAGACTTGGTAATCTTTTAATTGAGATAAATGAAGAAAAAGATTCAGACACATACATTTGCAGGAGAATAAATAGAATGAGAAAATTGATATTGTGAATCGTAATTTCTGATTACATGAACATATTATCATTGAAGAATTGATAAATCACGTTTTTTGGATAAAAATGGTAAAAATTTGATGAAATAAGGTCAAGAATGTTGAGGACAAATATTAAATGTGTGCAACTCGACCTTAAAAGCATATCCAAAATCGAATTGACACAAAGAAAACAATTTGAATTAAATTGTGATTGGAACATTGGAATATTGAATTGTGAGAATATATACAGGGTGTCTTGTAAGTCATTTTCAGTTTTTAATCTCATCAACCGTTCAAAGTAAAGTTATGATCCTAATTTAAAAATGCTCAAAATGGGTTCAAAAATCAGTCTGTACCAGTTTCGGGAGTGAAAATGCAGCGTGTCATAAAATAAAAAAATCGAAAGTTATATACGGTGCCTCTCTGTTTTCAAGAACCCAATCAGAAAGTTGTTGCCTTGTCTCTCCCTTAAACTTAACAAAAAAATTCCATGTTTCTAAATTCAATATTCATTGAGAGATTTAAATTCTAAAATTCTAAATTCAATATTCTTTGAGAGATGTGGAATTTTCTGGGAAAGAGCAGCATAAACTAACGAACAACGCTGCTTCCCATCATTTATGCTGTTCTTTCCCAACTTTTCTCTCATTTTTTAATTCAAATATCTAAACGAATATTGCCTTTAGAAACATGGAATTTTTATGTTGGCCTAAGGAGAGACAGGTCAACAACTTTCCAAAAAATTGTGAGATCTTAAAATAATAAAAGGAAGTTAGTAGACAGGAGGGACAGTATAAAAATTTGGGCAACTATATTTCAACTGTTGAAGCTGGTACAGACTGATTCCTAAACATGTTTTCCGTAATTTTAAACTAGAACCATACATCTACGACGAACGATTGATTAGATAAAGGCCGAATTAAGACTTATAGACCCTTTATAGTTGAAGTGAACTTGATCATTTTCCTAAGCAAGTTGCTCTGGCATATTGGAAAATACTGTGTATAGTCCGGGAAAAAAAAAAACTTCCATTGTTGTGAAACGTGCGTCTAAGGCAGCCACGTAGCAAAAATAATTTGGTATAAAATTACAATTCATTCTACTCTACATACGTTGAAGACTAAGAAAAAAACATGTCTTTGTAATATTACGAATTTGGGTGACTATTTCCGAAATTGAGGGAGGCGCTTCAATGCCTCTACTCAGCGTATCACGCTATTATGCTTATTATTTTAAAAAAAAGTGTCTCCACATGGTTTATTGCTGTGGTTCTCAAAGTGTAAGGCGTCACCCTCTAAGGCGGGGGACTAGTGGGGTCGCGAAAAATTTTCCAATATATAAACGTCCTGATAATAAATTGATTTCCTTTCGCACCGTAAATAAAAATACATCAACCCTAAAAACACCTCAACCTTTAGCTCAGATACTATATATTCAAGTACATAATAAGTTACCAAAAGTGAAGCATTCAATTGATTCTTAGAAACGACAATTTCTCACTCGTCACTGCTTCTATGAAGCAAAACTGAACATTCCAGAAGGTTCTTCTTCTATAGGTTTTTCTTTACGAAGATTCTCTCTCAAATAAGGTGTTAAAATCCACAAATACCAAGAAACAAATTAATAAAACTATTTGAAAACAAATAGCAGTGCAGTGTCACTGTGTTATCTTGAATACAATTCAAAATCACAGGGAGTCACCGATACATTTTGCGTCGAATTTCGGGGGTGCTTCAAAAAGTTCGGGGAACCACTGGTCTATTAGTTAGTGCGCTTTCCTAAATTGCAAGAGAACCGAGGTTCGTTTCCTGGTAGAGACGACCAATTTTTATTTACCAAATTCGTCTCTGCATACAGCAGAGTCTCGTTCCTAGAGAAGTTTTAACATCTCTCTCTTTAAGATTATAATAAATCAGTATTTTTTTGGAATAAAGGTTTATCTAAGTTTGAGTATTTACTCGACGTTTCGCTTAGTAAATACTCAAACTTACGACGGTGGCGAAACCCTGACTAGAAAATTGCAAATGTATTTTATTCATACAGTGGTTCCTAAAGTGTAGGTCGTGGAAATGAACCGGGAGGGGGGTTGCCAAGAGATTCTCTGAAATGAAAATGTGAGAACAAGAGAAATATTTTGTAAAATCCTACATGTACCATTATCGATAGATCGAGTCAATATTTTTAGAGGAGGTTCAGAAAGAGTCATTCGATTCCAATTATTTTTTTAATTTTTGAAATTAAAAACAAAAAATTATGAGCAATACGTGAATGTATGGAAGAAATGCCTACATTTTAGATTATGAACAATTAATAACGCTAATGTGTCGTTTATGAAGCTCTTTTGATGAAGAAGTAAAGTTTAAAAATATTTGAGATGGGAGGATCACCGAGTACTAAAACCACATCTATAGTTGCAAAATAATTTTGTATAATAAAGCAAGGATGTCTGTGCCAGAACCATGAAAATACAGTATTATGAATATTCAACATAACATGAGAAATCAGCTAAAATTATTCTTCCTACAAAAGAAACCCGAAAATATTTTTGCTCTGGGCCCGCCATTTGGTAATGGTGGCCCTCAGTTATTCGTTCTTCACCATTACGATGCGCAAGACACGCATTCCGTTTTAACTTGCGGCTGTGTTAATGATACCGTCGGCAGGATCAAATCTAAAAAAAACCATGTAGATAGTTTGGAATATCATATCAAAACAGTTTTGCAACTGAATACTGAATAATAATTCTGTTTCATTCATCATATTGATTACGGAAATTAAACCATATTTATTAACAAAAAAAAAATCAGGGAAACCCTATGTAAGAGGGTCGTTGATAAATATTTTGTCAGAAGTGGGGGAGGGAATGCTTGAAAAAGCTTGGGAACTACTGATCCAAATCAAACAACTCAACTGAAAAAAAAAAAATTAATTGAATAATTATTTTAAATTCACTTGAATCTTGACCGCTTCGCTTAAAAGCGATTGGTAAGAAATTTGGATGATCTCTGTTTGATGAATCGGTAATAAATATGATAACCTTGTCCTAACCTAACCGCATGTTTGAAAAAGAAAGAAAAGTAGAAAGTAAGAAAAAACAAATGAAAGGAAAATATAGTATCATACATAAATACAAGCGAGCGAGAGAGATACTTATCTATTATATTCTCATCTCCCCCCCCCCCTTACTTGTAATACTTACAGATAGTAGGCAGAAAGTAGATTTCTCTTTTCACCCTGACCTACCTGTTCTCGTTCGCATTTAGATGTATATAGCAGAAGGAATACATCACGGAGGTAAAAAGAATCACATTTCTCCGTAGGGTTGCAACAAAGCTTCACGGTGATGAGGAGAGAGAGAAAAGAAAACAGAGAACTTTTTTGAATTTATTCCACTGGCGTTTGGACACAACATTACGTCCTTGATCATAAAGTGGTTAATTCCAGTAGAGATGCATCACAACTGAATACAGGCATTTCAAATGAACAATGGAATCTAATAGGTGTTAGTGGTGTTCGAAAGTAAAATGGCCAGTTTTATATGAACTATTGAATCATTTATTATTTGAATAAACTTGAAGACCGCCGTTTTAGTTAATTCAATTCGACTTGGTTCGATCAATGGAATATAACTGAAATAAACATTTCTGTTGTTATTGAAATCAAAGCGTCAATTGTGCTTGCATTCATTTTGACTTGCTATGAACCTTAACTGCCGTCAAAAGTTTTTCGCAAATGGCTCAATACGCCGTGAAGCTCCATCAGTATTGAGCTTTTTTTTTTCGTTCCACTCACTCTGCATTTCGAGATTCCTACGTTGCCTAATCAATAAGTATAAGCAAATGGCCACTGTACAGAGAAATGGAGATCCTTTGTTTCCTCCGTACATGACGGATTGTCTAAGATATTGAAACATCTATGACATGTAGAAAAAAAAGCTCTGGCAAAGATGAAGATTCTACCCGTGGCTACTTTTTGGTGGCATTTTTTAAAATACAAATACAAATGGAAGGCCACAACAGACAAAATGCCAAACGAGGAAACAGAAGGATTGTATTCTAGGTTGTAGGATGGAAAAAAAATTCATGTCAGTCTTGCTACAAAGTTGCTATTGCTCTCCACGGTACTTTTTTTCCGTTTGTGGTAGTAGAAACTCTATGGGTTTTGAGTTCCGTCGCTGTGTAGCGAGCTTCTTTAAAACACCCACATTCGACTTACACAAAGTTGATTTGTTAGTGGTCGATGAGGATCCTTCTAATCTCCTGGCTGTGTCGTAAAAACTACGTAACTACGACTGTTTAAGCTATTTGTGTTTATCGAGGTCACTATGTGGAATTATGTGAGCTGTTGCATTTGCTGCCTGTAGCATCTGTAAATTATTTTGACTTGCATTAATTGGTCTAAGTGCTGTGTTCGATCATTCGATGCCTTCACTGCCTGGTAAGTGGTAAACCACTCAACTTGGGCAACTCAGTCGCGTCCGTTTAATTCGAAAGCCTATTCTTTTTATTTATTTGTAGCCAACTTTCGTAAATTAACGATATTGTCTGCGATTATTATTATTAATATACAGAGGTTCTGCGAAATTCCAGAGAATTCTCTATCAGTGTAGGTCTCTGTTAAAATCGGTCTATTCCTGATATCTAGTGATACCTCTTCTTCTCATTATATGTTTCATTACTGATATAGTGAGTTTAACATGGTCTGTCCTCTTTGATGTCTGCGTTCACATTCAGACAATGAATTAACAATTAACAATGAATTTAACAATATTACGGTAAATTTGATAAATATGCGGCTATTTTGCATAATTATAAGTTATTATAAATAATTACCGGTTCATATGCATACTTACCAAGAATTTTGGTAAGTTTGATAAATTTCCCAAAATATTTATCAATTTTACCTGCGATTACGCATATTACCCAACCGTCGTTAGTAAATTTAATAAATACTAAAAAGTTATCCCTTTAACCTTTTACAGGAGATTATGCATAATGCCCAAGCATCACTTTTGCCAGTCATTATACATAATCGCCATTTCGTATCGATAAATGTAAATATGATAAATCGGTCTCATTGCCGTGATAAGATTTAGATGACCGTACTAATAACGCTCTGTGATTTAACGAATTTTTCTGAACATCCCTGAAGTAACTCCCATTCTATTGACGATAATAGTAATCTTTCATTTGATAAATTTCACAATCTTACCTCGATATTATGAAGTGTCATTCGAAAAAATTCACGATCATGACCCGATATAACGAACCCGCATTTAACAAATTCTTTGATTTGATTATTTTTTTTATAAATTTATGTGCGTTTTCAATCAGACTTTGATGTAACAAACTCCTATTCGACGACCGCTACAATCGGACTTTGATGCAACGAAGTTCTAGTTAACAAATTTCTCAACTGCACTGGGATATAATGAACTCTCATTTAATATATTTCAGGATCTTTCTCAGGCAAAATGAACTCTCATTCAACAAATCTTACGAAAAGGAGGTGAAACCCCGAAAATAAATCTATTAAGGGGAAAACCTTCTAAGAGTGGTAACGTCATGGGTGGGGGGTTGACTACAACTACTACTACTACTTAATAGTACATGCACCCCGTACACATTCTTCTAGAGAATTTCTAACGAATTAATACATGCCGGGATGTGCGTGTACATATTGTGAACCTAACGTGAAATTTGATGGTGTTTTTTAATGCTTGTTATGAGTAGCGCTGCCGTCTGCGATCAACTTTTCTGACTATGAGTGAAGTACGAGGAATGAATAATTGTACCATTGTAGGCCTATTGTTCTCTGCGGCGAGACTTTGTAATGGGGAGATTTGTGCGCATTTGCACCTCCAAGTTAGGAACCACAGAAAACCAACTTCAGCCGACCACCACAGCATCGGAACAGTAGTGGTCGTCGCGACGGTGGAGTTCGAAGCGAGTCCGTCATTATGACCACTCGACCACCGTAGCTACGGATTGGGGGGGGGATCAATTGTAGTACTAATGGGGGAACGGTGAGGGGATGAATAAAGGGTGACCTACTCACCTAATATCTTCTCCTTTACTGAGCACATATTGGGAATGTTGTCTGTATTTATCAAGCATAGTAGATTCAAGGAAACATTTTATTTTCTGGATATTATGCTGAGGTGAACTCGGAAAGAAAAGTCATCTTGTCTCCGCCGGGACTCGAACCCAGGCCCTCTTGCATACCGGGCAAGCATGTTACTATCTACACCACTGGAGACACGACTCTGCCTTTCTTATTTTACACACTGTGGCGTAAGGCACTGAAGCAGAGACCAGTAGTCTCTCTTAACTTCAGGTATTGGCCCCCAGGTGGGACGGTTTAGAGAGATAGATGACTTTTTCCCAGCCCATCAATCTCTAAAGCCATCTATCTCTCTAAACCGTCCCACCTGGGGGCCAATTCCTGAAGTTAAGAGAGACTACTGGTCTCTGCTTCAGTGCCTTACGCCACAGTGTGTAAAATAAGAAAGGCAGAGTCGTGTCTCCAGTGGTGTAGATAGTAACATGCTTGCCCGGTATGCAAGAGGGCCTGGGTTCGAGTCCCGGCGGAGACAAGATGACTTTTCTTTCCGAGTTCACCTCAGCATAATATCCAGAAAATAAAATGTTTCCTTGATATCTTGGGTCGAGAAAAAAGCCATCTATCTCTCTATAGTCGATTCATTTGGAAAATTTTTCATCTTTTTTTTTATCAAATTTACCAATTACACAAGCGTATTATTCATGATAACTGGTAAAAGTGATAAATTTCAAGTATTCAGCAAATTAATTAGATATGCTTGTGTGTATTATGCATAAACTCCGGTAAAGGTGTGATAATCATTTTATCATTATCAAATTTACCAAAGGCAACTGGGTATTATCATAATCTCCGGTAAAAACGATAAATTTATAAAACTTCAAAAAAGACGGCTGGTAAGTATGCATAGTAACCAATTTAAAATACGGGGTGATTATAAAAAAACTATCACGACATATGGGCCCCTAACTATCATACCATTCACAGAAACTGAATGAAATTTTGGCATAAAGTATTTTGAGGTATGCGCTCAAGAATGATATGGAAAACAAATGTCACTCTAACAGTTACGGTTTTCTCTAACAGTTAAAATTTTCTCACTGTAACAGTGAGAAAATTTCGAAAATATCAAATGGCAACACCAAGTTTTTTGTATTGGAATGCGATCTCCATACTGAAAAACACTAAATAGCGTTGGATTGGCACCTGTAGCACGAAAATCCCCGGAGCTAGGCAAGGAAAAAGTAAAAAGTACTTTGCCGTGCACCAGAGCATTAATGTTCGTTTCATTCGTCACACCATTTCTTCGGCTGAGATCCCAGCCTGATTAGTCCTCCACAAGGTCATGTGGAAAATTTGTGAAACACAATAAAATGCTTTATTTTATGCTGCTTCTCTGTCTTTATTCCCCACGGTTCTCTTGGTGGTCACGGTTCTCGAGTTGAATGGTGTCACTATCCCGGATGCAACTAGTGTCACCGATTTGGGAATCCTCATTGACGAGTGACTTAGGTTTTCTGAACATTGTTCAGCGGTGGTCAAAAAATCGAATAGAATTCTTGGTCTCATTTTCAAAAAGATCTCTTTGCGTTCTCCTAACGTCATTCTTCCGCTTTTTCGAGGATTAGTTCGTCCTGGACTGGAGTATGCTGTAAGGTTTTGGAGACCATACCCACAGAGGGGCATAGAATTGGATAGAATTGGTTGAAGGGGTGCAGAGAAGACCTACGCGTGTCCTTATTAGCACACAGGGCATGAGTTATGAAGAGAGACTTCATTTTTTGAATATGTTTACATTGGATGGACGCAGGTGTCGAGGAGATATGATCGAAGTGTTCAAAATTTTCAATGGGATGGATAGGATGGACCATGGACTTTTAGTACACCGCCAATCGACTGCTTTTACAAGGGGACACCAGTATCGATTGGTGAGGGACAATGCAAGGTTATGGTGTCGCAGGGAATTTTTCTCTAATAGGGTTGTTAATAAATGGAATAGCTTACCCCCGGAGGTAGTAAATTGTAACACAATTGACACGTTTAAAAAGAAATACGATAAACATGTTGGGGTAAATCGAGAAGCTATCCATTCTTAGAATAAGACAACCATAAGTATTCTTTATGGGCGTTGTATAATATTTTATCATGTGTATATTGTTTATAATTTGTGTTAATTGCATTTTTAATTGGGTTGCTGTTTTTTTTTTTGAAATATATGACATCCATATTTTTATGGGCATCTTTTTATCAGCCACCTCGTTGGGCATTTTGTCTGTTGTGGCGTTGTATTTGTATTTGTATTTGTAGGTTGTCCTCACTTTTAGCCTATCTACCGCCGGTGATTTTCATGCTACAGTTGCCGTTCGAACGCTATTTAGGGGTTTTCACAATGGAGATCACATTCCAATACAAAAAACTTGGTGTTGCCATTTGATATTTTCGAAATTTTCTCACTGTAACCGTAACTGTTAGAGTGACACTGTAGTTTTCCATATCATTCTTGAGCGCATACATCAAAATACCTTATGCCAAAATTTCATTCAGTTTCTGTGAATGGTATGATAGTTAGGGGCCCATATGTCGGGATAGTTTTTTTATAATCACCCTGTATTTACCGTAACATATCACACGCATGTATGAATATATATTATGTGCTGTAAAGTTTTATCCCACACCATCCCGCTTTTTAACGGGGGCAATTACTGAAATTTACAATTGCTGATCGAGCCTTTTACATTTGAAAGAGATGAAGCCTGCGATTGTGACGGACAGACCTTTGCATATGGACGTATCCACAATGCATTAATAGGTTTTTTTTTCAAGGTCTTATACCTGCGCATATAATCCGCAGTTTCTTCCTGATTATGGTTGCGAGCTTCTTTCATAAAGAGTCATTGAGTCGCGAAACAATTACTCCACAATAAAAGTTTTTATTTTGACTGGAGTATGCCGTGAGGTTTTTGGCATAGCACCTACAGAGGGACATTGGCGTGGTTAAGGAGGAGCAGAGAAGAGCTCCGCGTGCTCTTCTTGGCACACAAGGCTTGATCTATGAAGAAAGACTTCATTTTTTTAATATGTTTGCATTGGATGAACGCAGGTGTCTATAGGGATATCATTGAAGTGTTTAAAATTTTCAACGGGATGGATAAGATGGACCATGAGTTATTAATACACCGTCATTCTACTGGTTTGACAAGGGGACACCAGTATTTGAGTTGCCGTATTTTTGGTATATTTGACATTCATCTTTTTTATGGGTATGTTTTTTCAGCCACCTCGTTGGGCGTCTCCCTAATTGGTTCCGACGTTTTTATCGGTTCTTCTGTGATCTTATTTTTGGCCTAAACTTTCTGATCTTGTGAATCTTCATTCTTGAAGAGTCTGTCGTTTGTTGTTGCTCTTTACTTATTAAATTTTACAAAATATTAATTTCATAATGCTGCGACAAGTACGAATTTGTGCTAGACATTAAAAGGATGACTGAATGCGAAATTCTTTGTACTTGTCAACATGTTTTAATTCAAATAATAATCGGTCTATATAGACGGAATAAATTTCTGTAATCTGTCAGAAACATGGTGTATGGCAAATACTCCACTTCGTCCATCTATAGAACAAACACATTCGGGTTGAACAAACGATGAGCCGAGTTTGTAGACTGTACATTCTCTATGCATTTATATACGTTAGGTTTGCTTACGATTTCACTCACCACGTATAATTGTGCTGAACACAAATTAATGTCATCCATATATGCCTGCTGCTTCGAAGCAAACGTTCCTCAAACGAGAATGCACAAGTGGTGGCACCTTTGATCTGCGTATGTATTATTACTATTGTTATTTGAGAGAGAGTTTCCACCCGATTGTTTCTTATATATATATAATTCAGAATCTATCTATTACGGGATATTACCTTTTTGTTTTAATAAGGAAGACTAAAAGTTTTTTATTTTCAGATGGTCTCGACCCCTTTTGAGTTCAATGAAGAAGTACAAGTATGCAGGGTGCATAGGTACGCACGACATTTTACTGGCGAACCGTTGATCCTAGAGGCATACTTCCAGCTAAAGAAAGTATACAAATAACGTGCAGTACTCCTATAAAATAAAAATAAAAAATAAAAATACAAATGTTAAATTTTTATACGGACACCCTGTGCCCAAACACCAAATAAAAAAGTTGTTGTCCTGTCTCTTCCGTTGCCAACTTAAAAAATTCCTTGTTTCGAAGTGCAATATTCACCGAGATATTCGAATTCGAAAAACGAAGTAAACGGGTAACAGTAAAAAGGTTTACTCGCATTTAATACCGTCCATTCCTATGTTTCCTCTGTTTTTCGAATCCGAATATCTCGGTGAATACTGCACTTTGAAACGTGGAATTTTCTCTCTCTCTGTGTGTGTGTCGGCATATTTTTTTCCAAAAAAAAACATTTCATTTATGTTAGTCCGAAATCATTTGAATGATAAATGAATTTTTTTTTTTGACATTTTTGTAGTTTTAATTATAAAAATTCAGTGTATTTTCTGTCACTTATTATTTGCGCAGTTTTAATTTCAAATGTATCTCAATTGTAGAATTACAAATACAAATACAAATACAACGCCACAACAGGCAAATTGCCCAACGAGGTGGCTGACTTAAGATCATCATGGATCCCCGAGCCCCTACCTACTGCTGCTAGACCACACATGCATCCCCCCCCCCGCGGAACCCCCCAACGAATCGGTGCATGCGGGAATGTGCGTGTACGTGTAGTGCAACCTGACGTAAAGTTTGTTTCTGTGTAATGCTTGTTATGTGTAGTGCTGTCATCTGCCCCCAGTTTTACTAACTATGAGTGAAGTGTTATGGTTGAATGATTTACCGTTGTAGGACTGTTGCTCTCTGTGGCGAGACTTTTTAACGGGGAGATCGGCTCGCATTTGCGCCTTGAAGTTGGGAACCACAGAAAAC